>NC_083240.1:1948668-2249024 GCF_032191835.1 Heteronotia binoei | reverse complement strand
AGAGCCGCTTCTGAGTTTATTAGAAGCTGAAGTTCCTTCTGTGTGCGGTGCGTTGACCACCTGATCTCAGGCATGCTAAACGGCCCGGCCTTTGTATCGGAACACAGCAGGCTCCGGTGTCTGGCAGAGGCATCCGGTGTGCTGACCAAACTTTTTCCACTCTGGACTTTGGGCTTCAAGAGCAGGGATTTGGAAGGACGGATTTGCAGAAGCGCTGCCTTCTTGAGAATGTTTTGTGTGCAAAAAGGCTCC
The DNA here is from genome assembly GCF_032191835.1 of Heteronotia binoei. Taxonomy (NCBI): domain Eukaryota; kingdom Metazoa; phylum Chordata; class Lepidosauria; order Squamata; family Gekkonidae; genus Heteronotia; species Heteronotia binoei. The sequence goes on along the minus strand of NC_083240.1, from coordinate 2,248,772 downwards.
TTTCTTGGCTGACCCCACGGATTTGTGGTCGTGTCTCTCGCCCAGAGTGTGAGCCAGCATGGGTTCAGCTTATGCAATGAGCCATAACAAAACTTCTTTGAGACTTGTACAAAGTTCACAGAAAGAAACATAAGAACCTTACTGATTCAGATATTTCAACCCTGCTTTTCTCCCCAATGGGGACTCGAAATACCTTTGTCTCCTAGATCCCCATCTAATCCCATCCAACGGTGATCCATGCTATGGTCACCTCGAGATTGGACTACTGCAATGCCCTCTACATGGGGCTGCCCCTGTGTCGAACCCGGAAATTGCAGCTGGTGCAGAACGCTGCCGCCCGGCTGTTATTGGGGCTCCCAAGATGGGAGCACATTCAGCCGGGACTTCGGGCTCTGCACTGGCTGCCAATATCCTACTGAGTTCGGTACAAGGTGCTGGTTATTACCTTTAAAGCCCTATATGGTCTAGGACCTGCCTACCTAAGGGACCGTCTCTCCCCGCATGTTCCCCAGAGAGCACTGCGATCGGGATCTCAAAATCTTTTGGTCGTCCCCGGGCCAAAGGAGGCCCGCTTGAAGATCACAAGGGACCGGGCCTTCTCTGTAATGGCTCCATTTTGGTGGAACCAGTTGCCGGAGGAGGTAAGGGCCCTGCGGGATCTTACTCAATTCCGCAGGGCCTGTAAGACAACCCTCTTCCGGCTGGCCCACAACTAACCGGCCTTGTATCCTTGTATACCTGTATACCGACTACTGAATATCGAATATGGAACATCGAAATGTTGAAGACGGTATACCGAATCAGTATTTGAATTTGAATAGAGTGTAGCTTTACGACCGCTGTCTGATTTTAACGACATGTACATTTATAACAAACGTTGGATTTTAATTATTTAATGAAATGTTAATTTTATAGTGTAATTTATTTTTATGTTAGTTTTACATATGTTGTAAGCCGCCCTGAGCCACTCGATGGGAAGGGTGGGATATAAATCCCAGATAAATAAAAATAAATAAAAAATAATAGTCTAACCACTATTCCAGGGGTGTCAAACATGCATCCCGGGGGCCAATTCAGGCCCCCAGAGGGCTCCTATCAGGCCCCTGAGCAACTGACTGTCATCTGCTTCCTTCTCCCTCTCTCTTGTTTCCTTCTGCATCACAGCTTGTTTTGCAAGGCTTGCTCAATTGCACAGGAGCTACAGAGCAAAGCCTATTTTCACTATTGGCTGAAGCTCCTCCCTTGGGGAGGAAGAGGGGGGATAGCTTGCTTCAAAGGAAGCTCTGGCTCTTTCCTTCCGTCCTCGGGATCAGGAGGGGGAGGAATCTCAGCCAATAGAAGGAAGAGCTCTGCTTGTTCAACTCAGAGAGCATGGATCGCATGGGAGAGATACAAAGAAAGCACCTTTAAGACCAACAAGTCTATTTATTTATTTATTTTATTTATTTAGGATTTATATCCCCCCCTTCCCACGAAGTGGCTCAGGGCGGCTTACAACAAGTCTAATGTTTTAAGCACGTTTTTAAGTTTTTTTTTTTTTTAAATCTTTGTGTCTGTGTCCTTTATAAAGTTTATCTCTGCTACCTGGCATTATATTGGATGACAACTATGGCCCAGCCCAACAAGGTCTCATTTATGTCAGATCCGGCCCTCATACCAAATGAGTTTGACAGCCCTGCACGTTACCACTCTGACCCCTCTGCATCAGACCCAAAGTTCATCTAGTCCAGCATCCCTTTTCCCTGCAGCGGCCCACCAAGTGCCCACTCCTGTCTTACCCGCAGCAATTGCTGTTTAGAGGTATGCTGTCTCTGAACATGGAGGTTCCATATAGTTGTCATGGTTAATAGTCGTTGAATCCTCCAACCTGTTTTTAAAAACCATCTTGCACAGCAGCACCTGTTGCTACATCTTGGGCAGTTGGGTCCATAGACTTCTGTAGCTCCCAACAGCAGCACGGGAAGGGGGGATTTTATTGGGCTATCTCATAAAAGGCCGAGCGCAGAAGAATAGATGCTCTTGAGCTGTGGTGCTGGAGAAGACTTTTGAGAGTCTCTTGGACTGCAAGATCAAATCAGTGCTAAGGAAAATCAACCCAGACTGTTCCCTGGAAGGTCAAATGCTGAAGCTGAAAGACTTTGGCCACCCAATAAGAAGGGAGCACTCCCTGGAGTGCTGGGAAAGACAGAAGGCAAAAGAAGAACGGGAAGACTGAGCGCAGAAGAATAGGCGCTTTTGAGCTGTGGTGCTGGAGAAGACTCTTGAGAGTCCCTTGGACTGCAAGAAGATCCAATCAGTCAGTCCTAAGGGAAATCAATCCAGATTGTTCCCTGGAAGGTTAGAAGCTGAAGCTGAAGCTCAAATACTTTGGCCACCAAATGAGAAGGGAGCACTCCCTGGAGAAGACCCTGATGCTGAGAAAGGCGGAAGGCAAAAGAAGAAGGGGACGGCAAAAGAGGAGATGGCTGGACAGCGTTACTGATGTAACAAACACGAATTTGAGCAGACTTCGGAGGATGGTGGAAGACAAGAGGGCCTGGCGTGACTTTGTCCAGGGGGTCGCAGAGAGTCGGACTCGACTGTGCGACTGAACAACGACAGCATCTCATAGGAGTCTAGATTGATTTGAATGCAGACAAAGCTCATCGCCTGTCACAAATTTTGCTACTTTAAGGTGCTCCTGGACTTTTGCTTTTTTTCTGGGTTAGTTGTGTTATTCTGTTGCAGCTGCAACAACAGAGTTTTGTGGCACCCAATAACTGATAATAAAAAGAGTCTTTGTCGCACAAGCTTCTCTGAGCCATACTTTGGGCTCTGGCTCCCGAAAGGTTATTAATTCACAAAGTTCATTATACGTTCACACTCCTCAGTTCTCAAATGGAATCCATCAAGTCCATAGGACGTTCAGTTTGCAGTCCAATATGAAGAAGAATAAGAAGAATTGCAGATTTATACCCCACTCTTCTCCCTGAATCAGAGACTCAGAGCGGCTTACAATCTCCCACAACAGACACCCTGTGAGGTGGGTGGGGCTGAGAGGACTCTCGCAGCAGCTGCCCTTTCAAGGACAACTCCTGGGATAGCTATGGCTGACCCAAGGCCATTCCAGCAGGTGCAAGTGGAGGAGTGGGGAATCAAACCCGGTTCTCCCAGATAAAGAGTCTGCACACTTAACCACTACACCAAACTGGCTCTCTGTGCAAGGCTACCTTGTCATAGAAAACATTTGACTTAAGTGGCTTGAAATAAAATAGGAGTGCCTTATCTAAAATAATTATTTGAAAACTTCAACTTAATTACACAACTAATTAATTGGACCTCCAAGCCATAGTTTGATACATGCTATCATTACCTGGGGCTCATTGAAGAAGAGGTCATTGGAATGAGGGATTATCTAGAATCGTCGTGTGGACTATGGCTGCATATTGGACTTCTTATGGTCTGGATGGATTCCATTTGAGAACTGATGAGTGTGAACTTATAATGGACTTTGTGAATTAATTTCTTTTTTCATTGGACTTTTATGCACTCTGATTGTAGCTTTAATGCTCCATGTTGTGGTGACAATATTGTGTACAATATAAGATTCTGCTATCATTAACGAAAATTGTTCTTTCTTTATATTCTTCTTTTGTGCTTTTACAGCTAGCAGTGTGTTGGGTAATTTTGGTCTTTCATGCTGTAATCGTTAAATAATTCTTATCCCGAAACGTTATGCCACAATCAGTTTGCTAATTATTAAGGAACTACAGGACTTGTTAATTATTAACATTAGTCGTAGTATAAGTAACATTAGTTATAGCATCCCATGTACAAACCTCCAGTTAGGGGGGGTTTTTATGGACTTTGTGGAGATACATTGCCAAATCTTAAGAGACTTCCAGTAAAAGCCCTAATGTTGATCCATCTTCCTATTTCTTGCTTTATGCCTTGAGATGTATTTTAGGAGGGTCTTAAAAATATTTCTCTTGTTGTTTGCCATGAACTCTCTTTCTCCCAAACTCGCTGTGCCCCAAACTGTCATTGTGCACCATCATAGTAAGGAGGTCTCACCAGAAATCCAGCTCCTCTTCTCTGGGTACTTCCATTTTTAGTGATTTGGGGGTGTTTATTCAGCCAAAACAAACTTGGGCACAATTGTTTCCCAGTTCTTTCCGATTAAGTGAGGAACTGTATAACTGGCAGACTCTGAAACCCAAACAGGAACTGTGATGACAGCAAAAAGAGGGGTTTTTTTCCCCCTTCCAGGGGCCACTGGTCCCTCTTGGATAGTCATTCCTTTGCCCTGTGACCTCCAGGACCTCGGGCAGAGAAAGCTTGTTCCGACAACCTTCAAGCTGGCATTGATTAAGATGCCAAGTATTGGAATCAGGGTCTTTTGCATCCAGAGCTTGTGCTCTTTGGGGGAGACGCAGGCACCTTTGGCCACATCCTGAGGGGCTCCCAGTGATTGATTAGACCAGCTCTTTTCCCTTCTCCAGGCTGCGATGGCGTCACTCTGTCACCGTGGAGGTGGCCAACGAGCCCACCTTGGAGTTCAAACCAGGAAGCCCCGAACGACAGGCTCTCCAGAAGGTATGGGGAAGGGAATCCCTTCATCTTCCTCTCCCCCTCTCTGATTTGTGTTTTTAGCATCCTTGCTAAGTCTGGCAGAGGGAGAGGTCTCTGTTAGGTCTCTTTTGTATGGCGTGTCCCACCCCTCTTTCTGCACCTCACCCTGATCTCAAAGAGTTGGCTGTGGGATTCCCCCAAATGCACTTCATCTTAAAAAGCAAGAGAGGGTGAGGGAGAAGTGGAGTCTTAGTATAGCCCTGTACTCCGTGAGCTCCATGAGGATTGGAGATCGGTCAGGGCTGTAGCACTGGGCGTAGCAGTTTTTCCTCCTGCCACCTCGGGCTATTTCCTTGATAGAAAGTGCCCCCCCTTGGGGCTGCTTTTAACCTAGGTAAGATGTGGGGAGGTGCAAATTCCCTTTGCGGCGCCTGCTGCTTGTGCTTTTATTGTGCCTTTTTGCTTTGTAGGCTCTGAACGACTTGAAAGACAAGACTGAAGAAATCCCATGTGTTGTGGGGGGTGAGGAGGTGTGGACGGCAGACGTGCAGTATCAAGTGTCGGTGAGTCCCACTTGCACCGTGTTGTCATCAGATTTCACCCCATTTCCAAAAATGGCAGGGAGTCAGAATTGGCAGCTGAAAATTTTGATTTCCAAGTTTTGTTCTGAAGGGCATTTAAAAGGGTGTGTGAGAGAGTGCTTAACTTTAAAAAAATGAAATCCTGTTGACGATGAAAATGAAGAGAGTATTATTAATTTGGCATGTTCATTCCTGTCCCCCCCCACCCCCCCAGCCCACCAGCATCCATCGCTGCACAGCTCTTTTCATAAAAGACCCAGGCTGGGAGTTCAGATGCTTTTGCAAGCAGCCTGGAGTCCAGGGAACTGCCCTTTCCCCAAATTTGTTTCAGCAGCAGTCTGCCGGGTGATCAGTTGGTTTGATTTTGTGGGTTTTTTCATTTCAAAGGCTTCTGCTTCCTCCCTCCCCAAGGCTGCCTTATAAAAGCAAACAGCAGAAAATAATGTAAACATTATCAATTAGGACATTTAATAATCCATTAATAATGCATTGCAATCTAGTTTTTGATGAAACACAGTTGCTAAAACTTTCTCTGGGGACTGCAGAATTATCTTGGAAATGTTTTATTTTCTTTCACTGAGACTGCATTCAAACTCTGTTTCCTTTCCCCTACAGCCTTTTAAGCATTCACACAAAGTCGCCAAATACTGCTATGCCGATAAGGTGAGTACCTGCCCCAAAAGGAGCTTGCCTGCTGCATCTCTGTATGGTTACTGCTTCTTTCCTACTGATCAGTCTCTACTGCAGAGGTGGATAATTGTCATGCCTCTCTTTCTCTCTGGGTTGCTCAGTCACTCCTTATGAAGAGCTGCAGCAGAAGGACTTGTCTTCAGAAGAGGCTGTCTGTTGTGTGTCTGTATGAGTCTGTGGTTGTGGCTTTATAAAAAGGCTTGGGTCTAGCATTGAACATCTAACAGGCTCTAGGAAAGGGGTGTCAAACTCATTTGTTACGAGGGCCGGATCTGACATAAACAAGACCTCCTCAGGCTCGGCCATGTGTGCACCTATTTAAGACTAGGTAGCAGATATATAAAGTTTATAAAGTATTAGCACTCCTTGATCTTAAAGGTGCTTTCGTTGTACTTCTGCCATGGGATCCAGGGAAACTCTGGTTCTTTCCTTTCCTCCCCAGGAGACCGGGGGGGGGGCGGTGGAGGGACTAAAGCCAATAGGAGGAAGAGAAGTTTGGCTCAGTAGCTCTGCTGTGAGATGGAGAAAGCCTGGCAAAGCAAACTCTGCCTCCCACCCTTCCTCCCCAAGGGCGGAGCCTCAGCCAATGGAGAAAATAAGAGGTTTTGCTCTGTAGCTCCTGAGTGATTCAGCAAGTCTTGCAAAGCAAACTGTTATGCAGAAGGAAGCAAGCGAGAGGGAAAAGGAAGCAGATGACAACCAGTTGCTTGGGGGCCTGAGTTGGCCCCTGGGCCACATGTTTGACACCCCTGCTCTAGGCAGAATGCCTGGGGAACCCAAAGCAGGGTGGAGGGTGGAAGGTGCAGGATTTGGTGGGCAGGGAGAGGGCTGGTGGGAGACTGGCTTCACCTGTTGGATGCAGTACTGCAGTGTGGCTCTTCTCCTTGCCAAACAGGACTTGCTGAACAAAGCCATCAATGCTGCCCTAGCTGCACGGAAGGAGTGGGACCTTCGGCCCATCCAAGACCGGGCGCAGATTTTTTTCAAAGCAGCCGACCTATTGAGTGGGCCCAGGAGGGCTGACGTGCTGGCCAAAACCATGATCGGCCAGGTGAGCTGAGGGGCGTGAGCAGCTAGGCTGGAAATCTGGTAAGCAGCGGCTGCAAGGGATTGTGGGAGCAGCGGCTGCAAGGGATTGTGGGAGCAGGTCTGGGACAAGCAGCCACAATTTGTCCTCTGGGCTCTGTTCTTATGAACAATTTCACCTGGACAAACCTTCCCTTTGTGGTTCCTCTCAGGCGTGGCATGCTCAGGAAGAGGGCCCCATTCGTCTAGCCAGTGTGGGGTAATAGTTAAGGGTGGCTGTGAATCGAGGGTGCTTTCCACGCATACAAAGCATCCATGAAGAGCTTTTCTCTTTCTGAAAACTGTTGCGCTCTTTCTCCTGACTCTTTCCTAGGCAAAAACAGTCATTCAGGCAGAGATAGACGCAGCTGCAGAGCTGATCGACTTCTTCCGCTTCAATGCCAAATACGCCGTGGAACTGGAACAAGAGCAGCCCCTCAGCGTGCCTCCCAGCACCAACAGCATGGTGTATCGGGGGCTGGAGGTGTGGGGAAGGACCAGACCGGGGAGGGGAGGGAGGCACGGCCTCTGTGGCTGTTGATCCTGGGCTGGAGTCCAGCCTTAGGTGGGGGGGGGGGGTTGAATGCGGAATTAAATCTTTAATTTTCTCCCCCCTCCTTCTTTCCAAAGAGCACACAGAGGTCCTCCTGCCCCTCTCCCCAATTATATCCTCACAACATTGGGAGGTAGTTCAGGTTGGACTTCCCCATATAACAGCACTTGGCCAATGTTTAAGTTCTTAAAAATGGAGCCTGTATGGATGCATGGGACTGCATGCACTTCAGCCCCCTGTCCCCCCCTGCATTTGAGACCTTCAGCATCCTCATTTTGAAATCCCCTCTAAGCAACTGTGCCCCTTCTGCCCCAAACCCTTTCCTGATGACCCTCATGATCCATCCCCCCCCCCCCCCCCGAAGCCTCTTTTCAATGAAGGAGGGATGGTAGCTCAGTGGTAGAGCATCTGCTTGGTAAGCAGAAGGTCCCAAGTTCAATCCCCGGCATCTCCAACTCAAAAGGGTCCAGGCAAGTAGACGTGAAAAACCTCAGCTGGAGACCCTGGAGAGCTGCTGCCAGTCTGAGTAGACAATACTGACTTTGATGGACCCAGGGTCTGATTCAGTAGAAGGCAGCTTCATATGTTCATATGTTCAACTATGGGGAAGGATGGTGGCTCAGTGGTAGAGCGTCTGCTTGGTAAGCAGAAGGTCCCAGGTTCAATCCCTGGCATCTCCAACTCAAAAGGGTGCAGGCAAGTAGGCGTGAAAAACCTCTGCTGGAGACCCTGGAGATCCCTGCCTTCCATTTCCTCCCCCCCCCCCCCTCAGTAGAAGGCAGCTTTATATGTTCATATCTCTTGAGCCTCCCTGCCCCCGTTCCTGCTTGGAAAGCCACACACACACACACACAGCAGGGAGCAGGGACTGCTGTTAGAAACATAGAGCTGGTAAGGACACCAATGGCCATCTAGTCCACCCCACCCCCCGCACAGTGCAGGAAATTCACAGCTACCTCCACACCCAATAACCCTTCTCCATGCCCAGAGGAAGACAAAAAAACCTCCAGGAACTCTGGCCAATTTGGTCTGGAGGAAAATTCCTTTCTGAGTCCAAAGTGTGGTGATTGGCATTTCCCTGGGCATAAGGAAGAGCCAAAAGAATGGAGTGTTGGTCATTCCTTCCTGCCCTCCTTACTGTCTGCCTAAGTTCACAAACTGAGCATAGCTAGCCTCTGTTTAAAGAACTCCGAAGAAGGAGAACCCACCACCTCCTGAGGAAGCCTGTTCCACTGAGGAGCCGCTCTAATGGTCAGGAAGTTCTTCCTCATGTTGAGCTGGAAACTCTTTTGATTTAATTTCAACACATTGGTTCTGGTCCTACCTTCTGGGGCAACAGAAAACAACTCCACTCCCTCCTCTGTATGACACCCCATCAAATACTTTTGTTCGCCTTCTTCTGTCTCTCACTCTCTGCAGTTGTTGGCCCACATTGGCAGGGCTGTGTGTTCTGCCTGCCACAAAAAGAACCCCAAATTCGGTGCATTCCTTGGCGTAGTGGTGTAGTGCCAGTTTGGTGTAGTAGTTAAGTACATGGACTCTTATCTGGGAGAACAGGGTTCGATTCCCCACTCCTCCCCTTGCAGCTGCTGGAATGGCCTTGGGTCAGCCATAGCTCTGGCAGAGGTTGTCCTTGAAAGGGCAGCTGCTGTGAGAGCCCTCTCAGTCCCACCCACTTCACAGGGTCTGTTGTGGGGGGAGAAGACATGGGAGATTGTAAGCCGCTCTGAGTCTCTGATTCAGAGAGAAGGGCGGGGTATAAATCTGCAATTCTTCTTCTTTTAAATCATCAAGATGGGTAGCCACGTTAGTCTGTCTGTAGCAGTAGAAAAGAGCCGGAGTCCAAGAGCACTTTCAAGATCAGCAAAATTTGCGGTAGGGAATGAGTCACTGCAGTCACTTCTTCAGAGATCTCCTACTGGACTCTTCCCTACTTTCAAATTATGCTTTTGTTCCAATTGCTTCTCTTCTTTTGCTAGTTATGGGGAAGTCCAGGCTCCTGGGAACCTTCAACAACCCTCGCTTCCCCCAGCTTCTGGGCTTATCTTCACTGTCCTGAGGGCTAGCCACTTTCCCTCCTCCTTTTGCAAAAAAAGAAAAAAAGAATAAATAAAAGCGGAGAGCAGAGGTTTGAATTCAGCACTCTGTATCCCCTTTTGCGGCTTTCTGTGTTCCTTTGAAATCCCACCCCCTCCGGTTTAGGATAGAAGCTAATGACATTCCGGCAGGTCCCTCGGCTGGCTGGCATCTTGGTCCCGCCTCTTCCTTGACAAGCTTTTCGTCTGCCGATTGCAGCGTGTAATTCATCCTTTTCTCCCCACTCCTGCAGGGTTTCGTCGCTGCCGTCTCTCCCTTTAATTTCACCGCCATCGGAGGAAACCTGGCAGGGACTCCTGCTTTGATGGTGAGCATCCGGGCGTCGGGGACACCGTATCTCCTGCCAGCGCCGCTCGGCTGTTCTTAAGGGGAAGGGCTCTTTTGCGTGGGATCTATCGCCGGAGCCAGCCGTCTGGGGGTCCCTCCTGACAGCTGAGCCGAGAATCAAAAGAGAAATATTTCGGGGCTTGATTATTATTTTTTTTAAAATAACAACTTTAGAGAATTTCATAGGAAGTCAGAAATTCTTACAGTGATGGCTGCTAACCAGTCTGGCTTTAAAAGGAGATTAGACTGTGCAGATGAGAGGCTCGGTCGTGGCTGTTAGCTGCGATGACAGAATGGAGCCTCCATGGCCAGAGGCAGTGTACCTCTGAAAGCCACTTGCTGGGGAGGAAATAACGGGGGGACACTTCGGCTCTGTATCTCTGCAGGGAGGACATTCAGGAGGCAGCTGGGCAGCCACTGTGGAAATGGTGCTGGACTTAGACTCATAGGTCGTTTTCGCACTCACCTTAATCAGCATCGACGACCCTCTTCACCGCGCAGGATCTGCGCGGATTTCGCACTAATTGCCGCGGAGCACCCGGAAGAGCCGGAAAGTCCCGGTGCTTTTGCGGTGCAAACTGAAACCGCCAAAAAGCAGTTTCCGTTTGCGCCGCAAAAGCGCTGGGACTTTCCGGCTCTTCCGGGTGCTCCGCAGCAATTAGTGCGAAATCCGCACAGATCCTGCGCGGTGAAGAGGGTCGTCGATGCTGATTAAGGTGAGTGCGAAAACGCCCATAGAGTTGGAAGGGACCTCCAGGGTCATCTAGTCCAACCCCCTGCACAATGCAGGAAACTCACAAACACCTCCCCCTAAATTCACAGGATCTTCATTGCTGTCAGATGGCCATCCAGCCTCTGTTTAAAAACCACCAAGGAAGGAGAGCCCACCACCTCCCAAGGAGGAAGCCTGTTCCACTGAGGAACCGCTCTAAACTCACAAACACCTCCCCCTAAATTCACAGGATCTTCATTGCTGTCAGATGGCCATCCAGCCTGTTTAAAAACCTTCAAGGAAGGAGAGTCCACCACCTCCCGAGGAGGAAGCCTATTCCACTGAGAAAATTGTGAGGAAGTTCTTCCTAACACTGAGCCGGAAACTCTTTTTGATTCAATTTCAACTCATTGGTTCTGGTCCTACCTTTCGGGGCCACAGAAAACAATTCCACACCATCCTCTGTATGACAGCCCTTCAAGTACTTAGGTGGACCACTGTTCTGATCCAGTAGTGTTTTTTGCAGCGTCCTCTAGAGCAGCGTCCTTTGCTTGGATTCCTGGGATGAATCTGATTTAACTGAGGGGGAATAAGAGACCCTGGTAGGAGTCCCACTCTATTCCTCCTGTTTAAGGACATGCAGTGCTTTTTTATTCCTTTATCTACCATTGATCTGGCCTTCTCTGGGGTCTCAGGGAGGCCTCCAAAAGAGGATTGAAGTGAGTTTTTGTTGTCTCATCTCCTCCTTCCCCCCCCCCTCTGCCAGGGTAACGTGGTCCTCTGGAAGCCCAGCGACACGGCCATCCTGTCCAACTATGCCGTCTACAAGACCCTCTTGGAAGCCGGCCTCCCTCCCAACGTCATTCAGTTTGTCCCAGCCAGTGGGCCTGTGTTCGGTGACACGGTGACGGCCTCAGAGCACTTCTGCGGGCTCAACTTCACCGGCAGCGTCCCGTGAGTTGGGGGTGGAGGGGCTGTGCTCAGCAGTCCCACTTGCTGCTGTTTCATGAGGTGGGGGCCGGAAACATTTAATGAAAGGGGTCGGGATTTATTTGTTCAATTTATAAACCGCCCTTCCCCAAAGGGGGCAGCGTACACCAGGCTAAAGCAAACAATAAGAGTAAGTTAAAATATCAAGTAATCGGTTCCAGAATAAAGCCATGTTGCAGAGATGTCTTTAAGCTGGGGTCTTTCGTTTAACCAGTTTTTTAAAACAGCTGCATTCAAATTCAGCAACACCTTAGAGAACAACAAGATTTTTAGGGTAGAAGTTTCTGAGAGTCAGAGTTCCCTTTGTGTCTAACAAAGGGAACTCTGACTCCCAGAAGCGTCTGAGTAGATAACTCACTGAAAATGTCAAGACAGTGTGCGGTTGCAATAAAAAAGGCCAACGCCATGCTGGGAATTATTGGGAAGGGAATTGAAAACAAAATCAGCCAGTGTCATAATGCCCCTGTATAAATCGATGGTGCGGTCTCATTTGGAATACTGTGTACAATTTTGGTCGCCGCACCTCCAAAAGGATATTATGGCATTGGAAAAAGCGCAGAAAAGGGCAACTAGAATGTTTAAAGGTTTGGAACACTTTCCATATGAAGAAAGCTTAAAACGTTTGGGGCTCTTTAGTTTGGAGAAACGTTGACTGGGGTGACATGATAGAAGTTTTACAAGATTATGCATGGGATGGAGAAAGTAGAGAAAGAAGTACTTTTCTCCCTTTCTCGCAATACAAGAACTCGTGGGCATTCAATGAAATTGCTGAGCAGTTGGGTTAGAACGGATAAAAGGAAGTACTTCTTCACCCAAAGGGTGATCAACATGTGGAATTCACTGCCACAGGAGGTGTTGGCGGCTACAAGCATAGCCAGCTTCAAGAGGGGATTGGATAAAAATATGGAGCAGAGGTCCATCAGTGGCTATTAGCCACAGTATATTACTGGAACTGTCTGGGGCAGTGAGGCTCTGTATTCTTGGTGCTGGGGTGGGGGGAGCAAAGTGAAAGGGCTTCTAGACCCACTTGTGAACCTCCTGATGGCACTTGGTTTTTTTTTTTTTTTACCACTGTGTGACTCAGAGTGTTGGACTGGATGGGCTGTTGGCCTGATCCAACATGGCTTCTCTTATGTTCTTACGTTCTTATGTCTACCCCCAAAATCTTGTTGGTTTCTTAAGTTGCTCTTGGACTTGAATCATTGGAGGACATCGGGGGTGGAGCAGGAGCAAGGGTGTGACAAGCGCAATTGAACTCCAAAGGGAGTTCTGGCCATCACATTGGAAGGGACTGTGCTCCTTTTAAATGCCTTCCCTTCATTGGAAATAATGTAGGGGGTCACCTTATTTTGGGGTTCATAGAATTGCACCCTCTGGTCCAATCTTTTTTAAACTTTGGGGTTTTTTATATGAGATGCATCAGACACTGTGCTGAAATTCTGGTGCCACTACTTCCAAAGACACCCACCCCCAAGCCCCAGATAAGAGTCCACACACTTAACCACGATGGCTGACACAAGGCCATGCTAGCAGGTGCAAGTGGAGGAGTGGGGAATCAAACCTGGTTCTCCCAGATAAGAGTCCGCTCACTTCACCACAATGGCTGACCCAAGGCCATTCCAGCAGGTGCAAAGGGAGGAATGGGGAATCAAACCTGGTTCTCCCAGATAAGAGTCTGCACACTTAACCACGATGGCTGACCCAAGGTCATGCTAGCAGGTGCAAGTGGAGGAGTGGGGAATCAAACCCGCTTCTCCCAGATAAGTGTCTGCACACTTAACCACTATGGCTGACCCAAGGCCATTCCAGCAGCTGCAAATGGAGGAGGGGGGAATCAAACCCGGCTCTCCCAGATAAGAGCCTGCCTTCTTAACCGCTACACCAAACTGGCTCCCTATTAGTATGATACAAATCAATGGATTTGTGTTAGCATGCACCCCTTCCTCCCTTTTGGAAAAAAAAAGAAGGCTGAGATTCCACCTTCTGTGCTGAAAGTCATGTTTGCTGCACTTCCTGTTTGGAAATTTCCACTTCCTGTCTGTAGCTCCACAGGCAAAGCAAAAGAGAGAGATCCAAGCGGGCAGAGAAAGATGATTCAGTCCTTTCTCCCTTGTGCCTCCTCTAGCCCCCCTCCCGCCCCATTGCCTCTTTTTGATTCCAAGTGTGACCAAACCCCTGCTTTTCAAAACAATAAAAATGCTAATGGCCTCACACCAGGAGTTCCACTCGCTGGTACTAATTTATGAGCTCCCCATCTTTAAGAAGCGAGAGGCGCAGCCAACCATAGCGACGTTCAGAGGTTTCGTGGAGGCCTCTGTGCTTTTTAATAGTCTTGCAGCCTTTGGAATCAGAGGCTGGGGGGGGGGCAGTGAGGAGAAGCAGGAGAGAGACTGGGGGGGTGGAAGCAGCCTTCCCCCCAATCCGGAAGAAGAAGGCACCTGCTGAGAAGTAGTTAGGCAAGAAGGAGATGAGAATTTAGCATTCCAAGGGAGGAGATTCCTTCAAGGGAGGTGCAGGATCAAGTTCCTAGTCCTTGTAGGTAGGAGATGGGTAGAGTCTAAAAATGCCAAAAGGTGACCTTTGTATCCTGCCTATACTGTGGTCCTCCTTTGCCCCTGGGCACTAGTAGGGGAAGACTTAACAAGACCCCCTGATCCCTGCCCCAAAGAATTTGCCATCTTTGACAGGGCAGAGATGTGCCACAGGATCAAGGGCTCTCTCTGTTTTGCGCAGGGGTATTTGTGAAAGGAAACGGGCAGGGGTGGGGGGGGTGGGGAGAGGTGGCATCATGTGGGCGTGTCAGAAGAGAGGGTGTTGCAGGCCCAAAGAGCAAGCAGCAAGGAAGAGTGCAGAGGGAGCCAGAAATGTCACCTGTGCTAGCAACTGGAATAAAAACTGCCATCCCTACGAGATATCGTGATGTGAGATGGCTAGGCTGGGCAATAGGTGAGGGCATAGTAATCTGAGTGCTGTTGAGTTGTCTGCTTTAAAATGTTTGTATTGTATTTATTGTTTGTATTGTATGAGAGCCAGTTTGATGTAGTGGTTAAGTGTGAGGACTCTTATCTGGGAGAACCGGGTTTGATTCCCCACTCCTCCCCTTGCAGCTGCTGGAATGGCCTTGGGTCAGCCATAGTGGTTAAGTGAGCGGACTCTTATCTGGGAGAACTGGGTTTGATTCCCCACTCCTCCGCTTGCAGCTGCTGGAATGGCCTTGGGTCAGCCATAGTGGTTAAGTGTGCGGACTCTTATCTGGGAGAACCAGGTTTGATTCCCCACTCCTCCACTTGCAGCTGCTGGAATGGCCTTGGGTCAGCCATAGTGGTTAAGTGTGCGGACTCTTATCTGGGAGAACCAGGTTTGATTCCCCACTCCTCCACTTGCAGCTGCTGGAATGGCCTTGGGTCAGCCATAGTGGTTAAGTGTGCGGACTCTTATCTGGGAGAACCGGGTTTGATTCCCCACTCCTCCACTTGCACCTGCTGGAATGGCCTTGGGTCAGCCATAGTGGTTAAGTGTGTGGACTCTTATCTGGGAGAACCGGGTTTGATTCCCCACTCCTCCACTTGCACCTGCTGGAATGGCCTTGGGTCAGCCATAGTGGTTAAGTGTGCGAACTCGTATCTGGGAGAACCGGGTTTGATTCCCCACTCCTCCACTTGCAGCTGCTGGAATGGTCTTGGGTCAGCCGTAGCTCTCTTATCTGGGAGAACCGGGTTTGCTTCCCCACTCCTTCACTTGCACCTGCTGGCATGGCCTTGGGGCAGCCATAGCTCTGGCAGAGGTTGTCCTTGAAAGGGCAGCTGCTGTGAGAGCCCTCTCCAGCCGCACCCACCTCACAGGGTGTCTGTTGTGGGGGAGGAAGGTAAAGGAGATTGTGAGCTGCTCTGAGACTCTTGGAGTGGAGGGCGGGATATAAATCCAATGTCATCAGCTTCTTTATTGTTTTATTATGTGTGTGCTCCGTCCTGAGCCCTACGGGGAATGGGCAGAATAGAAATTTACTAAAATAAAAATAAATAAATGGTTGAGCAGGACCTGGGTAGCCTAGATCTCAGACGCTATGCAGGGCCAACTCTGACAGGTACTTGGATGAGAGACCTCCTTGGAAAACCACGGTTGGGAGGCGGGGCAGGCTTTATTCAGCTACCTTAAGTAGGGATCAGTTACCAGAGGTCACCATGTCTTCCAGGTGCAGACAGACAGACGGACATAAAACTACAAAAATATTAAAAAAGGAAAAGAAAGAAGGAAGTTGTTGAGCGGGAGTGTGCTTCACTCAGTGTCTTGACCTGTGGAACTCACTGCTGATGGAGATGCTTTCTGTGCCTTTTCTACATCAAGCCCTTTCACTGTCTCCCTCTCCCCTTTTCAGAACCTTCAAGCACCTCTGGAAGCAGATCTCTGGAAACCTGGACCGGTATCGCACTTTCCCAAGGCTGGCTGGAGGTAAGAGAGGGGATCCATGTGTTTGCTGTAGTGGTTAAGTGCACAGACTCTCATCTGGGAGAACCGGGTTTGATTTCCCACTCCTCCACTTGCAGCTGCTGGAATGGCCTTGGATCAGCACTGGCAGAGTTGTCCTTGAAAGAGCAGCTTCTGGGAGAGCTCTCTCAGCCCCACCCAACTCACAGGGCGTCTGTTGTGGGGGAGGAAGGAAAAGGAGATTGTAGGCCACTCTGAGACTCTGGGATTCAGAGTGGAAGGTGGGACGCAAATCCAATGTCATCTTCTCACTCCTCCGTTCCCTGACAGCAGTGCTGCATATGCACACATCGCCCGTTTTGACTGCTGGAACATGTGGCGACTGCAGTGATGCGAACCGTGCACTGGCGGTCAAAATGGCCCATCTGTCTACTGCCAAACTCAGAAGGGAACTTCTCACGTTTGTGACGGTCAGTTGTCGAACGAAGTGTGATTCATAATTTGGTGCATTCATAATCCACTGTGGCTGCAGTTTTCCAGATTTGCCAGAGGCGGCTTTGGCACAGTTTTGGGAAATTCCAAGATCTTTTCACTGACTGAAAAATCTGTTCCTGCTGCAATGGACACACAGTGGTGGGAAGCCACTGAAAAAGCCTTCTGATCCAAGTTCCTTGGAGAGACACCATAGGAATTTTCTACATAAATACGCCACATAAAAGCTAACGGGGTCTGAACTTGCTGAGACCGAGAGGGAAAAAACTGTTGGCATTGTAGTGGACAATTCAATGGAAGTGTCGACCCAGTGGGCTGCAGCAGTGGTGAAAAAGTCAAATTCAGCATTAGGGATTATTAAGAAAGGAACTGAGAATAAAACAACCAATATTTTAACACCCCTGTATAGTTCTATGGTGCGGCCTCATTGGGAATACTGTGTACAGTTCTGGTCACCGTATCTCAAAAAAGGACACTGCAGAGCTGGAAAAAAGTACAGAGGAGATCATTAGAGGGTTGGAGCACCCCCCTAGGAGGAAAGGCTGAAAATCCTGGGACTCATCGATTTAGAAAAGAGGCGACTGGTGGAGGACGGGACATGGTAGAGCTTTATAAAATTATGCATGGGGTGGAGAGTCGATAAAGAGACATTTTTCTCCGTCTCCCAAAGTACTAGAACTTGAGGGCATCCAATGAAAGTACTGAGCAATAGGTTCAGGATGGACAAAAGGAGATACTACTTGACACAAATTATATGTGAAATTCACTGCCAGAGGTGCAGTGGTGGCCGCAGGAATAAACTCTTTTAAAGGAGGCTTAGATGGATTCCTGGAGGAGAGGTCTATCAGTAGCTGCTAGCCATGGTGACGGAGGGGAACCTCCTCCTTCAGAGGCATGAAAGATAGGATGCTGGACTAGATGGACCACTGATTTGATCCAGCAAGGCTCTTGGGATGTTCCTATCAGGGGAAGGCCTTGGCTGCAAGCCTTCTTGTTGGACCAGCAGGGCCCTACTTATGTTCTTATACATGAAAAACTTTTGGGCAGACAGTACTCTCTCTCCTCTCTATCCCCGACGCTAGAACTTGGGGTTACCCAACACAGTTGATGGGCAGTGAATTCAAGACACATGAAAGGAAGTCCTTTTTTCACACAGCAAATAATAAACTTGCTGTGTGATAATAAACTTGCTCCCTGCTGCAAGATGTAGTGATAGTTGATGGCTTTAGAATGGGAAGAAGCACACGGGGGTGCTTTTTTTGTAGTAGGAACTCATTTGCGTATTAGGCCACACCCCCTAATGTAGCCAATCCTCCTGGAGCTTCCAGTAGGCCCTGTATGAAGAGCCCTGTAAGCTACTGGAAGATTGGCTATATCAGGGAGGTGTGGCCTAATATGCAAATGAGTTCCTGCTACAAAAAAGCCCTGCTGTTACCCATCTACATGAAACTTCCAGGTACAGAGATGGTGTACCTCTAAATACCTGTCATTCAGCATGGGGTGGGAGGCACAGCAGAGAAGGTATGATGCCTTTGTGCCCCGTTTGTGGGCTTCCTGAGGTATCTCGCTGACTGCAGTGAGAGAAGAAGAGGAGAGAAGAAGAGAAGAAGAAGACTGTAGATTTATACCCTGCAAGAGCTCTGGCTGACCCAAGGCCATTCCAGCAGCTGCAAGTGGAGGAGTGGGGAATCAAACCCGGTTCTCCCAGATTAGAGTCCACTCCCTTAACCACTATGGCTGACCCAAGGCCATTCCAGCAGCTGCAAGTGGAGAAGTGGGGAATCAAAACCCGGTTCTCCCAGATTAGAGTCCGCGCCCTTAACCACTATGGCTGACCCAAGGCCATTCCAGCAGCTGCAAGTGGAGGAGTGGGGGAATCAAACCCGGATCTCCCAGATTAGAGTCTGCTCACTTAACCACTATGACTGACCCAAGGCCATGCTAGCAGCTGCAAGTGAAGGACTGGGGAATCAAAGTGAAGGACTGGTTTTCCCAGATAAGAGTCCACTCACTTAACCACTACACCAAACTGGCTCTCCAGACAAAAGGTTTTCAAGACCTGTCCAGATGAGAAGGTTCAGGTGTCTGCCCGAGCGGCGTCCCCTCCTTTGGCCTTTCAGGGCTGCCATAGAAGAGGAGCTCTATCCCCCCCCTCCTGCACCCCTTTCTAATTTTTGCCTTTCTCTTCAGAGTGTGGCGGGAAGAACTTCCATTTTGTGCACGCCTCAGCCGACGTGCCCAGCGTAGTGAGCGGGACGCTGCGCTCCGCATTCGAGTACGGCGGCCAGAAGTGCTCGGCCTGCTCTCGCCTTTACGCCCCCGATTCTCTGTGGCCCCGCATCAAAGGCCTGCTCCTGGAGGAACACGAGAAGATCAAAGTGGGAGACGTGAGCCCCCCATTCGCCGGCTGAAGGGTTTTGCTGCTCCGCGGGCGGCTGATGGGATTAGGAGCTGTGCGGGCTGGCGGCTAATGCCTATTGAAGGAGCGGCTTTATCCACTGGTTCTCCCTCCCCTCGGTTGCCCCCCCCCTCGGCTTCCAGCACTCGCGCTTGTCCTTTCTGTGGGTGCGATTAGAAATTAAGTTGTAGTCATTCGCGCCGAAGGAATGATTACAGTCACGGACTAATTGAAAAGGGTTTCGTGGCCCCCTCCGTCCCAGAACCCCAGATATGGCCTGTACCCCTCACCCCTGAGAAGGAGAAGAACCTGGCTATATATCACCAGGTTGAGTCAGACCGTGGGGCAACCTGGTACTTATTTGGGCCCTGGGCCAACTCTCCAGGGTCTGAAGGAATGAGAGGTCTGTCTTTCCCAGCATCAGGATGGGATTGGGAGTTGTCTGAGCTGTGGCCCCTCCTTGCAAGGCTGCCTTCTTCCCTTGGGGAGGCCCGTGGGCCCCTCTGGCTCAGTCTTGGGGTTGCCAGGTTCCAGGTGGCCCCTGGAGATATCCAGCTGGCAGAGATCAGTCCCCCTGGAGAAAAGGGCAGCTTTAGAGGGAGGATTCTCTGGCATTCTACCCTGCTAAGGCCTCTCCCCAAACCCCGCCTTCTCCAGACTCCACCCCCAAAACCTCCAGGTATTTCTCAACCCCGCGCTGGCAGCCCTACTCAATCTGGCCTCCTCTGATGGGCTCTGGGACAGAGAAGGGCCTTTCCCAGTGCCGGCTTCCAGTGGAGAACTCCAAGTGGGAGAGACCACCCCAGGTTGATCTCTGTGCCCCTCTCCAGAAAGCCACCTTTGACTGAGGCTGGTTGGTTGTTCGCAGTTGGGTGGTTCATTTAGATGTTGCTTTTCTGCCAGTGCATAAGGAGCCCCGTGGTGCAGCGTGGTAAAAACTGCAGCATTGCAGCCCAAGCTCTCTGCTCACGACCTGAGTTCAATCCCAGTGGAAGCTGGGTTCAGGTAGTCAGCTCAAGGTTGGCTCAGCCTTCCATCCTTCTGAGGTCAGTAAAATGGGGAGAAGGTGTAGATGCTTGGGGAAGGCAATGGCAAACCACCCTGTAAAAAGTCTGCGGTGAAAACGTCGTGATACGACGTCACCCCATGGGTCGGCAATGACTGGTGCTTGCACAGGGAACCACCTTTACATTTTTTTCTGCCCGTGCAGCTGAGGTGGTTGAGAATTCCAAAGGACTGCCTGCAATATAGGACCCCAAATGAAACGGGGCAGAGAGAGGCAAGGAACCCGGCTCTGGAAGGAATAAGCTCCGTTTTCCAGGCAGGCCGACGGAAGGGCCTCAGCGTCTCTCCGCCTGTTCTAGTTCAGTGTCATCTCCTCTGACTGGCTCTGGTTCTGGTTCCCCAGGTCTCAGGCCGAGAAGGCTTTTCTCCCACCCCTTCTGCTAGAGCTCTCTCCAGCAGGAACTCCACAATACTGAGAATTCCAAATTAGTGCTGCTCCCCCCACCCCCAGTGTCTGTCCCCCCTTCGGAAGGCCTTAGAGAAAGTCACATCCTGGCAAGCCCCTCCCCATAAGTGTCCTGTGCATTCTGGGGCCCTGGACAGGCAGAGAGCGTGGGGACAGGATAGTACCTGTCGGTTGCCTGTGAGCTCCACCTGCACGGGGAGATGGTAAGCCACAGGTGAGCTCACAGATGTTTCTCATGCAGGGCAGGAGTTGAAAGTCGTGCCTTGCTGAATTTTTTAGAGTGAACATGTTTATTTTATTATATTTATATCCCGCCCTCCCCTATCGAACTCTGTTCATCTTGTGAGCAAACATTTTTGGCCTGCTTGCTGATGTGGGGAGTGGGGTCTTACCCTGTGGACAGTTAGACTTCTGCCGTGTGTTTTTTTGAGCTCAGGGTAGCAGGGGATGGGTTCCCCGCGAGTATCTTCGCGAGAGCCCTGTGACTAGCTTTGCAGCCTGGTGGGGATTTGAAGCCAGGCCTCCTCAGTTCCCGCCTGCTACTCAGTGCCCGTGTGAATAAAAAAAACCTCTCTAAGCAACACCATAAATTTTAAACAAGACAGTGTAATGTAGAGGTCAGTGGTGTGCTGACAAAACTTGCACATAGAACTTCAAATAGAAAGCATGTAGCAAAAGAAACATAAGCAGAAGACAATTCAAAAGCAAAGATTTTGGGTTTTCATGGCTGGTAACATCATTAGGGTTTGTAGACTCTTTCGGGCTCAAGTGCCGTGTTCTACTGGAGAAAGTTTTTCTTACAGACGTTTCGTTCTCAGCTGTGGAGAACATCCTCAGTGGCGTTGCAGCCGGAGCAGGCGCTCAGACCTTCTTGGCTGCTGTGCATTGAGTGGGGCCAGGGCTGCTGGAGAGAAGAAGGCATTTTCATCCACCAATCTTGGTACCCAGCTCTGCAAAA
Source organism: Heteronotia binoei (assembly GCF_032191835.1). Lineage (NCBI taxonomy): Eukaryota > Metazoa > Chordata > Lepidosauria > Squamata > Gekkonidae > Heteronotia > Heteronotia binoei. Next base: position 2,227,462 of record NC_083240.1, on the reverse strand, counting down.
CACCCTACAGACTATATATTGCAGAAAGTCACAGAACAACCAGCACATTCCACAGAACAATCAGCACAGTCAACAACCATCTTCCTTATCTTCACACCCCTTCCAACCCTCCCAGCAATTAACACAGAACAATGGTCACATCCAACAGCCAGTTTCCTTATCACTACCCTTCCAGGAAGCCCCACCAAACAATGGGCACATCCACAAACCAATTGCCCTTTCATCACACCCCCTCCAGCCTAGAAATAGCAGCTCTCCAGCAGCCCTGGCCCCACTCAATGCACAGCAGCCAAGAAGGTCTGAGCGCCTGCTCCGGCTGCAACGCCACTGAGGATGTTCTCCGCAGCTGAGAACGAAACGTCTGGAAGGAAAACTTTCTCCAGTAGAACACGGCACTTGATCCCGAAAGATTCTACAAACCCTAATTCAAAAGCAGTCTTTCCAATCACAAAGGAGTGACCGCAGTCCAGTATTTAGTTCATGGAACTAAAAGAAGCCCTTCCAAAGACGTCTGTTCCTAGATATCAAGGCGTTTCATCCTTCTTTCTTCAGTTGGGAGGCTTATTTATCACTGGAACCCAATCTTTACAATAAATTCACAGGAGACCAACAAGGTTCAGAACATGTCTGTAAGATTTCCAGGAAATTTCCAGGAAATCTTACAGACATGTTCTGAACCTTGTTGGTCTCCTGGAAGGGCTTCTTTTAGTTCCATGAACTAAATACTGGACTATTGGCACTCCTTTGTGATTGGAAAGACTGCTTTTGAATTGTCTTCTCTTTTTTTTGTTTTTTTGCTACATGCTTTCTATTTGAAGTTCCATGTGGAAGTTCTGTCAGCACACCGCTGACCTCTACATTACACTGTCTCGTTGCGTAAAAGTTATGGTGTCTCTTAGTGGGTTTTTTTATTTACACAGCTGTACGCTAAGATCCGATAGTTTTGCTGCTAGTCAGTGCCCAGCAATTGGCATGAGACTGAATAACCAATATCTGGACCGATTGATGAGCATTTTGGAGGGCAGGCAAAGCTGTGCCGTTCACTGTTTCTCTCCTTTGGTCTTCTCTCTAGCCGGTGGAAGATTTCCAAACATTTTTTTCTGCTGTGATCGACCAGAAGGTATGGGCCTCATTCTGAATCCGCAGAAGGTCTGTCTATCCAGGGGAATGTGCCCCTTGGCCTCTTTCTTAGCCTGGGCTCTGTGATCTGTCTTCCTGATTCCATTCCCTGATCCGTATCCCAGCTTTTTCTCCGGCTTCTTTCTTCCATCACTTGCTATCTCCACCTCTCAGGAGCTGAGCTCCATTACTTCCCTTTTGCCGAGAGAAACCCCGCTGAGATTACGGCTGAGCCGGCAAATGCTTTCTTTAAAAACGTATTTTCACAGCTTAAGAGCAGGCATCTGTCAATAACGATAACCTTGCCGCTGCCACCTCCGCCTTCCTCCGCTCAGTCTCCCTCCGTCTCCGCGCTTGCCTTCCCAGCCCGGGGAATCCTTTGAAGTCTTCCACTTCTCCTGTTGAATGGAGCTGATCTCCTGTCACACCCTTCGAGTCTGAGGGCCAAGCGCTGCATTTCCCAGCATCCTCTTGGCATTCAACATGGCTGCTGGCCTGTCACCTGAGAGAGCCAGTTCGGTGTAATGGTTAAGTGCACTGGACTCTTATCTGGGAGAACCGGGTTCGATTCCCCACTCCTCCACTTGCAGCTGCTGGAATGGCCTTGGGTCAGCCATAGCTCTGGCAGAGGTTGTCCTTGAAAGGGCAGCTGCTGTGAGAGCCCTCCCCAGCCCCACCCACCTCACAGAGTGTCTGTTGTGGGGAAGGAAGATAAAGGAGATTGTGAGCCACTGAGATTCGGAGTAGAGGACGGGATATAAATCCAATTTCTTCCTCCTCCTCCTCTTCTTTCTCTTCCTCTTTTTCCTCCTCCTCTTCTCTTTCTTCTTCTTCCTCTTCTTCTGGATATCTTTGCTTGTATTTTGGAACCTCTGTTATGTCAGCCAGGTGGTCTTTGTCTTGGGGGAGGGGGTGCAAAGTGCACTCAAGTGGCAGTCACCGTACGGCAATCAGTCCTGTGGTTTTTATGGCAAGTGGCATTCGGAGGTGGTTGGCTTTTGCCTGCCTCCGCGTAGCAGCCCTTGGTGGTCTCCCATCCAAATACTAGCTAGGGCTGAGCCTGCTTAGTTTCTGAGATCTGACAACAGAAGCAAAGCTCACGACTGGAAATTACTGGCAGACGCAGAATTCAGATTATCCAGATATATTAATACTAAATTATCCTCAGTTCCATCCGAAAATCGTACTGTTTTCAAATAGGCATGCGCTACGCAGCATCCTAGCTGAGTATCTTTCTCGACAAAGTCCCGCTACGAGCAGAAAGCGATTGAGCAACAGTTCGTTAGTCTCTAGATTCCACCGCCACGATGTCACCTTTAAAGTGGAGACAGACTCCTTTCCTCAACTAGTCAAGGTTGTATCCCGAGAGGCCGATGATGGGGTCGCTAGCTGGAACCAGCCATTTCACAGGTGGCTTCGTCAGGTTCTGGAATGGGATTGTGCAGATGTTTCCTTTTACACGCTATCCTTTAACATCTCGAGTCCAAGAGTGCTGACTCCTCCCGGACACCCAGGGCAACATTGTTTTGCAATTAAAAATATAATCGCTATTGTTTTGAGTTAAGAGCAGTCGCTGAAGTGCAGAATTCAGGTTCCTTTTTTGCTCAACGGCAAGAGGGACTTCACCAGCTGCTGGTATTGGGCAGAAGCCACTGAAGCCAGGTCCTTTGGGCACTAGAAACAGGGTGGGGAAAGCACCCCCCCCCCAGCTGTGGGCTCTCTGGCCTCACTCTCTTCTCTCCGCCGGACTCTTGGGGGGCCTTTGCCCCTTGAAAAGGGCTTTCCTCTTGGGAAGGAAGGAAGGAAGGAAGGAAGGAAGGAAGGAAGGAAGGAAGGAAGGAAGGAAGGAAGGAAGGAAGGAAGGAAGGAAGGAAGGAAGGAAGGAAGGAAGGAAGGTGAAGATATTGGATTTATATCCCGCCCTCCACTCTGAAGAGTCTCAGAGCGGCTCCCAATCTCCTTTACCTTCCCCCCCCCCAACAGACACCCTGTGAGGTAGATGAAGATATTGGATTTATATCCCGCCCTCCACTCCGAAGAGTCTCAGAGCGGCTCACAAGAAGATATTGGATTTATATCCTGCCCTCCACTCCAAAGAGTCTCAGAGCGGCTCCCAATCTCCTTTACCTTCCCCCCCCCAACAGACACCCTGTGAGGTAGATGAAGATATTGCATTTATATCCCGCCTTCTACTCCGAGGAGTCTCAGAGTGGCTCACAATCTCCTTTCCCTTCCTCCCCCACAACAGACACCCTGTGAGGTAGATGAAGATATTGCATTTATATCCCGCCTTCCACTCCAAAGAGTCTCAGAGCGGCTCACAATCCTTTCCCTTCTCCCCCACAACAGACACCCTGTGAGGTGGGTGGGGCTGAGAGGGCTGTCACAGCAGCTGCCCTTTCAAGGACAACCTCTGCCAGAGCTATGGCTGGCCCAAGGCCATGCTAGCAGGTGCAAGCGGAGGAGTGGGGAATCAAACCCGGTTCCCCCAGATTAGAGTCCGCACACTTAACCACTATGGTCCCCCAAGGCCATTCCAGCAGGTGCAAGCGGAGAAGTGGGGAATCAAACCTGGTTCTCCCAGATAAGAGTCTGCACGCTTAACCACTACACCAAACTGGCTCTCCTAGGAACCACAAGAAGAATAAGAAAGTGGGCAGCATGTTCCCATCCATCTGGAGAGATCCAGTTAGGGGCGTTTTGGGTTTTTTTGTCCTATCCGACATGCCAGGCTCAAGCTAGGTTTTGATGCTTGCATTTGAGATTGGTGACAGGACTTCTTTTGTGGTGGCCCCTCCACTGTGGAGTTTCTCCCATTAGAAGCAATGTCTGACTGGCATTGCTTGCTCAGCCATTCAGTTTCAGTGGTTTTTAAACTTTTTGCTGATTTTCTGCTGGTTTGTCTTCATCACCCGGACTTTGAGTCTGTTGGGTTTTCCCTTCTCCTTTCCTTTAAGGAAGTCAGGACAGTGTACCTTAATTTATTTGCATGGGATATTTTGGGGTCATCTCTTCAGAGGCCTGCTGGAGGTGGTGATAGCTAAAACAACAGAACAGAAAGAAGGACCAGAACCAATGGGTTGAAATTAAATCAAAAGAGTTTCCGGCTCAACATTAGGAAGAACTTCCTGACTGTTAGAGCGATTCCTCAGTGGAACAGGCTTCCTCGGGAGGTGGTGGGCTCTCCTTCCTTGGAGGTTTTTAAACAGAGGCTGGATGGCCATCTGACAGCAATGAAGATCCTGTGAATTTAGGGGGAGGTGTTTGTGAGTTTAGAGGGGTTCCTCAGTGGAACAGGCTTCCTCCTTGGGAGGTGGTGGGCTCTTCTTCCTTGGAGGCTTTTAAACAAAGTCTATATGGCCATCTGACAGCAATGAAGATCCTGTGAATTTAGGGGAAGGGGTTTGTGAGTTTCCTGCATTGTGCAGGGGGTTGGACTAGATGACACTGGAGGTACCTTCCAACTCTAGGATTCTATAACAGTCCCAGACGAAGCCATTGGGCATAAGCAGCATAAAAATCTATCCATAAAACAGGAACAGGCTGTTTACAAAACTGGTAAAGTAAAACCTCAGATCAGAAGCTGGGGTAAAAAAGATGTTTGGGCTTGGCAGCTAACAGAAAGGAAAATAGATGTTAGGTAGTTTAAGGGGGAGGCATTTCAGGGTCCACCACAGAAAAGGCCTAGTTCCTCTCCCCCATTTTATGTTTATAAGAACCTTTGAGGTGGGCAAGGCCGAGCATGTATGTCTGACCTGGGGAGCGGAGTGGGAGGGATTAGAACCCCAGCCTCTCTAGTCCTGACGGGCCATGAGGAGAGGGGCGTCAGGGGTGGTTCAGGCCACTGCTCACAGCTACTCTTTCCTTTGCTTCTTCCAGTCTTTTGGGCGCATCCAGAAGTGGATCAAACACGCCGAGACATCCCGCACCCTCGAGATTCTTGCAGGGGGGAAATGCGATGACACAGTTGGCTATTTTATCCAGCCCTGCATAATTGAAACCAAGAACCCGAAAGACCCCATCATGCAGGAGGTGAGCCTTGGAAGTAGCTGCTGTTATTGGGCAACACACACCCTGCAACACCTCCCCTTCGTATGTATTGCAAGGAAGGTTTCTTCACTGGCCTGTCCACCAAAGATGCTGTATCTGCTCAGAAAAGGAAGTTGAAACTGTCACTCACATTGAACATATGAAGCTGCCTTATACTGAATCAGACCTTTGGTCCATCAAAGTCAATATTGTCTTCTCAGACTGGCAGCGGCTCGCCAGGGTCTCAAGTTGAGGTTTTTCACACCTATTTGCCTGGACCCTTTTTTGGAGATGCCAGGGATTGAACCTGGGACCTTCTGCTTCCCAAGCAGATGCTCTGCCACTGAGCCACAGCCCCAGTCATGGCTCTCAAGGGTCTCCAGCTGAGGTTTTTCACGCCTACTTGCCTGGACCCTTTTTAGTAGGAGATGCCGGGGATTGAACCTGGGGCCTTCTGCTTACCAAGCAGATGCTCTACCACTGAGCTCACCGTCCCTCCCTCCCTTTTACATTGTGGGTTTTATTCCAGACTTCAGTTTAATATTTCCATTGCTCCCTAAATTTAAACCTCTGGATAATTATCTGAAATTTTCAGGTGTTGTGCTACTGAAATACCTATTGGAAGATACTAAGAAGTAACGCAGGCAGTAGCAAAATATTGTTTTTTAGCCATAAATAAGTGGAAGTTTTTATTAACAAAGTAGAGAGGGTTAATAATAAGAATTTGGTGGGATTCGAATATGTAGTCAGAAATTGTGGTCTGTGACTATGAGATTTTGTATATTGTTATTGCTGGGCAATTGAATTGACCATAATAACAAAAAATAAAATAAAAATAAATTGGACACCCTGCAGCACTTCGGGGAACTTGGGTGCGATGCAGGACTTCAGGCAGCCCTCAAGACTGTTCTCCTTGCGAGACAGACTTCCTGACCCTTCTTGGTTTCTCCCTCTGACATGCAGGAAATCTTCGGCCCCGTCTTGACGGTCTATGTGTACCCGGAGAAGCAATACCGAGACGTCCTCCGGCTAATCGACAGCACTTCTCCATACAGCCTCACGGGGGCAGTCTTTGCCCAAGATAAGTAAGGAGCCCCTCTTCCCCCCCCCCCTTGCTGGTGCTAGATAAGGTGTTCAAGCGGGACGGATTTCAGCCATAGTTCTGTGTGCAGGTTAGAAGCAGTGGTCTGCAAACAGCTGGATTTGGGGCACCTGTGTCACAGGGGAAGGTCCCTTGGGGTTTCTCATGATTTCGGCACCGAGACCCGGCCTCTCTCCTCCTTTTCCAAAAAAGAGTCACGTTACGATTTAACTTTGGGATTCAAACCGGCAGGACTGGTCTGTCTTCAGTCTGGGCCAGGCCACTTTGGGGTTTTGACTGGAATCTCTGTAGCTCAATGAGAGCGGCTGGAATGGAGGATTTGGGTGCAAAACACAAGGGGTCCCTTTTAAGGGTTCCCAAACCTCAGATGTGCTGAGCTAGACTCCAAAAAAGTTTCCCCTAAACTGTCAGGTGAGCCCTGTGGGATCAGGCCACAGGGATGGTGAGGATCGGGGAGGGACGGTGGCTCAGTAGTAGAGCATCTGCTTGGGAAGCAGAAGGTCCCAGGCTCAATCCCTGGCATCTCCAAAAAAGGGTCCAGGCAAATAGGTGTGGAAAACCTCAGCTTGAGACCCTGGAGAGCCGCTGCCAGTCTGAGGAGACAATACTGACTTTGATGGACCAGGGGCCTGATTCAGTAGAAGGCAGCTTCATATGTTCAGGCCAGTGGTCTGGTGATTCACTGCTCTCTTCTCCAACGTCCCCCAGACGGTCCGCAAGCCGGGGCAGAGAGGCCAAAAGATCCCTCTGTAGATGCCCAACCCCCCTGGAATTGGTATTCAGAGATAGACAGCTGAACGTGGAGGTGCCAGTCCAGCCCTCGCAGCTCCCGTCTGGGGAATAGACTTGTCCTTCATGAGTTCGTCTCAATCCCATTTTAAAGCTCTGGGATCTAGTGGTCATTTCCACATCCGGTAGCAGCAAGTTCCATAAGTTAATCGGGTGCTGTGCAAAGATGTAGTTCCTTTTCTCCATCCTGAATGTCTTTGGCATTTACTTTTTAGAGATCGTTTTTTTTTTTTTTAAAAAAACCCATAAGCTTATAACAGAAAATCTGCAGTGTGAATCGTTAAAAAGAAAGTCAGCGACCAGAGTTTGCAGCCTGGTGTAGTGATCAGCGTGCCAGACAAGGACTAGGATGTCCCACGTTCAAATCCTGCGCCCCCATGAAGCTCACTGGAGGACCCTGACACACTCGGCTTTAATCCACCTCACAGACTTGTTGAGAGGGTAAAACGGAGAAAGGATCTGCTGCCCTGAGCTCCTTGGGGTGGGGGAGGGAGAAGAGATAAAAATGCAGGCTAGATAGATAGATTGATAAAATACTGCTGAGGTGCCCACAGAGTTTTAATTTTTCTGCTCTCGCTTCCTCTCAGAGCCGTCGTTGCTGAAGCGAGGGAAATCCTCCGCAACTCAGCCGGCAATTTCTACATCAACGACAAGTCGACCGGCTCTGTTGTGGCCCAGCAGCCGTTTGGGGGCTCTCGCGCCTCAGGTATGGGGGGCCAAACAGGGTGACATTTTGTGCAGGAGGGGAAGGGAGAGTTTTCTATCCCTGCAAAGGGCAGGGGCTCACGGGCATGTGGATGCTGGTGACCGCGGTCAAACAGTGTGGAGGGTTTGTGTAGCTCACTTCGTGGGATTCTTGGAGGTGTCCAGCTGGCTGCTTTTCAGAAGGTGATGATATTGGATTTGTACTCCGCCCTCGACTCTGAGTCTCAGAATGGCCTACAATCTCCTTTATCTTCCTCCCCCACAACAGATGCCCTGTGAGGTGGGTGGGGCTGAGAGGGCTCTCACAGTAGCTGCCCTTTCAAGGACAACTCCTGCGATAGCTATGGCTAACCTAAGGCCATTCCAGCAGCTGCAAGTGGAGGAGTGGCGAAGCAAACCCAGTTCTCCCAGATAAGAAGAAAAAGAAGAATTGCAGATTTTTACCCCGCCCTTCTCTCTGAATCAGAGACTCAGAGTGGCTTACAATCTCCTATATCTTCTCCCCCAACAACAGACACCCTGTGAGGCAGGTGGGGCTGAGAGGGCTCTCACAGCAGCTGCCCTTTCAAGGACAACTCCTGCCAGAGCTAGGGTTCTAGCAGCTGTAAGTGGAGGAGTGGGGAATCGAACCTGGTTCCAGATAAGAGTCCACGTACTTAAACACGACACCAAACTGGCTCTCCTTGGGTTGGGGGAGGGAACAAGGGGCTGGCCTAGATGGGCCCTTTGGGCCAGATCCAGCAAGGCAGCGAAGCCTTCCTGTTGCTTCCTTGGAGTACCAGATGCTGTCTTGGAGCCCCTGCAATTCCTCCTCTGACCTTTTTAGCAATGGGAAGTTGGGTTGCTTTCATACTGCTTTCCAGAGCCATGGAGGTCTATCAGCCTTCTTGGCTTTCTCTAGAAGAGGATGATGATATTGGATTTATATCCTGCCTTGTACTCTGAATATCAGAGTCTCAGAGCGGTCACAATCTCCTTTACCTTCTTCCCCCACAACAGACACCCTGTGAGGTAGGTGGGGCTGAGAGAGCTCTCCCAGAAGCTATCCTTTCAAGGACAGCTCTGCGAGAGCTATGGAAGTTGATGTTTTCAGCACATGTTACAGATGCATTTCTCCCTTTTGCAAACAGGAACCAACGACAAACCCGGGAGCCCTCACTACATCCTGCGCTGGACGTCTCCTCTGGCTATCAAGGAGACCCACAAACCCTTAGGGGACTGGAAGTACCCCTACATGCAGTGAAGCCCCTCCCCAGTGCCCTTCCCCCACCCCCGCTAATAGCCACTCAGGAGACCTTGTTTCCATTTGGGGAGTCAACTAATGGTGACAAAACCAACTTCTTCAAACAGCCGTCCCAGAGTTTTGCACCAGCTCCATTGTTACTGAGGGAACTCAGATGACTTTCTGAATCAAGCCAAGCGAAAGTACTACGTTGTGGTGGATTGGAGTTTCCAAATGCCTGACCCTCTTTTGTACCCCCTAAATTGTGCCCCCACTTTGGGGATAGAGCAAAATTTGGTTTGTCTGCTCGCCACGGCCCAGGACAGGCCCCTGCAAACATCAGAAGTGCTAGCAGACGGAAGAAGTTGGGTCTGCCTCAAAGAACTGCCAAGAGCTGGAAAGAATTTGAAGAGAATCTGATCAACAGTAGCAAAGAAAGAGCCAAAGTGAAGCCCTGTGGAATTCTGGGTAGGATTGTCTCTAAAATATGACTTGTTCCCTGTTGGTCAGTGAAGGGTGTTTCTCTTTGGCTCTGGGAAGGACAGCTCCTTCCTTAAGCAGAAAAAGGATGGATGTTGCAGACACAGCTGGATGTTGTTTTGATGACTGAGGTGGTCCAGGGATATTTCATTGGCCTGCGTTTTGGCTCCAGCACTTACAGCCTGGAAAAAGAACACACTGAACATTGAATATTGACTTTAAAGATCTGACAGTTTGAATGGCTGCTGCTCGCTCCTTAAGGGTGTTTAAATGTATGTTGTGTAAACCGCAACCTGTTTAAAATGCAGTGGGGAAACTGACTGCGTGTCCTGTGTGTGTTTGTGTGTGTGAGTGGCTAAGCCCCTAGTCCTGTTTGCAATCATGGAGATGAAGTCGAAGTCACCGAATCTGCTGATTCCACAGAGAGATCTTGGCTCGAAGGCATCGGTCTTCTTTCTTTCTTTTTTTTGCTTTTTAAAGCTGGGAGCTTTCCTGTTGTGGAAATGCTCTGATGTGTGTTACCGTTACATCAGTGCCTTTTGTTCATGCAGCAGTTCTCTTGCTTTTATGACAGCTGGGTTTGTACCAGGGAGGTCCGGTCCAAAAGCTGCAGGAAGCCAAACGTCTGAGAAGAATGATCTTTAAAACCTTTTATTGCACAGACAGGGCCTTTGCGGGGATGACAAAGTGCCCCTTTATGTTCATGGTCAGTGTGATCCTAGCCTGTGACTGTTTTAGGCGGAACATTTACTGCATAGGACGGGGAACTCCACACCTTTGATCAGCTCCCAGGCTGGGACTGACTGCACAGATGGAAAACTGGGTCGCTTTGGACTTTTTACACAGCCGGACAAATAGCTGCCAGTGTTTCTACCAGTCCCCTCCCTGAGAGAATGTCTGGTTGGGTGGATGCAGAAAGGGACTGTTTGTGATGGGCTGTTTGTACTCCTTGGCTAATGACTGCTAATAAAGGATTTTGAAAATAGCACTCAGAATGGCTGCAGCGTCGGGACTTCTTTTTTCCTGCGTAGTCGCTGTTATCGGTGAGTCCCCCTGCCCCTCCCTTGTGCTGAGGGACTGTCGCAAGGTCCCGAAAGTGAGCATAAGAGTCAGGTGCTCTCACTGGCACATTTCCAAATTACCCCTTCCACGGTGAAAGCCAGACCAGGGAAACGCATGCAAACAAAGCAGACTGTTGGCGATGGGATGGAAAACCCCACGGACTGTGACCCAGGGCAGTAGTGGGGTTTTGGTTACAAATTTTTCTATGACCTGATGTGGAACTTGGGCAGTGGGACCTCGGAGAAGACTGCACACTGGTTAGGGATGCTGCAGAGCACGACTCTTGAACGTGGCCAAAGGTTTTGGCGGCTGCATAAAGTTGGTCCACATAACTGTAGTCTGCCGCACAATTGTAAAAAAAGCCTGTGTTTTGCAAAGTAGAAGGTTCTCTCCCTGGAAAACGGTCCAGGTTTCGCCTCCCCCCCTCCCTAGGCGTCTGCCTCCCCATTTCTCTCATGTTCCATTAGGGAAATAAGGAGCGCTGCATTTGGTGACGTGGCCTGGGAGACCGGACTGGTGGATTTGTTCATGGTTGGTTCTCTGCATGAACAGACAGACAAATTCCCTCTCTTCTGGTGGGATCTCTTTCATAGCAAAATTTACTTGGACAAGAGTGACCACCCATGAAAACGACAGGAGGGATTCAGGACTGGTCAAAGGTTGGGTTTTGCTTTTAAAACACAATGCATTCTTGTGGAACTCACTGCTACGGGATGCATTGATGGCCACCAGATCAGATATCTTTAAAGAGGATTAGAAAAATCTATGGTGGTGGAGAAGTGGGGGAAGCCTCAGCACCAGGCCTCGGATTCAGCGGGAGCTCACAGGAGGTGCAGCTCGTGAACCTTTCTGAGAGTTCCACCTCCTTGTCCATTGGATAGAAGATGCAGCTGCATAACAATCCCTGGATGAGCTCCACCATTTTGTTTTTCTACAAAATGACCCCTGCTCAGCACCCTTCTTGTAGGGGCTTTTTGTTGGCCTTAGAACATAAGAGAAGCCCTGTTGGATCAGGCCAATGGCCCCTCCAGTCCAACACTCTGTGTCACAGAAGAACATAAGAGAAGCCATGTTGGATTAGGCCAGTGTCCCATCCAGTCCAACACTCTGTGTCACAGAAGAACATAAGAGAAGCCCTGTTGGATCAGGCCAATGGCCCCTCCAGTGTAACACTCTGTGTCACATAAGAGAAGCCCTGTTGGATCAAGCCAATGGCCCCTCCAGTCCAACACTCTGTGTCACAGAAGAACATAAGAGAAGCCATGTTGGATTAGGCCAGTGTCCCATCCAGTCCAACACTCTGTGTCACAGAAGAACATAAGAGAAGCCATGTTGGATCAGGCCAGTGGCCCATCCAGTCCAATACTCTGTGTCACAGAGGAACATAAGAGGAGCCATGTTGGATTAAGTCAGTGGCCCATCCAGTCCAACACTCTGAGTCACATAAGAACATGAGAGAAGCCATGTTAGATCAGGCCAATGGCCCCTCCAGTCCAACATTCTGTGTCACAGAAGAACATAAGAGAAGCCATGTTGGATCAGGCCAATGGCCCATCCAGTCCAACACTCTGTGTCACAGAGGAACATAAGAGAAGCCATGTTGGATGTCCAACACTCTGTGTCACAGAAGAACATAAGAGAAGCCATGTTGGATCAGGCCAGTGGCCCATCCAGTCCAACACTCTGAGTCACATAAGAATATGAGAGAAGCCCTGTTGGATCAGGCCAATGGCCCATCCAGTCCAACATTCTGTGTCACACAGTGGCCAAATACACACACACACTATGTACAATGCGAAGCCCAGCCCTCACGATATTAGGTTGCCAAGTCCCACACAGCCTCCGGAAGAGACATCATCTATTGTACCACAGAGTTTTCCCTCCCAAATGGCTAGAGCGTCCAGGAAAACCATAGAGTTTTCCCGGAAATGCCTAGAGTGGCCGCCGTGTGATGTCGCCACCATGATGACATCACTTCCGGGTGACATCAGGGGAAGTGCCCCCCGCCTTTGTGGGGGAAAAGGAAAGGGGCCCAGTGGATCTTGTGAGGAAGGAAGGGAGAGGCCAACAGTCAGCTGTTTCTGATCTCAAGTCCCCAACACACTTCCTCAGAAGATGATTTGAAAACCTCTCGATTGGCGGTCTTCTCAAAACGGCCATTTCTGTTTCGAGCTCCTCCTCTGTGGTCTCCGCGACGGAAAATCCCATCACCTCTTGGACAGGGAAAGTGAGCTGCTGCCGTGCTCATGTGAAATCGGCTGGCTGAGCAATTCGCAGATTAGCATGAAGAGGCAGAAGGTGGATTTTGAGGTTAGGATCCGGGGAAATGAGAGGTTTGGGGGCAGATTGGCTGGAGCCCTGACAGGGCGATCAACCTAATTTGGATTTACTTTCCCTCCTCCAAGGGGTTTCGAAGCCACATCAAACTCTGTTTAGTACACAAATGCAAGAAGCAAAGCTCCGAAGATGGGGTTTGTGTTCTGTCAGAGAAAAGCAGAGCACAGAAGCCTCCAGCCTCCTCTCTTGCAGGCCCTCTTGAGGTAGACGGTCTCTGCCCAGGGATGTCCTTTTCTACTGGGGATGGCAAACAGGGTCAATTCCCTGCCCAAACCACCTTTTTTTGGGTGGTACAATGGGCAGGTATTGATGCACTGTGAGGGCAGTTTGTTGTTGCGGTCAGGACCACCAGAGGTCGTGGTTGGAGCTTGCTTGGGGTTGGATTGGGGTGCCCAAAAGATTTCTTCAGACACTGCTGATTTCCCCCCCAGGATTTCTGCTTTTACCAGAGCTCATTTGGGTCCTGGATTAAGTGTTCTTCATGTTGGCTGCGGGTGGTGGTGAAAATAGTGTTGCCAGTTCCAGTTTGGGAAGTCCCTGGAGATTTTGGGTTGAAGTCTAGGGAGGGGAGGGCTCTCAGCAAAGTATAATGCCACAGCGTCTCCCCTTCAAAGTAGCCAGTTTCTCCAAGGGGACTTATTCCTGTTGTCAGGAGATCTGTTCCGGTTTTGAGAGATCTTAAGCAAGTTGAGCTTGGCAAGTCTAGGTGGAAGAGAGCAAGTTTGGAGAGGAGGAGGGGCTGTGGCTACCCCTCCCAGCCAGTGCTAGGGTTTTGGTGCCCTAGGCGAGCTGCCCACTAGCCCCCCCCCCCCAAAAAAATAAAAAACAGAATTGTAGGAGAAATGAAGACACTTGAAATTATTTACATTATTTAGTTTTTTACTTTCAATTTCAATTTTTTTTTAATTGTAAGATTAAGCAATAAAAATTGTGAGAACACTACTTGAACCTTTTAGTTGGAGGTGGCAGGGACAAGACCTTCACATGACCATTTCTACTTGATCCTTGTAGCTGGAGGGGCCAGGGACAAGACCTTGTGCATGTGAGAAAGATGCTATACCACGCAGCTAGGGCTCCCAGCCCAGGGCTCTGTGAAAGTAGAGGAGGAAGGATGAGTGGCAGCAGATGACTTCAACAGGAGCCAATTTTTAGAAACCGTAATTTGCTCTTCTTCAGCTTTTACAATTGGTTAATTTATCCCTGGTGGGATAAATTAGCGCATTGAGCAGGTGCCATCTGCTTTTGCGTTTCCCGGGTCTGTAACAGACCCGGGGAATGCAAAACCAGCCGCATCTAAGAACATAAGAGAAGCCATGTTGGATCAGGCCAGTGGCCCATCCAGTCCAACACTCTGTATCACACAATGGCCAAAATACATATATTGTGGCTAATAGCCACTGATGGACCTCTGCTCCATATTTTTATCCCCTCTTGAAGCTGGCTATGCTTGTAGCTGCCACCACCTCCTGTGGCAATGAATTCCACATGTTAATCACCCTTTGGGTGAAGAAGTGCTTCCTTTTATCCATTTTAACCTGACTGCTCAGCAATTTCATTGAATGCCCACAAGTTCTTGTATTGTGAGAAAGGGAGAAAAGTACAACTATCTCTTCCCTCTCCATCCCATGCATAATCTTGTAAACTTCTATCATGTCACCCCGCAGTTGACGTTTCTCCAAGCTAAAGAGCCCCAAGCGTTTCAACCTTTCTTCATAGGGAAAGTGTTCCAAGCCTTTAATCATTCTAGTTGCCCTTTTCTGCACTTTTTCCAATGCTATAATATTCTTTTTGAGGTGCGGTGACCAGAATTGCACACAGTACTCCAAATGAGACCGCACCATCGATTTATACAGGGGCATTATGATACTGGCCGATTTGTTTTCAATTCCCTTCCTAATAATTCCCAGCATGGCATTGGCCTTTTTTATTGCAATTGCACACGGTCTTGACATTTTCAGCGAGTTATCTACCACGACCCCAAGATCCCTCTCCTGGTCAGTCTCTGCCAGTTCACACCCCATCAACTTGTATTTGTAGCTGGGATTCTTGGCCCCAATCTGCCCTCCATGCAGCCTGCTTTCCATTGGGGAAGGCAGGCTCTAAGGAGCACACACACTGCATGTGGGGAGAGGTTGTCAGGAGATCTGCATGTAGGCCAGGTGGCACTCTAGGTGGCTGCCTAGTCCCACGCACCAGCCGTGTTCCCAGCCCAAATGATGAGAAGCCTTTGATGGAAACCACCAAGCCACGAACTTGGTAGCCTTCGATCCAGCTGTCCTACTCCTGTATCCAGCAGCCGGTGAACGAAATGGAAATGCTTGCAAATGAGCCCTCCCCTGGTGGATGCAAAGCAGCCGGGTTGCATTGCTGGAGCGAGGGGGGGGGCACAGTGGAGTGACCCAGAGAGGCTCACCCATCTTCCTCCCCTCTGACATCTGCCAGTATGAGAACACCCTGGAGCCATGAGCCTTCCCAGAGCGTTGGCCGCCTGCTGGCTGGGAGCCCTGGTTGCTGTGGGGAGCTTCAACAGCACCCTGCCTTCCTATTTCCACCTGGCCGGGGATTATATCCTGGGGGGGCTCTTCTCCCTGCATGCCGAAGTGGTGGGCAGCCCTTACCTCAACCACGCCCAGGTGCCCAGATGTAGAGAGTAAGTACCAGAGGGAAAGGATGCTGGGGAGGGCTGGAAAGAGGGCCGGATTAACAATTAGGCCAAGTAGGTACTGGCCTATGGGCCCCCATGCCTTTAGGGGCCCCGGGCTGGCTCCCCCCCTGGTTTCCCCCCTGCCTGCAGCCCTCCCAGCCTGCACGTGCAGCCAGCAACTGAGCTGCTCTTTGCCTGACTTGCCTGGTGAGGCTGATGCTGGCGTCACTGCCAAGTTTGCCTCCCTTTCCGCTGCAGCTTTGTCAAAGGGGCTTTGGAGAAGGCACTCCGACTCTAGGATAATTTGCAAGGGGCCCCCCAAGATTTTGACTGCCTAGGGGCCTCCTTAATCTGGCACTGGCTGGAAAGAGGGTGGGGGGGCATGCAGGGTTGGAGTCCTGCCTGCCCAGTTAATGGGGGGAGGGAGAATCTGAGCTGGGATCTGACCTGGCCTCAGCCACTGACTCACTAGGCGGGCCACACTCTCTTCTTCATCATTCCCCTCTCCTCTCCCGTATCATATGCGGGAGGAGGTAATGCTGGCCTGCTCTGGGGGGCTGTATGCAAGAGGTATGTACGGCTCTCTCTTTTTGAAAACAGGATGTGTAAGTGGTTGCTAAAATTGACTTCTGTACTGCAGGATGGAAAAGTGGCAAATATTACACCTGTCTTTTAAAAGGGGCTAGAAGGGATCCAGGAAATTATAGGCCAGTTCGCCTAACATCGGGTCTAGGTAGATTTGTAGAAACTGTTACTAAAGAGAGAATTATTAGGCTCATGGAAGAACAAAACCTGCTGAGAAAAAAATCAGCATGGCTTCTGCCCAGGGAAAGTCCTGCCTCACCAACCTCTTGGAGTTATTGGAGAAAATGAAGAAGTATGTAGGCAATGGTGACCTGGTAGACATTACGTACTTGGACTTTCAAAAGGCTTTTGAGTTAGCTTAACAATCGGGGGATAAATTCAAGCGGGCAGCCGTGTTGGTTTGAAGCAGTAGAACAAAGCAGGAGTCAAGTTGTACCTTTAAGACCAACAAAGTTTTATTCAGGATGTAAGCTTTCATGTGCTAAAAGCACACTTCTTCAGACACAGAATCCAGTACAGTGAGCAGAGCTACATATACAGCTGGTAGGCAGTGGCTTAGAATGCAAAATGGTACAAATTTAAGATCCAATGACAGAATAGCAAAATTAACAAATTGAGCAAACCTTTAATCTGGGTTGCATGAGTGTGAGAAACCAATAAAAGAGTAATGTCAAAATGTGAGAATGTCTGCTAACCACTCTTTTGTTATAAGCCTGGGCAAAAATGAGGGCATTTCTTTCTCAGAAGTTTTTCCCATCCAACTAATTTACCTTTTAACATGTAACATACATATAGTTTGCGACTGGGTTTTAACTTTGTACCATTTTGCATTCTAAACCACTGCCTACCAGCTCTATGTAGCTCTGCTCACTGTACCTGACCCCTTGTCTGAAGAAGTGTGCCTGCATACACAAAAGCTGACGTCCTGAATAAAACTTGGTGGGTCTTCAAGGTGCAACTGGACTCCTAATCAGGGGATAAGACAGATAACAGAACCTCTTTTAGATTAAAAATGGGTGAGATCACATGACTCAAAGAGTAGGAATGAATGGACAGTCCTCCCAGTGGAGGGGAGTGAGCAGTGGCAGCCCCCCCAAAAATTGGTATTGGGGCCGATACAATTTAATTTGTTCATAAATGATCTGGAATTTGGGGAGTTTAGTGTAGTGGCCAAGTTTGCTGATGATGCCAAATTGTTTAGGATGGTGCAAACCAATGGAGAGACAGTTTGGTGTAGTGGTTAAGTGAGCGGACTCTTATCTGGGAGAACCGGGTTCAATTCCCCACTCCTCCACTTGCAGCTGCTGGAATGGCCTTGGGGCAGCCATAGTGGTGAAGTGAGCAGACTCTATCTGGAAGAACTGGGTTTGATTCCCCACTCCTCCACTTGCAGCTGCTGGAATGGCCTTGGGTCAGCCATAGTGGTTAAGTGAGCGGACTCTTATCTGGGAGAACCGGGTTTGATTCCCCACTCCTCCAATTGCAGCTGCTGGAATGGCCTTGGGGCAGCCATAGTGGTGAAGTGAGCAGACTCTATCTGGAAGAACTGGGTTTGATTCCCCACTCCTCCACTTGCAGCTGCTGGAATGGCCTTGGGTCAGCCATAGTGGTTAAGTGAGCGGACTCTTATCTGGGAGAACCGGGTTTGATTCCCCACTCCTCCAATTGCAGCTGCTGTAATGGCCTTGGGTCAGCCATAGTGGTTAAGTGAGCGGACTCTTATCTGGGAGAACCGGGTCCGATTCCCCACTCCTCCCCTTGCAGCTGCTGGAATGGCCTTGGGTCAGCCATAGTGGTTAAGTGAGCGGACTCTTATCTGGGAGAACCGGGTCCGATTCCCCACTCCTCCCCTTGCAGCTGCTGGAATGGCCTTGGGTCAGCCATAGTGGTTAAGTGAGCGGACTCTTATCTGGGAGAACCGGGTTCAATTCCCCACTCCTCCACTTGCAGCTGCTGGAATGGCCTTGGGGCAGCCATAGTGGTGAAGTGAGCAGACTCTATCTGGAAGAACTGGGTTTGATTCCCCACTCCTCCACTTGCAGCTGCTGGAATGGCCTTGGGTCAGCCATAGTGGTTAAGTGAACGGACTCTTATCTGGGAGAACCGGGTTCGATTCCCCGCTCTTCCACTTGCAGCTGCTGGCATGGCCTTGGGTCAGCCATAGCTCTAGCAGAGGTTGTCCTTGAAAGGGCAGCTGCTGTGAGAGCCCTCTCCAGCCCCACCCATCTCACAGGGTGTCTGTTGCGGGGGAGGAAGGTAAAGGAGATTGTGAGCTGCTCTGAGACTCTTTGGAGTGGAGGGCGGGATATAAATCCAATATCTTCTTCCTCTTCTTCTTCTTCAAAGTGGATTGCAAAGGGCTGCAGAAGTATGTGGGTGAGGAGGAAACACTCTGGCAAACGAAGTTCAGCGTAAGAAAGTGTTAAGTGATTCACATTGGAACAAAAAAACACCACCCCCAACTTTAAATATATGCTGATGTGATCTGAACTGGCTGAGACCGAGACTGAAGTAAATCTTGGGGACGGAGCAGATAGCGTGAGGAGAATGTTGCCTCTGTGTGCGGTGGAAGCGAAAATACAAACTCCATGCTTGGGATTATTAGGAAAGGGATAACGATCATAACGGCAGATATTGTCATGCCTTCGTATGGATCTCTCGTGCAACCCCATTTGGAGTACTGTGTAAAGTCCTGGCTGGCATACTCAAAAAGGCCATGGCCCATCCAGTCCAACACTCTGTGTCACATAAGAACATAAGAGAATCCATGTTGGATCAGGCCAATGGCCCATCCAGTCCAACACTCTGTGTCACATAAGAACATAAGAGAAGCCCTGTTGGATCAGGCCAATGGCCCATCCAGTCCAACACTCTGTGTCACATAAGAACATAAGAGAAGCCCTGTTGGATCAGGCCAATGGCCCATCCAGTCCAACACTCTGTGTCACATAAGAGCATAAGAGAAGCCATGTTGGATCAGGCCAATGGCCCATCCAGTCCAACACTCTGTGTTACACAGTGGCCAAAAACAAAAAAAACCCCAAGTGCCATCAGGAGGTGAACAAGTGGGGCTAGAAGCCCTTCCACTTTGCCCCCCCCCACAAGCACCAACAATACAGATCATCACTGCCCCAGACAGAGAGTTCCAACAATACGCTGTGGCTAATAGCCACTGATGGACCTCTGCTCCATATGTTTATTTAATCCCCTCTTGAAGCTGTCTATGCTTGTAGCTGCCACCACCTTCTGTGGCAGTGAATTCCACATGTCAATCACCCTTTGGGTGAAGAAGGACTTCCTTTTATCCGTTCTAACCAGACTGCTCAGCAATTTCATTGAATGCCTATGATTTCTTGTATTGTGAGGAAGGGAGAAATGGACTTCTTTCTCTACCTTCTCTATCCCATGCCCAAGTAAACCTCGATCATGTCACCCTGCAGTCGACATTTCTCCAAGCTAAAGAGCCCCATTTTCTCCAAGCTAAAATTGTGGGATTCCCTGCCCGTGGACATAGTGATGGCCACAGGCATTGGCTTTAGAAGGGGATTAGACAGATTCATGAAGGAGAGGTCTATGGGTGGTTGCCGGCCATGGTGACTAAAGGGAACCTCCATGAGAGCCAGTTTGGTGTAGTGGTTAAGTGTGCGGACTCTTATCTGGGAGAACCGGGTTTGATTCCCCACTCCTCCACTTGCACCTGCTGGAATGGCCTTGGGTCTGCCATAGCTCTGGCAGAGGTTGTCCTTGAAAGGGCAGCTGCTGTGAGAGCCCTCTCCAGCCCCACCCACCTCACAGGGTGTCTGTTGTGGGGGAGGAAGGTAAAGGAGATTGTGAGCCGCTCTGAGACTCTTCGGAGTGGAGGGCGGGATATAAATCCAATATCATCTTCTTCTTCTTCATGTTCAGAGGCAGTCAACCTCTGAAACCCACCGATAGGCAGCAACATCAGGGGGAAGGCCTTGGCCTCTGTGCCCTGTTTGTGGACTCTCAAGGGCACTTGGCTGGCCACAAAATGAAACAGGGTGCTGGACCAGGTGGAGCCTCAGTGGTCTGGTCCAGCAGGGCTCTTCTCATGTTTGTAAAGGGGCAGAAGCCAGCTGGGCCCTTAAGCCTGACATTATAGAGCCAAGGCACCTGACACAGAACCTGGCATTGAGGGAATCTTATACTGGTTTTGCACCAATTCTATACTGGTTTTACACCCTTACTCCCACTCCCATGGATCCTGAGGAATGTAAAGCTTTGGGGAGTACAGAGAAATCCATCTGCGAGTGTCTAACCTTGCACTGCCCTGCAGAACACTTCCCAGAGTCGTAGAAATAAAGTTGGAAGGAGCCTCCAGGGTCATCTAGTCTAGCCCCCTGCACAATGCATGAAACTCACAAACACCTGCCCCTAAATTCACAAGATCTTCACTGCTGTCAGATGGCCATCTAGCCTCTGTTTAAAAACCTCCAGGGAAGGAGAGCCCGCCACCTCCCAAAGAGGAAGCCTGTTTCACTGTGGAACTGCTCTAACGGTCAGGAAGTTCTTCCTAATGTTGAGCCGGAAACTCTTTTGATTAAGTACTTGTTTCTTTCCAGTCTTCATCAGACCTGGGACCAATATTGATTCAATTATATAGATTCTTCGCACAAGTGCAAGAAGCCACATACTGAGCTGTAGCCGATCTGAAATTGCTGCTGGAGACGCTCTGTGTTCCTCTTTTTTAAAAATTGTGTAAAGAATCTATATAATTGAATCAATATTGGTCCCAGGTCTGAAGAAGACTGGAAAGAAACAAGTACTTAATCGATTGGCTTGTCACCACACTACTTTGGGACTTGAATGTTTTGGACATTTGGACTGGTTTCTATATACTACTTAGTAAATTGGTCACTAGCTTGCATTTTTTGTTGTGTTATGATTGAGAATCTGGCATGAATGGCCCCTCTCTGTGTCCCACCCGTCTCTCAGGTACAAGCTCAAAGCCGTGAGCTACAGCTACTTCCAGGCCATGCGCTTTGCGGTGGAAGAGATCAACAACTCCAGCACCCTCTTGCCGGGGGTTTCGTTGGGCTACGAGATGGTGGACATCTGCTACCTCACCAATATCATCCACCCCATCCTTTATTTCCTCTCCGATAACCAGTCCCAGCTAGAGATACGGACAAATTACACTGACTATCATCCCAGAGTTGTGGCGGTCATTGGTCCAGACTCTTCACTGGCAGCTGTAACTGTCGCCCATCTGCTGAGTCTTTTCCTCGTCCCGCAGGTAAGGTGCTGAGTCTCCTGGCAGGGGGGGGGGCAAAAGGTTAGGGTTTGCCACTCCCAACCACCAAGTGGGCCTGAAGAGAATTAGAACTGAAAACTGAATAATTTCTCCCTGGAGAAAACGTCTGCTTTGGAGGGTGGACTCTAGGGCATTGTACCATGCTGAGGTCCACCCTTCTACAGGTTCCACCCTCCCCAATCTCCAATTTCCCAACTTGGAGCTGACAGCCCTACAAAACTGGCATGTTATCTTGGCAATTTCTCCCCCCACCAAGCCGGCTAGCAGGTTTCTCTTGCCAGTGGTTTCTGAAACTGTTTCATACACAAGTCTCAATGAAAAGCTGGCACCGAGTGGGCCATGGGTGGTGGTGGTGGGGTGTCTGCATTAAGAAGGGGAGAGTTGGCTTCTGAGAGGCCTGCTTTGGGGACATCAACATGGTCCAGTTGCTGGCTGGAGTCGTGGGTTTGCTGGGTTGGATGAATCCATGGTTGGATTGGATTCGGCAAATTCATGGCAGCTCAGTCTTGGTCGCGGAGAACAAAAATGTGCTTTCATCACTGGGTAATTAAATAAAGAACATAAGAATATAAGAGAAGCCATGTTGGATCAGGCCAATGGCCCATCCAGTCCAACACTTTGTTTTATGTTGCTGTACTCAGCCCCATGGCGCAGAGTGGTTAAGCTGCAATACTGCAGTCTGAGCTCTCTGCTCGTGACCTGAGTTCGATCCTGGCGGAAGCTGGGTTCAGGTAGCTGGCTCGAGGTTGCCGCAGCCTTCTATCCCTCTGAGTTTGGTAAAATGAACCCCCAGCTTGCTGGGGGGGCGGGATGTAGATGGCTGGAGAAGGCAATGGCAAACCACCCTGTAAAATGTCTGCCGTGAAAACATCATAATGCGACGTCACCCCAGAGTCGAAACGACTGGTGCTTGCACAGGGGACAACCTTTACCTTTTACTCTGCCTCACTGTAAGAACTCTGTTGGGTGGGCAGCGCTTTTAAGTGTGATGTAGAATTGAGCCTGAGTATTGATTAGTTGCACTTTAGAGATACAACCAAAGGGGGGGGGGGGGCGGGGGAAGAATAAGCAACACCGCCTCCTGCTGGTGGCCCCTGTGAAGCGCTCCCAGAGGAGGAGAAGACGGGTTTGCAGAGAAGTAGGAGCAGAGGGGAAAGGATGTTAGCCCTTCCCACCAATCTACGAGTACGAGCAGCTTGTATGTCTGTGAGTGTGTGGAGAGAGGGGGGCTCAAGGGCCCGGGTGCTCTGCAAGGGATGAGGGGCTCTCCCAGTTTTCTCAACGGCTGGAAATCTTGGGCAGGTCACTAGTCCTCAGTAGCTGCTTCGCAGCCACGATGGCATCTCTCACCTAATGTTCCCTCTAAGCTGCAGAGTCTTGTGAGCAAAAATTACATAAGAACATAAGAGAAGCCATGTTGGATCCGGCCAATGACCCATCCAGTCCAACACTCTGTGTCACATAAGAACAGAAGAGAAGCCATGTTGGATCAGGCCAGTGGCCCATCTAGCCTAACACTCAGTGTCACATAAGAACAGAAGAGAAGCCATATTGTTTCTGGTCAATGGCCCATCCAGTCCAACACTCTGTGTCACAGAAGGACAGAAGAGAAGCCCTGTTGGATCAGGCCAATGGCCCCTCCAGTCCAACACTCTGTGTCACATAAGAACATAAGAGAAGCCCTGTTGGATCAGGCCAGTGGCCCATCTAGCCTAACACTCAGTGTCACATAAGAACAGAAGAGAAGCCATATTGTTTCTGGTCAATGGCCCATCCAGTCCAACACTCTGTGTCACAGAAGGACAGAAGAGAAGCCCTGTTGGATCAGGTCAATGGCCCACCCAATCCAACACTCTGTGTCACATAAGAACAGAAGAGAAGCCCTGTTGGATCAGGCCAATGGCCCCTCCAGTCCAACACTCTGTGTCACATAAGAACATAAGAGAAGTCATGTTGGATCAGGCCAATGGCCCATCCAGTCCAACACTCTGTGTCACAAAAGAACATCAGAGAAGTCATGTTGGATCAGGCCATGGCCCATCCAGTCCAACACTCTTTGTCACATAAGAACAGAAGAGAAGCCCTGTTGGATCAGGCCAATGGCCCATCCAGTCCAACACTCTGTGTCACATAAGAACATAAGAGAAGTCATGTTGGATCAGGCCAATGGCCCATCCAGTCCAACACTCTGTGTCACATAAGAACAGAAGAGAACCCCTGTTGGATCAGGCCAATGGCCCATCCAGTCCAACACTCTGTGTCACAGAAGAACAGAAGAGAAGCCCTGTTGGATCATGCCAATGGCCCATCCAGTCCAACACTCTGTGTCACATAAGAACAGAAGATAAGCCCTGTTGGATCAGGCCAATGGCCCATCCGGTCCAACACTCTGTGTCACATGAGAACATAAGAGAAGCCCTTTTGGATCAGGCCAATGGCCCCTCCATTCCAACACTCTGTGTCACATAAGAACATAAGAGAAGTCATGTTGGATCAGGCCAATGGCCCATCCAGTCCAACACTCTGTGTCACAAAAGAACATCAGAGAAGTCATGTTGGATCAGGCCAATGGCCCATCCAGTCCAACACTCTGTGTCACAGAAGAACAGAAGAGAAGCCCTGTTGGATCAGGCCAATGGCCCATCCAGTCAAACACTCTGTGTCACATAAGAACATAAGAGAAGTCATGTTGGATCAGGCCAATGGCCCATCCAGTCCAACACTCTGTGTCACATAAGAACAGAAGAGAAGCCCTGTTGGATCAGGCCAATGGCCCATCCAGTCCAACACTCTGTGTCACATAAGAACAGAAGAGAAGCCCTGTTGGATCAGGCCAATGGCCCATCCAGTCCAACACTCTGTGTCACAGAAGAACAGAAGAGAAGCCCTGTTGGATCAGGCCAGTGGCCCCTCCAGTCCAACACTCTGTGTCACATAAGGACATAAGAGAAGCCCTGTTGGATCTGGCCAATGGCCCATCCAGTCCAACACTCTGTGTCACAGAAGAACAGAAGAGAAGCCCTGTTGGATCAGGCCAATGGCCCATCCAGTTCAACACTCTGTGTCACATAAGGACAGAAGAGAAGCCCTGTTGGATCAGGCCAATGGCCCATCCAGTTCAACACTCTGTGTCACATAAGAACAGAAGAGAAGCCCTGTTGGATCAGGCCAATGGCCCATCCAGTCCAACACTCTGTGTCACAGAAGAACAGAAGAGAAGCCCTGTTGGATCAGGCCAATGGCCCATCCAGTTCAACACTCTGTGTCACATAAGAACAGAAGAGAAGCCCTGTTGGATCAGGCCAATGGCCCATCCAGTCCAACACTCTGTGTCACAGAAGAACAGAAGAGAAGCCCTGTTGGATCAGGCCAATGGCCCATCCAGTCCAACACTCAGTGTCACATAAGAACAGAAGAGAAGCCATATTGTTTCTGGTCAATGGCCCATCCAGTCCAACACTCTGTGTCACAGAAGGACAGAAGAGAAGCCCTGTTGGATCAGGCCAATGGCCCCTCCAGTCCAACACTCTGTGTCACATAAGAACATAAGAGAAGCCCTGTTGGATCAGGCCAGTGGCCCATCTAGCCTAACACTCAGTGTCACATAAGAACAGAAGAGAAGCCATATTGTTTCTGGTCAATGGCCCATCCAGTCCAACACTCTGTGTCACAGAAGGACAGAAGAGAAGCCCTGTTGGATCAGGTCAATGGCCCACCCAATCCAACACTCTGTGTCACATAAGAACAGAAGAGAAGCCCTGTTGGATCAGGCCAATGGCCCCTCCAGTCCAACACTCTGTGTCACATAAGAACATAAGAGAAGTCATGTTGGATCAGGCCAATGGCCCATCCAGTCCAACACTCTGTGTCACAAAAGAACATCAGAGAAGTCATGTTGGATCAGGCCATGGCCCATCCAGTCCAACACTCTTTGTCACATAAGAACAGAAGAGAAGCCCTGTTGGATCAGGCCAATGGCCCATCCAGTCCAACACTCTGTGTCACATAAGAACATAAGAGAAGTCATGTTGGATCAGGCCAATGGCCCATCCAGTCCAACACTCTGTGTCACATAAGAACAGAAGAGAACCCCTGTTGGATCAGGCCAATGGCCCATCCAGTCCAACACTCTGTGTCACAGAAGAACAGAAGAGAAGCCCTGTTGGATCATGCCAATGGCCCATCCAGTCCAACACTCTGTGTCACATAAGAACAGAAGATAAGCCCTGTTGGATCAGGCCAATGGCCCATCCGGTCCAACACTCTGTGTCACATGAGAACATAAGAGAAGCCCTTTTGGATCAGGCCAATGGCCCCTCCATTCCAACACTCTGTGTCACATAAGAACATAAGAGAAGTCATGTTGGATCAGGCCAATGGCCCATCCAGTCCAACACTCTGTGTCACAAAAGAACATCAGAGAAGTCATGTTGGATCAGGCCAATGGCCCATCCAGTCCAACACTCTGTGTCACAGAAGAACAGAAGAGAAGCCCTGTTGGATCAGGCCAATGGCCCATCCAGTCAAACACTCTGTGTCACATAAGAACATAAGAGAAGTCATGTTGGATCAGGCCAATGGCCCATCCAGTCCAACACTCTGTGTCACATAAGAACAGAAGAGAAGCCCTGTTGGATCAGGCCAATGGCCCATCCAGTCCAACACTCTGTGTCACATAAGAACAGAAGAGAAGCCCTGTTGGATCAGGCCAATGGCCCATCCAGTCCAACACTCTGTGTCACAGAAGAACAGAAGAGAAGCCCTGTTGGATCAGGCCAATGGCCCATCCAGTCCAACACTCTGTGTCACAGAAGAACAGAAGAGAAGCCCTGTTGGATCTGGCCAATGGCCCATCCAGTCCAACACTCTGTGTCACAGAAGAACAGAAGAGAAGCCCTGTTGGATCAGGCCAATGGCCCATCCAGTTCAACACTCTGTGTCACATAAGGACAGAAGAGAAGCCCTGTTGGATCAGGCCAATGGCCCATCCAGTTCAACACTCTGTGTCACATAAGAACAGAAGAGAAGCCCTGTTGGATCAGGCCAATGGCCCATCCAGTCCAACACTCTGTGTCACAGAAGAACAGAAGAGAAGCCCTGTTGGATCAGGCCAATGGCCCATCCAGTTCAACACTCTGTGTCACATAAGAACAGAAGAGAAGCCCTGTTGGATCAGGCCAATGGCCCATCCAGTCCAACACTCTGTGTCACAGAAGAACAGAAGAGAAGCCCTGTTGGATCAGGCCAATGGCCCATCCAGTCCAACACTCAGTGTCACATAAGAACAGAAGAGAAGCCATATTGTTTCTGGTCAATGGCCCATCCAGTCCAACACTCTGTGTCACAGAAGGACAGAAGAGAAGCCCTGTTGGATCAGGCCAATGGCCCCTCCAGTCCAACACTCTGTGTCACATAAGAACATAAGAGAAGCCCTGTTGGATCAGGCCAGTGGCCCATCTAGCCTAACACTCAGTGTCACATAAGAACAGAAGAGAAGCCATATTGTTTCTGGTCAATGGCCCATCCAGTCCAACACTCTGTGTCACAGAAGGACAGAAGAGAAGCCCTGTTGGATCAGGTCAATGGCCCACCCAATCCAACACTCTGTGTCACATAAGAACAGAAGAGAAGCCCTGTTGGATCAGGCCAATGGCCCCTCCAGTCCAACACTCTGTGTCACATAAGAACATAAGAGAAGTCATGTTGGATCAGGCCAATGGCCCATCCAGTCCAACACTCTGTGTCACAAAAGAACATCAGAGAAGTCATGTTGGATCAGGCCATGGCCCATCCAGTCCAACACTCTTTGTCACATAAGAACAGAAGAGAAGCCCTGTTGGATCAGGCCAATGGCCCATCCAGTCCAACACTCTGTGTCACATAAGAACATAAGAGAAGTCATGTTGGATCAGGCCAATGGCCCATCCAGTCCAACACTCTGTGTCACATAAGAACAGAAGAGAACCCCTGTTGGATCAGGCCAATGGCCCATCCAGTCCAACACTCTGTGTCACAGAAGAACAGAAGAGAAGCCCTGTTGGATCATGCCAATCGCCCATCCAGTCCAACACTCTGTGTCACATAAGAACAGAAGATAAGCCCTGTTGGATCAGGCCAATGGCCCATCCAGTCCAACACTCTGTGTCACATGAGAACATAAGAGAAGCCCTTTTGGATCAGGCCAATGGCCCCTCCATTCCAACACTCTGTGTCACATAAGAACATAAGAGAAGTCATGTTGGATCAGGCCAATGGCCCATCCAGTCCAACACTCTGTGTCACAAAAGAACATCAGAGAAGTCATGTTGGATCAGGCCAATGGCCCATCCAGTCCAACACTCTGTGTCACAGAAGAACAGAAGAGAAGCCCTGTTGGATCAGGCCAATGGCCCATCCAGTCAAACACTCTGTGTCACATAAGAACATAAGAGAAGTCATGTTGGATCAGGCCAATGGCCCATCCAGTCCAACACTCTGTGTCACATAAGAACAGAAGAGAAGCCCTGTTGGATCAGGCCAATGGCCCATCCAGTCCAACACTCTGTGTCACATAAGAACAGAAGAGAAGCCCTGTTGGATCAGGCCAATGGCCCATCCAGTCCAACACTCTGTGTCACAGAAGAACAGAAGAGAAGCCCTGTTGGATCAGGCCAATGGCCCATCCAGTCCAACACTCTGTGTCACAGAAGAACAGAAGAGAAGCCCTGTTGGATCTGGCCAATGGCCCATCCAGTCCAACACTCTGTGTCACAGAAGAACAGAAGAGAAGCCCTGTTGGATCAGGCCAATGGCCCATCCAGTTCAACACTCTGTGTCACATAAGGACAGAAGAGAAGCCCTGTTGGATCAGGCCAATGGCCCATCCAGTTCAACACTCTGTGTCACATAAGAAAAGAAGAGAAGCCCTGTTGGATCAGGCCAATGGCCCATCCAGTCCAACACTCTGTGTCACAGAAGAACAGAAGAGAAGCCCTGTTGGATCAGGCCAATGGCCCATCCAGTTCAACACTCTGTGTCACATAAGAACAGAAGAGAAGCCCTGTTGGATCAGGCCAATGGCCCATCCAGTCCAACACTCTGTGTCACAGAAGAACAGAAGAGAAGCCCTGTTGGATCAGGCCAATGGCCCATCCAGTCCAACACTCTGTGTCACATAAGAACATAAGAGAAGTCATGTTGGATCAGGCCAGTGACGCATCCAGTCCAACAGTGGCCAAAAAATCCAGGCGCCAATTCTACTTTGTGAGCTACTGGCATTAAAGTTGTGAGCTGCTGCATAAATCATTGTGCTCTGAGGTCATCCTTTCTGAGCTAAGACAGAAATCTGTGAGTTGGAGGCTAAAAATCTGTGAGCTAGCTCATGCTATCTCAGCTTAGAGGCAACACTGCATCTCTCTTGCCTGCTCCAGTTCTTCTGCTTGCCTTCACCTTCCAAGCAGCAAGATCATTTTAGACTCTATACTGTCCCTACACCTGATGATGACGACGACGATGATGTATATTTCAAATGTGAAGAGGCTCTCTGCTTTCCAGCTATCATGTTGATTCTTGGAGCATGGCCCTGATGTCCCCATCACTTCCTTAGAGAGCCAGTTTGGTGTAGTAGTTTGATCCCCCACTCCTCCACTTGCAGCTGCTGGAATGGCCTTGGGTCAGCTGTAGCTCTTGCAGAGCTGTCCTTGAAAGAACAGCTTCTGGGAGAGCTCTCTCAGCCCCACCTACCTCACAGGGGTCTGTTGTGGGGAAAGGAGATTTGTAAGCCTCTCTGAGACTCCTTTGGGGAAGGACGGGGTCTAAACTCAATCTCTTCCTCTTCTCCTTCCTTTAGGCCCTCCTCGAGCCTCTCACCTCCTTATTTCTCCCTCGTCTCAGGCAGTATCTCGCCCTTCCCCAGTGAGGCTACTTCTGTCTTTGGGACAGCACCACGCCCAGCATGACAGCTGGAAACAAGAAAATAAAGATTCCTCCCAAAACACTCATTTCAGGGGGCAGCTGTGTTGGTCTGCAGGAGAACAGCGAGATTCAAGTCCAGTAATATCTTGGAGACCAACGAGGTTCTTAGGGTGGAAGGTTGAAGGGAACTTTGACTCTGGAAAGCTCCTAGCCTCAAAATCTTGTTAGTACTGCTTTCCCAGAATGTTGTCTCCCACCCAGAACAGTTCCTAGATCATTCTGGGCAGCAATAGAACAAAGTTGGAGTCCGGTGGCACAGTGAAGACCAACGATGTTTTATTCAGAACGAAAACTTTCATGTGCTAAAAGCACATTTCATCAGACAACAGTATGGGATAGAATTAGCCATCCTACATACATAGAGAGTGGGCTGTGGATTAGTATGCAAAATAGTGGAAATGTTTTTAGAACCCTCCAGACCGTGATTTTTCAGAAGTGAAGAGCTGAGTTTTTGGAGAACCCCCACTTCCATTTTAAAAAAGAAAGTCAGGTGTCAGTTCTTATCTATTCCAATAATTTTCTTCCCTGGATTTGCTTGAGGCTCTGTTGACAGTTAAAACAAGACCAAGCGACGGGGATAATAAAACCATGCCATTAAAAATAAAAGGAAAAAAATCAATGAAACAGATCAAGCCAATAAAATAAATTCAGGTCATGGGATCTGGGTTGTCCCAATGCAGAATAAAGCACAGAATGTTAATTCAGTATAACACAGTGTGCACACTACTCTGACCATAAAAAGACAAGCAGCATGAAGGAGCCTCGGGCTAGCCAGGAACGGAGTGTGTGCCGTGTAACCACGGCTGGCATTGGGGGAGGGGGGGGGGTGCAGAGCAACACAGAGCCGGAGAGCTACACCTACGGCCTTTGCCCACTGTGTGCGTGTGGGGGGGGGCGGTGTCCCAATTTTGTTGCTTTACCAGTTTTGTGCATATTTTTTGTCAGCAGTTTGTGTCCTCTGCTTTTTGCTGCAGATTTTGTAGATTGTATTGCACACATATGAAGAACATATGAAGCTGCCTTATACTGAATCAGACCCTCGGTCCATCAAAGTCAGTATTGTCTACTCAAACTGGCAGCGGCTCTCCAGGGTCTCAAGCTGAGGTTTTTCACACCTACTTGCCTGGACCCTTTTTCAGTGGAGATGCCGGGGATTGAACCCGGGAACTTCTGCTTCCCAAGCAGATGCTCTTCCACTGAGCCACCGTCCCTCCCCACCGTGGCTGTATTACATCATCTTTTTTTGTGCAATTTATACCTCCAATATCCCTCGTTGATAAATATCATGCTGATTTATTGCTGCATAACTGAAACTGGAGAACTGTATATTTTCTGGGGTCAGTTCATTATGGGGACATGGAAAATTGTGTGAATGCAAAGAACCAGGAGGTAATCGCATGGATACCTTCTGCTAGCTGGAGGTACTCCTCTCCAGCAGGGGGAGCCCTTGCTTGACACGGGACTCTCTACTAGTGGAATGGCTGTCCAGGATTTGACCCTAGGGCATGGACAAGGGAAACCAAGACAGAGGTTTTGGAGTTGAAACAGTAAGGACGATGTATTTAAAATTGCCCCTAATTTGCATTTGGATTCCTGCTCCCCATAGGGTGGTTATCAATTGAGAAGAAAAAGTTCAAGGATGTGTGGAATGCCAGGCTTTCTCAGACACCCTTATGCAGCCTAACAAATTCTCCTCCTCTCTTCCTTCCAGATCACCTACAGCGCAACCAGCCAGGCCCTGAGTAACCCCAGAGTCTTCCCTGTTGCTTTCCGCACAATCCCAAGTACAGAGCAGCTGATCAGGGTCATCCTCAAGTTACTGCAGAGGTTCCAGTGGAACTGGGTCATCGTCCTCTCCAGTGACGACAGCTACGGTCAGCAGAACCTGCAGCTGCTGCGGGCCCAGGCCACCTGGCCCTGCATCGCTTTCCAGGAGCTCATCCCTGTCCAGCTGACAAACCAGGAGGCCGGCAGCGTCCAGCAGCGGATGGAGAGCATCGTGGGCAAGATTGTCCAAAGCACGGCCAAAGTGGTGATCGTCCTGAGCATGGAGCTGCCTCTGCTGGCCTTCTTCCAAGAGGTGCTGCGGCAGAACGTCACTGGCCTGGTGTGGATTGCGTGCGAGGCCTGGGCCATCGATCCTTCCCTGTACGACATCGCCAACCTCTCCAGCATTGGCACCATCTTTGGGGTGGCTCCCCAGGACATCCCCATTCCGGGGTTTGACGACTTCCGCATCAGATCTCCCTCCAGCCCAACAGAGGGAGCCGGAGTGCAGGACGCAGCTGAGACGTGCAACCAAGTCTGTGACCAATGCCTACCAGCAACCTTGCTCTATGACAAGATATTCCGGGGGACGGGGAACCGCATTGACTTCAATGCCTACTCAGCTGTCTACATTGTTGCACAGGCTTTACACCAGCTGCTGGGTTGTGACAGCCCAGAGGGGTGCCGGAGGCAAAGAGTATACCCTTGGCAGGTGAACCTCACATCAACCCTCTCTTATGCTTTCTGTGGGGAAAGTTGCACCCAGGGAGTCTCGTGAACTACAGAAAGGGCCTTTGGTCTCCCATGCCATGGGGTTTCCTGAGGGCTCCAGATAAAAGAAGAGTCCTGCTGGATCAGACCATCTGATCCAGAATATCACTGCGGCCACCCTGAGCACAGAAGCCAAGACCTCCCTTCCCTCGATGGTGCTTCTTATCACTGGGTTTCAGAGGTCAGGAAGGGGAGATTCCATTTAGCCATAATCGCTGATTCCCATCATTCGACCTCTTCATCATGAGTTGGTCTTAACCCCTTACATATGAACATGTGAAACTGCCTTATACTGAATCAGACCCTCGGTCCATCAAAGTCAGTCTTGTCTACTCAGACTGGCAGCGGCTCTCCAGGGTCTCAAGCTGAGATCCTCCCCCCCGCATTTGCCTGGACAAATTCCTCTTGTAACGCCATCAGTGCTCTGGAGCCAGCATGACATCATGTGGCACTGAATACTGCAGGCCACAAAGTAGGAGTCCAGTTGCACCTATAAGGCCAACAAAGTTGTAATTTCTGGAGACCAAGTCCTATGAGGAAAGGTTGAAGCAACTGGGGATGTTTAGCCTGGAGAGGAGGCGGCTGAGAGGTGACAGGATCACCATCTTCAAGTACTTGAAGGGCTGTCATAGAGAGGATGGTGTGGAATTGTTTTCTGTGGCCCCGGAAGGTAGGGCCAGACCCAATGGGTTGAAATTAAATCAAAAGAGTTTCCGGCTCAACATGAGGAAGAACTTCCTGACTGCTAAGAGCGCTTTCTTAATGGAACAGGCTTCCTTGGGAGGTGGTGGGCTCTCCTTCCTTGGAGGTTTTTAAACAGAGGCTAGATGGCCATCTGACAGTGATGAAGATCCTGTGAATTTAGGGGGGAGGTGTTTGTGAGTTTCCTGCATTTTGCAGGGGGTTGGACTAGATG
Source organism: Heteronotia binoei (assembly GCF_032191835.1). Classification (NCBI taxonomy): domain Eukaryota; kingdom Metazoa; phylum Chordata; class Lepidosauria; order Squamata; family Gekkonidae; genus Heteronotia; species Heteronotia binoei. The sequence continues at coordinate 2,194,706 of NC_083240.1, read as the reverse complement.
ACCCTAGAGGTCCCTTCCAGCTCTATGATTCTCCTTCCTTGGAGGTTTTTAAGCAGAGGCTAGATGGCCATCTGACAGCAATGCGGATCCTGTGAATTTGGGGTAGGTATTTGTGAGTTTCCTGCATTGTGCAGGGGGGTTGGACCCTGGAGGTCCCTTCCAACTCTAGGATTCTATGATTCTCCTTCCTTGGAGGTTTTTAAGCAGAGGTTAGATGACCATCTGACAGCAATGAAGATCCTGTGAATTAGGGGAAAGTGGTTGTGAGTTTCCTGCATTGTGCAGGGGGTTGGACCAGATGACCCTAGAGGTCCCTTCCAACTCTATGATTCTATGGATAGTGATGTTCTTGTCCACCTAATTTACTATTTGATGTGTAAACACCATTTTAGTTTGCCATTAGAAAAAAAGAAAAAAAAGAGTACAATAAAATATGGTGAAAATGGGTTAAGTATATGTAATGAGATAAACAGCCAATATCCCTATTTTGAAGAAGAAGAAGAAGATGATATTGGATTTATATCCCGCCCTCCACTCCACAGAGTCTCAGAGCGGCTCACAATCTCCTTTACCTCCCCCCCCCATAACAGACACCCTGTGAGGTGGGTGGGGCTGGAGAGGGCTCTCACAGCAGCTGCCCTTTCAAGGACAACCTCTGCCAGAGCTATGGCTGACCCAAGGCCATGCCAGCAGGTGCAAGTGGAGGAGTGGGGAATCAAACCCGGTCCTCCCAGATAAGAGTCCACGCACTTAACCACTACACCAAACTGGCTCTCAGTTCCAAAAATTATTCTGATACACTATTCCAGTCTGTGCCTTGACAGCACCATGCACACCCCCAATATTTAATTAATTGGTTGATTACCTTTCTCCGTCACTGATTTTTCAAGGAATCCCGGTGGCAGGCGTGGGTCACTCCCGTTTTGTCTTCTCTTATGCCTTCTCTTTGGGGCAGGCGAGGCTGCAAGAGAGCAAAACTGACCCCAGGTCACCCCAATTCCCTGGTTGTCTTGCGCTTTCTGTCTGCACTGTTTTATGTCCCATAACAGGGGTGGCCAAACTTGCTTAATGTAAGAGTCACATAGAATAATAGTCAGATGTTTGAGAGCCACAAGACACGAATGTCAGATGCTGGAGAGCCAGGGAGGAAGGAAAGTAGATGGGGAGAGGGGGAAAGAAAGCAGCTTTAACTTTAAATGCATTCTCCAAGCTGCTGCCTGGCTTGGCTTGGAGAAGTGATTTAAAGAGAGAAACGCCTTCTCCAAGCTGGCTGATGGGGTGGTGGGAGCATTGAGAGCCACAGTTTGTCCACCCCTGTCCTATACTCTGCCTGGAGCCTCAAGACAAATAAGTCGAGTATTGCTAAGCAGGGATTTGAACTCAGGTCTCCCTCTACCTGCCGCCCTGGGTGTGTAAAGTGCTTTCAAGGCCTGGCTGACATACGGCGACCCCAGCAAGGGATGTTCAAGGCAAGTGAGAAGAAACAAGTGTTTGGTCATTGCTTTCCTCTGCAGAGTCATCCTTGGTGGTCTCCCATTGAAGTACCGACCCTGCTCAGCTTCTGAGATCTACTGAGATCCGGCTGCTCGTGTGCCTTCCCCTCCTCAAGCTTCCCCCTGCTGGTACATCTCATGTGGTCAGCCAGTCAGTGGAGGGAGAAGTAATTTCAGAAAGAGGCCCTGAGTTCCAAAAGTGCAAGGACTCCACTCACAGGTGGTGGCTCTCTTTCTTCTGCAGCTGCTCAAGGAGGTGAGCTGGGTGAAATTCTCTCTGCTGAACACCCCCATCAGCTTCGATAACAAAGGAGATCCCCCGGTCGGCTTTGAGGTCATCCAGTGGCAGTGGGACGTTCCCAGCCGGCCTTTTAAGCAGATTGCGGCCTATGACTCCCTGCAGGAAGAGCTGACTGTCTTCACACAGGCCATCACCTGGCACACCAACAACAACACGGTCAGTTTTATCATGCTGGATGAGGGGGCAGCACGGGAAATAGGTTGGAGACTTATGGCAAAGCTGGAAGTGCTCGGGGGGTGGGGGGGGCAGAGAAGACCCTTCCATTATGGTGGCAAAAGTCCAATTAGCTCTTCGTACAGGGAAGGCTGGTGTGGGAGTCCGGTGGATGCCAGCCTCCAGGTGGGACCTGGGGATCCCCTGGAATTGCAGCTCATCTCCAGACTGCAGAGATCCGTTCCCCTACAGAAAATGGAGGCCTCAGAAGGGGGACTCTCGGGTAAAGTTGCCAATCCCCAGGTGGGGGCAGGGGATCCCCCAGTTTGGAAGCCCTCCCCCCACTTCAAGGTCATCAGAAAGCGGGGCGGGGGGGGAAAGGGAAATATCTGCTGAGCGCTCCATTATTCCCTATGGAAACAGGTTCCCATAGAGTATAATGGAGAATTGATCGGCGAGTATCCAGGGCTTCGGGGGTACTGTTTTTTGATGTAGAGGCACCATGTTTTCAGCAATGCATCCAATGCCTCTCCCCAAATTACCCTCCAGGTTTCAAAACGATTGGACCAGGGGGTCCAATTCTATGAGCCCCCAAATAAGGTGCCCCTATCCTTCATACTTTCCAATGGAGAGAAGGCATTTAAAAGGTGTGCGGTCCCTTTCAATGTGATGGCCAGAAGTCCCTTTGGAGTTCAGTCATGCTCATCACACCCTTGCTCCTGGCTCCACCCCCAAAGTCTCTTGGCTCCACCCCCAAAGTCCCCAGCTATTTCTTGAATTGGGCCTGGCAAGCCTAGTCTCTGAGATCCTTGTCCTCCTCAGGGTCCCCCCTAGGGTTCCCAAGTCCCTCACGGCCTCTGGCGGGGGACTTTTTGTGCGATGATGTCATCCGGAAGTGACATCATTGCACCGGCGACACTGCTTGCCAGCTCTAGGCGTTTCCAGGGAAACTATGGTTTTATTAGGGTTTGTAGAATCTTTCGGGCTCAAGTGCCGTGTTCTACTGGAGAAAGTTTTCCTTCCAGACGTTTTGTTCTCAGCTGCGGAGAACAGCCTCAGTGGCGTTGCAGCCGGAGCAGGCGCTCAGACCTTCTTGGCTGCTGTGCATTGAGTGGGGCCAGGGCTGCTGGAGAGCTGCTATTTCTAGGCTGGAGGGGGTGTGATGAAAGGGCAATTGGTTTGTGGATGTGCCCATTGTTTGGTGGGGCTTCCTGGAAGGGTAGTGATAAGGAAACTGGCTGTTGAATGTGACCATTGTTCCATGTTAATTGCTGGGAGGATTGGAAGGGGTTTGAACACGGCACTTGATCCCGAAAGAGTCTACAAACCCTAATGATGTTACCAGCCGTGAAAGCCTGAAATCTTTGAAAACTATGGTTTTCCCGGACGCTCTAGCGATTTGGGAAGGAAAAAATCTATGGTACCTATTGTCGCCTGGAAGTGACGTCATCGCACCAGCAACGTCGCTCGCCGGCCACTCTAGGCATTTCCGGGAAAAGCATAGTTTTCCCGGAAATGCCTAGAGTGGCCGGCGAGCGACGTTGCTGGTGCGATGACGTCACTTCCAGGTGACATCATCGCACCGGCAACGTTGGGGGAAGTGCCCCCTGCCGCCCCAGTGTGGGACACTGGGTTGGGAACCTCCAGGGCAGGAGAACCCCCACCCGGCCCAGGGACATGGCAGCCCGACTCCACCCCCATATCTCCAGAAGTTTCCCAACCTTCTAGTGACCCTACCTCCCTTTCCCCCGCTGGCAGCCAGGGAGAACTGGTAACCTTACATGGAGCGGGGAGGGTGTTGTTTCCCAGGCCTGCCTTGGCTCTTCAGCCTGCTCTGGGGCTCAATGCGCGAGCCTTCATCCTTCTTAGCAGCCCCTGCCCCAGCTTGGGGCTGGGAGAGGTGAGGTAAACCCTGAAATGGAGCATTCTCTTGTGTTACCCTCAGCCGTCTCATGCCAATGAGCAGGGCTTTTTTTGTAGCAGGAACTCCTTTGCATATTACGCCACACGCTCCTTGATGTAGCCAATCCTCTTGGAGCTTACAGGGTTCTTCGTACAGGGCCTACTGTAAGCTCTTCGGGGATTGGCTACATCAGGGGTGTGTGGCCTAATATGCAAAGGAGTTCCTGCTAAAAAAAAAAAGCCCTTGTCAATGAGTGACACAGCTGGGCTGACAGGTCTTTTGCCAGCTTGGGGTCCCTGATCTTGCCACCTTTTGCCTAGGAAGCATCTCAGCATCCAGCTATGTTGGAGAATTGCAGACATGGAAATGCTGTAGCTTTTCTCTTGCCCTCTGCCCCCGTTCTGTGACCTTCAGATCTCTCGCCTTCTGAAGTCTCTTCCGTTTCGGTGTTATTCGCATGGGCTAAGTTGGCCTCATTCCTCCAGCCTGCTAACGCTAACCCGCCTGCCTTCCCATCGCCCTCTGTGCCACCTCTTAGCTAGCCATGGCTTCACCTGTGAATTGGGGCTTGCATTCTGCTCCTTCTTCCAAAGGGGGAAACTCCTCCTTTGCGCTCTCTTCTTCTCCCCCTTCCTTCCCTCTCGGACCCTGTGGTGACGAATGTCGGTTTTGTGTATGGAAATTGGGTCGGCATATTATCATTCGGTTTTCCAGAGGTTCTGGCAAAGGCCTCCGTCTCCCATGCTGATTGTGTGTAAATCAACAATGAGGACAGGCAAAATCTGGCCATGACTCAACTGGGGATGCAAATGGCAGGGTGGTTGTCTGCCTGTCTGTGCCAAATGCTTTCTGCAGTGACTCTTCTGCCAAGGGCAGGCTGGGGACGGGGCTTTCTTAGTTGTGGCACCCCGAGTGTGGAATGCCCTCTCTGCTAGAGACATCACCGATGGTCACAGGTTCCGCTTTCTTTTTATGGTGCTTCCATAACGAGGAGGATGCTGTGGCCCTCTGCGTGTCCCTTGACTGTGCTCTCAAAACCTGGCTTTTAAAACTAATGCCAGTTTTGTGTCAATGGCTTGTAAAAAGAAAGAAACAAAATGGGAGATTCGGAGGAAGTTGAATTGGAATGGGCTTCCTGACGATGCATGAAAATGAAAAGAAAAGGGAAGGTGCCGATTTGTTATTGCCATGCAGCAAGGTTTTAAAGAAAAAGATTAAAAAGTATTTCCAGACATCAGGCTCTCTCTGGCTTCATGGTTGGCCTCTTTCTGTTTTGAGCAGGCTGACGATGGCTGCCGACTTTTGAAGCTCTGCAGGATGTTGTGCTTTTTCACCAATAATAAAAACAGTGGAGCAGTGGGATTTGGTGATGCCCTCCTTAATTTAAGAGCCCCATGAAGCAGAGTGGTAAAGCTGCAGTACTGCACTCTTTCATGACCTGAGTTCGATCTCTCCTCATGACCCGAGTTTGATCCCAGCGGAAGCTGGGTTCAGGTAGCCGGCTTGGAGTTGACTCAGCCTTCCATCCTTCCGAGGTGGGTCAAATGAGTCCCCAGCTTGCTGGAGGGTGGGGGGAAGCGTAGATGACTGGGGAAGGCAATGGCAAACCACCCCGTAAAAAGTCTGCCATGAAAACATCATGAAAGCAATGTCACCCCAGAGTCGGAAATGACTGGTGCTTGCACAGGGGACCTTTCCTTCAACCCTTAGGCTGATTCACAAAACAAATTTACACAGCCTTCTTCAACCCTTATATGAACCCCATGGCGCAGAGTGTTAAAGCTGCAGTACTGTAGTCCTAAGCTCTGCTCGCAACCTGAGATCGATCCCCGGCAGAAGCTGGGTTCAGGTAGCCTGCTCGAGGTTGACTCAGCCTTCCATCCTTCCGAGGTCAGTAAAAGGAGTCCCCAGCTTGCTGTGGGGGAAGCGTAGATGACTGGGGAAGGCAAGGGCAAACCACCCTGTAAAAAGTCCGCCATGAAAACGTCATGATGCAATGTCACCCCAGAGTCGGAAACGACTGGGGATTGCACAGGGGACGACCTTTTTTTTTAATCCTTAATTTATTCGCTCAATTGAGAGCCGGCAAGGTGTGGCGGTCATAATATCGGAACGAAGAGACCTGGGTTCAGATCTCTGCTCTGCCATAAAGCTTGGGCCCGTCCTACTTCTCAGACTAATGAACCATTCAGGGTTGTTGTGAAGATGAAGCGGGCATGTGCCAGCCCTGAACTTTGGGAGAATGGGTGGAGTTAAGATGCAATAAGTGAAAAGAACAGTTTTTGTCTTATCAAAGATTTCAGGTTTTCACGGCTGGCAACATCATTAGGGTTTGTAGAATCTTTCGGGCTCAAGTGCCGTGTTCTACTGGAGAAAGTTTTCCTTCCAGACGTTTCGTTCTCAGCTGCGGAGAACATCCTCAGTGGCGTTGCAGCCGGAGCAGGCGCTCTGACCTTCTTGGCTGCTGTGCATTGAGTGGGGCCAGGGCTGCTGGAGAGCTGCTATTTTTAGGCTGGAGGAGGTGTGGTGAAAGGGCAATTGGTTTGTGGATGTGCCCATTGTTTGGTGGGGCTTCCTGGAAGGGAAGTGATAAGGAAACTGGCTGTTGAATGTGACCATTGTTCTGTGTTAATTGCTGGGAGGGTTGGAAGGGGTGTGAAGATAAGGAAGTTTGTGTCTTGCCTGTTCTCCTTCCCCACTTTGTGTCAGCCTGAGAAGCTCCCCTGATGGGCTTAGACTGGCAAAGAGGGCACCAGTGTTCAAGTCACTCCGGATGGTGCCTGGATGGCCCAGGCCAGCCTGATCTTGTCAGATCTTGGAAGCTAAGCAGGGACAGCTGGGTTAGCACTTGGGGGGAAATCCACCAAGGCAGTCCAGGGTCACTACGCAGGGGCAGGCAATGGCAACCACCTCTGCTCCTCTCCCGCCCCGAAAACCCTACAGGGTCACCATGAACTGGCTGGAATGTGACAGCCCTTTCCACCACTGTTGCTCCCATTTCCCCACTTGGAGCTCTTTGGAGAAGGGCCGGCCCAGGAGAAGAGGGGCACAGTTTGCTTGGGGTGACAAAATCCCTTGAACCGACCTTGGATTTGGGAAGCCTTTGGGAGTCCTTTGCAAGCGGCACAGAGACCTCCTCTGGAAGATGATCCAGAAGCAGAGTCAATGCATGAAGGGGCGTTGGGGGTGGTGGTGGGGGAAATCTGGAGGGAAGGGCCAGAGTGGGACCTTCGCAGGTCAGTTGTATCACTCTTTTTTCCAGGTTCCCAGTTCCACCTGTTCAGAGCAGTGTGAACCCGGCCATAAGAAAAAGCTCATTGGCAGCATGTCTTGCTGTTTTGAGTGTGTGCCCTGTGAAGCAGGGACCTTCTTCAATAAAAGCGGTGAGTTCCTTCCTTCCTTCCTTTTTTCCTCCCTCCTTCCTTCCTTCCTTCCCTCCCGTCTTCCCTTCCTTCCTTCCATCCCTCCCTCCCGTCCTCCCTCCTGTCCCTCCTTTCTTCTCTCCCTCCATCCAGTCCTTCTGTCCTTCCCTTCCCTTCCTCCCTCCCTCCCGTCCTCCCTTGCTCGCCCCAAGCAACCTGGAATGGGTATTGGAAGAGTCTGTGTTTGACCAAAGGGTTGCTTAGACTACAGAGCTAGGTGGTCAGTAGGGTTACCAGTTCTGGGTTGGGAAATTCCTGGAGATTTTAGGAGGGGAGCCTGGGGAGGGCCAAATCTGAGGAAGGGAAAGGCTTCAGTGGGGTTACAGAAGTCACCAGAGCAGCCATTCCCCCCGCCCCCTCGGCGGGGAACTGATTTCCATCATCTGGAGATCAATTGTGATTCTGGGAGATGTCCAGGCCCCACCTGTAGATTGGCAACCTCACATGCCAAAGTAAGCAAATTCTAGAACTAGGGAGACCCCTTGAATCCCTGGCCTCTGCTGAGCTGGTAGATGCAATCCCACCCTTGGCCACTGTCGCGACTCAACTGCTGCCACCACTCTGGGTTAAGGGTCTCCCTCGAGAAGGCCTAGGGTACCCTCCCAAGCCCCCCCTAGCTAGGCCAACTAATGGGCATGAGGACCAGGCAGAGTAAACAACAAAAAGGTTTATTTCAGTGCAATACAAATTAACAAGGTGCATAAAACAGTAAAAGGGTGAAGGGAAAATAAACAAATGCCCCAACGCATCTATGTATACAGTCCCTAAACTAACACTAACACTTACCCCCCCTTGGGTAAGGGCCTTTTCCTTGCTTCCAGCTCTCCAGGCCACAGCCTGCCTCCAGCTAAGCCTTCCAGGGAAAGAACGCCCACTTCCTGGCTTGGCCTTTATATATCCTCTTCCCAGGCCCCACCCCTCTCTGGGCCTGTTTCCCTCCAAACCCCTTGCTACCCAACCAGAGGGATAGAGGGGATCCTGGGAAATGTAGGCTCTTCCCAGTACTTCTAGACAGGCTTCCCTGGGCCTGCAGGCCTCGCTAGGCCCTGGATCATGACAGCCACTCACTGTGGTGGCACTACAGCGCACTGGAAAGCAGACTGACCATTCTGACCATCCGCATTCCGGCAGGACGAAGGTGTGTGGGTCGTGCTGCCGAAGCTCCCCCTATGAGATCCTGAGGCCTTCCTGGCATCTGGTGGAAGCTGACCTTTCCTGTGTTTTGTTTTGCAGATAGTTTCATTTGCCAGAAGTGCCCATCGGACATGTGGTCTGATCCGGGACAAGAACGTTGTTTCAAGCGGCTGGTGAAGTATCTGGAGTGGGATGATCTCACCTCCATTCTGCTGATCTTGTGCTCGGCGTTGGGCCTCTTGGCCACTCTCGGGGTGCTGGCCCTCTTTCTCCATCACTCTGACACCCCGGTGGTAAAGTCTGCGGGGGGCCGGCTTTGCTTCCTTGCGCTTGCCACCCTTTCCATCGGCTTCTGCAGCTTCCCTCTGTACGTGGGCGTGCCGACAGAAGGCAAGTGTCTCTGTCGCCAGACGATCCTCAGCCTCTGCTCCACCGTCTGCATCTCTTGCATCACAGTCCGCTCCTTCCAGATCATCTGTGCCTTCAAGATGGCCACCCGGCTACCTGCGGTCCACAACTTTTGGATGAAGTACAACGGGCAGCAGGTTTTTATAGGCATTGTGTCTGCCATCAAGTTCATTCTAGTGGGGACCACCATCTACATCCACCACCCCATGCTGGTGAAGCCCACTGTGAGCAGCGATCCGGCCGTGATGAATCTCATGTGCTATACAAACGATAACGCCAGTATCTTTGACATGGTGCTCTGTTTCCTGTGCTTCTGCTTTGCCTACATGGGGAAAGCGCTGCCCAAGAATTACAACGAGGCCAAATACATCACCCTGTGCATGGCCGGCTACTTCAGCTCCTGGGTGGCTCTCTTCCTGGTGAAGTCCCTCTTCGAAGGGATGGTGGTCACTGTCTTTGACGCAGCCATAGTGCTCTCCAACCTCTGTGGCTTTACCGTGGGCTACTTCGGCCCCAAGTGCTACGTCATCCTCTTTCACCCTGAGCGAAACACCCCTGCTTTCTTCCAGATGGCCATCCAAAGCTACACCATGAGGCAGGATTAGACGGAGAGGGTCCACTGCTTTGTAGCCATTAGAATTTCAGGCGGAGGTTTCCCGGGCAACCATGGGTCAATCGCACTCTCTCAGCTTAGTTTACCTCAGGTTGTAGCGAGGATAAAATGGTAGAGAGGAGAGTCGTGCACCTCTGAGCCCCTTGGAAGAAGGGCCGGCATAGAAACCTGCTGGATGGACAAAGAGATCCAGATGGACACCTGGTTATTTGCGTGTCCAGACTGTGAGATTAAATGCAATGGGTTTTTCTCCAATTGATGCAGAACCGTGGTTTTCATTGCTTTCCAAAATATTTGCATGAAGCTAGACTTTTGTTGCTTTAAGTCTGCGGCGGGGACACGTTTTGGAATACCACGTCATTCTGGTTGCCACATATTGCAGCACTGGGAAAGGAGCAGAAAAGGCCTGCCGGATGCCCCAGGAGTTGGAGCACCTTCCCTACAAGGAAAGATGGAAGAGTTGGGGGGCTTTTTAATTCAGGGGGAAACAACTGGAGGTGGGGTGGGGGCGTTAGGTATTTATAGTACTTGGGGAAGTGTGGAGTGACTTAACCAGGTGAGTTTGTCTTGAGCTGAAGTGGGCAGGTGCTTATAAGCCTTGTTCCAATCCCAAGGTATATTTTAAAAATGGAGCGGCAGGGTGCCTGTTGTTTCTCTGGATGAAGAGCTGCTCAGGACAGGGAAACTCAGATCAGTAATGCTTTGCCAAAAATGGGGAGCAAACAGGGCTTTTTTTGGGGTAGAAAAAAGCCCAGTGAGAACTCATTTGCATATTGGGCCACACCCCCTGCCATCACCACCATGGAGACTGACTGAGAGAGAGATCTTGGGGTCGTGGTAGATATCTCACTGAAAATGTCGAGACAGTGTGCGATTGCAATAGAAAAGGCCAACGGCATGCTGGGAATTATTAGGAAGGGAATTGAAAACAAATCAGCAAGTATCATCATGCCCCTGTATAAATCGATGGTGCGGTCTCATTTGGAGTACTGTGTGCAGTTCTGGTCGCCGCACCTCAAAAAGGATATTATAGCATTGGAGAAAGTGCAGAAAAGGGCAACTAGAATGATTAAAGAGTTGGAACACTTTCCCTATTAAAATGCTTGGGGCTCTTTAGCTTGGAGAAACGTCAACTGAGGGGTGACATGATAGAGGTTTACAAGATTATGCATGGGATAGAGAAGGTAGAGAAAGAAGAACTTTTCTCCCTTTCTCACAATACAAGAACTCGTGGACACACAATGAAATTGCTGAGCAGTCGGGTTAGAATGGATAAAAGGAAGTCCTTCTTCACCCAAAGGGTGATTAACATGTGGAATTCACTGCCACAGGAGGTGGTGGCGGCTACAAGCATAGCCAGCTTCAAGAGGGGGTTAGATAAAAATATGGAGCAGAGGTCCATCTGTGGCTATTAGCCACAGTGTATTGTTGGAACTCTTTGTCTGGGGCAGTGATGCTCTGTATTCTTGATGCTGGGGAGAGGGCAACAGTGGGAGGGCTTGTAGTGTCCTGATCCCATTGATGGATCTCCTGATGGCGCCTGGTTTCTTTGGCCACTGTGTGACACAGAGTGTTGGACTGGATGGGCCATTGGCCTGATCCAACATGTCTTCTCTTATGTTCTTCCTATTGTTTTGCCCATGGCTTTTTTGTAGAAAAAGTCCAGCAGGAACTCATTTGCATATTAGGCCACACCCTCTTGCACTAAGTCAGCCGGAACTGTGTTCCTGTGCATTTCTGCTCAAAAGAAGCCCTGGGAGCGACTCTTCTAAAGGCTCTCCAGAAGTTGACCTTTTTTTGGTTGTGATTGAATCTTGTTTCAGTTCAGAAAAGAAAGTGCTTCTGAGCTATCAGAAATTCTGGGCAAGGCTGTGATGCCATATCGGCCCGTCTGCTTTTGGTTAGGAGCTCAGCATGAGTCTAATTGGCAAATCAAACTGTCTGACATTCCCCTTGTTAGATAAGTCGTTATTATTTCAGGCCTGATGATGATGTGTGACGCGTCTTGGATGGATCCCAAAGTTGGGGTTTCTGTTCCTTGCCCCCCCTTCTCCCTACTCTGCTCAAGGTGGTAACACAAACCACATGGGAAGTGCAGAAAGATGGAGGGAGGGGCGGTTGCACAAGATGAAAACAAGTGTTAAAATGCTCTGAGCCATTCTTGGCTCTCACTCAGGTTGCACATTTCAATTTTTGTGAAGACTGAAGGTCAGAAACTGGGAAGAGCCTTGTAGGGTCAGACCCAGGGACCATCCAGCCCACCATCCAGTTTCCAGCCACATGTCTGCTGAGCAGAGCAAGGCAGCTTCCACCTCTCACCCCTTCTGGTGTCTTCAGCAAAAAGCTTTCAGAGATACACTGTCTCAGGACATGGAGTCTCCATCACCCAACCAATAGCAGCTGTCAAACTACTATTTTTAGTTTGGACAGGGATCCTGGAAGGGTTTTATTTTTAAATTTTTGCCATCTGCTGGGCATGAAGCAGGAGTGTGTGTACATGTGTGTGTGTGTGTGTGGGGAGGTATTTGTAAATTTCTTTCATTGTTCAGGGGGTTGGACTAGATGACCCTTGGAGGTCCCTTTCAACTCCAGGATTCTACATAAGAAGAGCCCTGTGGGCTCAGTCGGATGTCCCATCTCATGAAGTGTCATGACGAAAGCAGGTGTTTCTTGAAAGACCAACAAGCAAGATAGAAAGGTAATGCTTTTTCTTGTTGTTCGCCCCAGCTGCTGGCATTCAAAGGTAAACAGCTCCAGTCCCTTGAAGGTTCTATTCACATTGACTCCAGCAGTGCTTTCCTCCAGCAGAGAGCCTCTTGCTTCAGGAGAATTGCTCCCATTGGGGGGAAACCTGGCATTAGTGGAACAGAACTGTATTCTATCCAATAAATAGAATAAAGTTTGAGCCCAGTGGCACCTTTAAGACCCACAAAGTTTAATTCTGGATAAAAGTTTTCATGTGCATGTGCAAAAGCATGCATATGAAAGCTTATACCCAGAATTAAACTTTGTTGGTTTCTTTTTAAAATAATATTTCATTTAATTAAATAATTAAATTTCATTTAGTTGATATTGCAGACTTTCAATAATCACGAGTACATTCACTGAAGTATACAGAACTGCAACACTGAATGGCATAGTAAGGTTACAAACCATCAGTAAAATTGAGTCTGAAAGTCTGCACACAGTAAACTAAAGATACAAATGCAGAGCTGAGAAGTAATTTCGGCATCAGAGATTTACACAGCAGTGATTCGGGAAAACTTTGTTGGTCTTAAAGGTGCCACTGAATTCAAAATTTGTTCTGTTTCTTCAGACCCAAGCTGCGATCTGCCTGAGTCCAATAAATAGCTTTGTTTGTGAATCAGCTCTGTCCAGTTATTTCCTCCCCTCAGCATTTCATCACCACTTCAGGAGTGCCTTAAGAGACCAAAAAAAAATTTTTTTGGGAGGGGGGGGGATAAGGTTTTGAGAGTCATGCTCCCTTTGTCAGTTCCAACTCTCATTTGACTCTTGAAAGCGCAAACCCCCAACATTGTGTTAAAAGAAGAAGGGGACTGCAAAAGAGGAGATGGCTGGACAGCATTACTGATGTAACTAACACAAATTTGAGCAGATTTCAGAGGATGGTGGAAGACAGGAGGGCCTGGCGTGACTTTGTCCAGGGGGTTGCAAAGAGTCGGACTTGACTGTGAGACGAACAACAACAATAAGGACTCGAATACTGCTGTTCTACTGCAGACGAACTCAGCTACCCTGAAATTATATCACCACTTGGGCTTTCAAATAACCTGAAGTGCCAGCTCCCCTCCCCTCCCCTCCCACCTGACAGCTGCCCCCAAAACTTTCCCTCCCCTCCCCAGATTTCAGAAGAGGGAGAAAGAGCAGACAGCAAAACCCAACTGTGCCACACCACAACCGGACAGTAGATGGTGCTCTTTCACTCATCTTTGGCCTGGCCTTGCTGTTACCAATTGCTGGTCGTGTCCGAATTTGTGTGAGTTCAGGGAGAGATCCCAAGGTGGACAACCAGCCAGAAAACTGGGCCATGCTCCCGGGTCCTAAGATGTGCCACATGGAAGAATTGCAGCTGGGCAATCATGGCACGAGAGATTGAACAGTCTCTGCATTGTTTCAAGATCATCCCTGCCGGATCCGTCTCAAGGGTTTGCCATTTCTGCCCCTGCACTGGCCTACCAGATCCTACCAGGGCAGGGTGGGACAAGGGGACAACTGGAGGGCCCAGTGGTTGATGAAGTGGGGAGGCTGGAGTTTCAGACCAGGGTTCAAGTCCTTGCTCAGCCTTGAAGATCCCTGGGTACCTCTGGGCCACTCACGCTCTCTTAGCCTCTCTTGCCTTACAGGGTTGTTGTGGGGATTAAATGGAAGTGGGGACAACCTGGTACTCCACCTTGAGCCCCTTGGAGTGGTCACCCCACAAACCTCTTAACTGCTTTGCTACGCTGGTTCTTGAAGGACAGCCCTGTCTCCTAGGGGTGATCCTGATGGTGCAGCTGTCTATGCCACCTTTCCACCATTCCAGTTGAGTGAATCCATGGTATAGATTTCACTAGTACTAGACAAGGCGGCAAGTAGATGTTGGTCTGGATTGTTTCATAGCAGATTGGGGAGGGGGGGGGGCGGTGTTGCATGTCCGAAAGCGCTGGGGGGAAAGTTCTCATCCCAACTTCTTCCTGCCATGCCAGCTTTCTGTGGGAAGAGACTTTGTTTTGCTTCCCTTCAACAGCAGCACTTTGTCCTGTGCTTCTTTCATTGGGCGGCTCCACCCACGAGCACAATGCCTTCCTTCCTGCTGCTCTTTGGGTGAACTTGGCCCAAGACCTACTCGGGGAAGCCTGGGACAGGTGGAGAATGGATTTGAACCACCTCTGCATCTGTTGGGACAGGAATCTGTGGCTCCAGTGGCTGACCAAAGAGAAACCTTCCTCTCCTCGTGCCAACTCCCAGCCACCCACCAGTGTGAAGAGCTGAGCTTCTCAGAGCGTCTCTTTTCTCTCCAAACACGTAGGTCGGAGATCCTGGTCAGTGGCAGGCATGGTGGGTGGGGTGGGGTGGGGTGGGGGGAGAGAGGGCGGAGCGTACCTACCCCCACATTTCTCAGGATACTCCAGGGAGGCCTTGTCTGAGTTCTCCTGATTTGAAGCCAGGAAAGTTTGAGAAGAACAACAGGTGAACGACGACACTGGTTGGCCTCCTTGCCAGCGAATTCCAGCTCCCTCCTCTCACGGCTCTCTGGGGAACCCCCCAAGAGATAAATTATTTGCAATTGTATTGAAGCCGCAAAGTTGGTTCACATGGCAGAAAATGAGTTGTGGGGCGGGGTGGGGGGGGAGAGAGAGAGACTTCTATCCACCGAGAAAACCACAGGAAAGTTGGCTGTGGGATGGCTGCAGCTCAAGAAGGAATCCTGGTGTTGGCTGGAGCTGCGTATTCCCCCTGGTACCTACTGAAGTTGCCTTTGCTGCCCCAGCTGTCTGCTGGCAGCCTCTGCGTGGTTTCACACGCTAGATGGGGACCTGCTTTTGGAGGGGGGGAGGGGAGGAAGGGTGGGGGGTGTCTTCCCCAAGGCCATGGAGAACGGCAGCCACAGGCCACTGGGAGGGTGACTCAGGCCCAAGTCCCTGCCTCCCCCCCCCCCCCAAAAAAAGACAGGGCAAAACTGCAGGGCGGGGGGCAGCTCGAAGTGGGTGCTTTCACCTGCACTGAAGAGTGCACTTTCAATCCACTTCCAATGCACTTCTGTGAATATTTGCATGTGGGTTTTGCTGATTCACACAGTGATATCCAACTGCAAAGTGCATTATTTAGTGTGTGGAAAAGTGCCCAGTGTTTCCTAAGATGTGCTGTCGTGGGCTTCAAGGGGAATTAAGAGAGGCTCCCTTTGCTTCCCGGTCCACCAGGGCAACTTTGCCAAAGGGCCATCGCAAGAAAAGGCCTGCAGTGCACTGGGATGTACACTTAATTTTATCTTCACATAGTCCTGCAAGGTGGGGGTCAGTCTGGGTCTCTCCAATCAAGGTCCAGCGAGGGAAGCACCACACCTTGCTGATCTCAAGTTTGGAGGTCTGCAAAGGGAGGGGGGTGCTCTTCATTAAGACTGGTTCCAGATTTTGGGGGGCTCTGAGCAGGCAGTACCCTGGGGCCCTTGCTGCCCCCCACCAGGGTCCCCTCCATGCCGTCCTTTCCACTCCAACACCTGCGTGCCCTCCACCTACCTGTGGAGCCTTCTCCTTTGCAGATGATATGAAATCGGGGAGGGGTTGCAAACACAGAAGAAGACAGAAACAGGATCCAGGATGACCTTGACAGGCTGGAAAACTGGGCTAAAACCAATAAAATGAATTTTAACAGGCATAAATGTAAAGTTCTGCATTTAGGTAGGAGAAATCCAATGCATGGTTATAGGATGGGGGAGACTTGTCTTAGCAGTAGTCTGTGCGAAAAGGATCTTGGGGTCTTAGTGGATCATACGCTGAACATGAGTCAAGAGTGTGATGCGGTGGCTAAAAAGGCAAATGCAGTTTTGGGCTGTATCAACAGAAGTATAGTGTCCAGATCACATGACGTGATGGTATCGCTTTGCTCTGCTCTGGTAAGACCTCACCTGGCAAATTGTGTTCAGTTTTGGGTACCACATTTTAAGAAGAATATAGACAAGCTGGAATGGGTCCAGAGGAGGGCGACAAAGATGGTGAGGGGTCTGGAGACCGAGTCCTATGAGGAAAGGTTGAAGGAGCTCGGGATGTTTAGCCTGGAGAGGAGGCAGCTGAGAGGTGATAGGATCACCATCTTCAAGTACTTGAAGGGCTGTCATCTAGAGGATGGTGTGGAATTGTTTTCTGTGGCCCTGGAAGGTAGGGCCAGAACCAATGGGTTGAAATTAAATCATAAGAGTTACCAGCTCAACATTAGGAAGAACTTCCTGACCGTTAGAGCAATTCCTCAGTGGAACAGGCTTCCTCAGGAGGTGGTGGGCTCTCCTTCCTTGGAGGTTTTTCAACAGAGGCTAGATGTGAATCCTGTGAATTTAGGGGGAGGTATTTGCGAGTGTCCTGCATTGTGCAGGGGGTTGGACTAGATGACCCTAGAGGTCCCTTCCAATTCTATGATTCCTCTCTTCACACCCTTTCCCTGACCCCTCTGGCAAGGAGATTCAGCTGCCCTTGATCCCAGGTTGGGCTAGAATCACAGAATTGGAAGGGACCTCCAGTCCAACCCCCCTGCACAATGCAGGAAACTCACAGAGACCTCTCCCTAAATTTCACAGGCTCTTCATTGCTGTGAGATGGCCATCTAGCCTCTGTTGAAAAACCTCCAAGGCTACTTCTGGGCACCACCCTTTCCTAAGGGCACAGGCCAGCTGGGAGCACGGGGCAGACAGGTGGCAGGCAAGATGTGTGGGTCAGGGGCTGGGGGTTCCACCAGAAGCCTTGGTGCCTGCCTGTTGCCCTACCTCAAGAACACCGTCCCATCCGTTCACCAGTTGCTGTCTTTAGCCCTGGAGCTCGACTCTTGCAATCCAAACCCAGGTGCAAATTGCAAAGGGTGTGGGGCGGAGCTTTCTTGGCCGAAAAAGCCCAGCAGGAACTCATTTGCACATTAGGCCACACCCCCTGACATCAAGCCAGCCAGAACTGCGTTGCTGGGAGTTCCTGCTCAAAGAAAGCCTTGATGTGGGGGACTCTGCTCTCGTGGCACGGAGACAGGAGCTGGGCCCCAATCCATGGTGCTGTTGGCTTTTGCAGCGCCCTGCTCCAGTCCTGCTCTTCCCTGTGCTGTTTATTTGAGTATTTAAAATGTATCTAATGTTCCATCTGGGTTTCTATTTTTCATTACCCAAAGATAAGCCATCTCTCTGCCTCTCTCTCCTTCTGCCTCTGCATAAACAGCACCCAGGATATGACTTCCCAAACACCAGCCCCTTCCATTCCCCCCCCCCTTTGCTTTGTGCAGTGCAGGTGGATGAAGGGAACGAAGCTGGGTCTTTCAGCACACACCTCCCAGGGCTCCTCCAACAGTGGGCCCTATTTGCATATTCTCTCCCGCAGGTAGTGTTGCCAGCCTCCAGGGGGAACCTGGAGATCTCCTGCTCTTACAGCTGATCTCCAGCTGACCGAGACCAGCTCCCCTGGAGAAAATGATAAACACAACTGGAGCCGGTGTATTAGATAAACAATATAAGGAAACCACCGGAAACAATGTCATCTCCACGTAAACTGTAAATATATTTAGCGCAAAATAGAAAAGAACAAAAAATACAGAACACTGAGGATTCAATATATGAACTGTCCCCACAAAGTCTTTCCACAGCCTGATAAATGGCTTCTTCAAGTAGACACAGAGGTGGGTGAAAACTTTACAACGCAGCGTTCAACTCCAATCGGTATGGAGGAAGTAAGGAAGAGCCAGTTTGGTGTAGTGGTTAAGTGTACGGACTCTTATCTGGGAGAACCAGGTTTGATTCCCCACTCCTCCACTTGCACCTGCTGGAATGGCCTTGGGTCAGCCATAGCTCTGGCAGAGGTTGTCCTTGAAAAAGCAGCTGCTGTGAGAGCCCTTTCCAGCCCCCACCCACCTCACAGGGTGTCTGTTGTGTGGGAGGAAGGGAAAGGAGATTGTGAGCCGCTCTGAGACTCTTCAGAGTGGTGGGCGGGATATAAATCCAATATCTTCTTCTATCTTCTTCTTCTTATTGCAGGACTCTTCGCGATTTCGATAGTAAACACTTCATCAGCCCCCTTCTCCCGACTTTGTATGCAGCCTTTGCTAGATTTTTTTAACATGGATTAATGCGTGCTCTCTCCAGCTGCTGCCGTACCATTTGGAGATTACATTGTTTCTGGTGGTTTCTTTATACTGTTTACCCCTGGAGAAAATGGCTGCTCTGAGAGCCAGTTTGATGTAGTGGTTAAGTGAGCGGATTCTTATCTGGGAGAACCGGGTTTGATTCTCCACTCCTCCACTTACAGCTGCTGGAATGGCCTTGGGTTAGCCACAGTGGTTAAGTGAGCAGACTCTTATCTGGGAAAACCGGGTTTGATTCCCCACTCCTCCACTTGCAGCTGCTGGAATGGCCTTGGGTCAGCCACAGTGGTTAAGTGAGCAGACTCTTATCTGGGAGAGCTGGGTTTGATTCCCCACTCCTCCCCTTGCACCTGCTGGAATGGCCTTGGGTCAGCCATAGTGGTTAAGTGAGCAGACTCTTATCTGGGAGAACCGGGTTTGATTCCCCACTCCTCCACTTGCAGCTGCTGGAATGGCCTTGGGTCAGCCATAGTGGTTAAGTGAGCGGACTCTTACCTGGGAGAACTGGGTTTGATTCCCCACTCCTCCACTTGCAGCTGCTGGAATGGCCTTGAGGCAGCCATAGCTCTTGCAGGAGTTGTCCTTGAAAGGGCAGCTTGTGTGAGAGGCCTCTCAGCCCACCTGCCTCACAGGGTTGTTGTGTGTGAGGGGAGACGTAAGTGAGATTGTCGGCCACTCTGAGATTCAGATTATAGGGCAGGGTATAAATCCATCATCTTCATCATCATCATCTCATCATCTTCTTCTAATATCCATAAATTTCCTTACTCAGAGCTACCAACCCTTCCTCCCACCCAGAAGGAGGGGGGGGGCAAGCCACAGCCATGAAAGACCCAGCATTCATCAGGGGGGCAGGTACCTCTCTCATCTCCAGGGCAAAAGCAGAAGGCAGGGGGCATCCTCCATGGGGGGGGGGGGCAAAGATTCAGGTGTGAGCAAGAGCCGTCTCCTCTCCGTCTGGTCACAGGTTCCCCTGCCTTTCCGAGCAGCCAAGGGAGGCCCTTCCTGCACCCACTTCCCTCCCACCTCCTCCACCCTCTTTCCAAGAGCAAACCTTTGATCTGGGTAGCTTGAGCATGAGAAAGCAATAAGACAGTAATATGTCAACATGTGAGAATGTCTGTTTCTCTCTGTCTCCCTCTCTCTCCATTTTAACCTCTCCCTGATTCTGTAAGAGCCACCCCAACAGAGAAAACTTGCCCATTGGTAGCAGCACATTGGTGCATGGAAAGATCTCTTTCACCGGACATCCGGAAGCCTCTGAACCACCCCACCCCCGCTTCCTGTTTTTCAGCTGCCCAGCCGGAAGCTTCCAGTGAAACCTGCTTTGCCAGAAATCTGAAATGTGCAAAAGCTTGTAGGAATTCAATGCCTGACGTTTATTGTTTAAGAAGATTCGTAAATGTCAAATTGGATGCTGCAAACAAGAATGGTGTTTCCCTTCTCCATTGGCTAAGAGATTCTTCTGACAGAAAGTCTAGTTTTTTGAGACTGAGTTTGGGGGGGGTGGGGAGTGTAACTCTGGATAGGATCCGATATTCCAGGCCAAGCCCTTCTCAGATTCTTTTCTCTCCACCCCCCCCCCCCAGCAAAACAAAATCTTCTTCCTTCTCTTGGCTCTTAAGAGACCCCGGGTGGTTCTAATTCCGTGCAGGATCCTTCATGCTTTTTAAAAACGCACGCACACACACACATCAGCGTGTTTATCGCTTTTCCGGCTGGGTTTACACACACTCCTTTAATGGACAATAATGAATGAACAAAACCAATTAAGATTTTATCGTGGCTGAAGTGGACCTATTTAATTGTCTTTTTCTCCCTGTCGCCGAGCTACATCCCCAAGTACAGGAAGGGAATCTCCCTTGTGGTGCTTCTGGAACAATACTGTGATGGAAAGGCTGAAAAAGATCTTCTCACTCCTATTCACAAATAATCTGGATTATTCTCCATCCCCACTAAAAAAAGAAGGGGAGCTTTGACCATGGCCAGAGGCCTGGGCAGCTAAAAATACCAGGGCCCCTTAGCTCCAGTATGATAATAGCCTTCACCTAGCCAATAAAACGCCATCTTTGCAATGGCATCCAAGCCAAGTGATTGGTCCATCTTGATTGGTTAACCAGCCTGCATGCCTCATTGGCTGAAAGACTCACAGAGGTACATCAGCTTTGGTTCAGTCAGATTCCAGCTCTAGTCCTATTATGTTTAGCCTGGAGAAGATGTTTAGCCTGGAGAGGAGGCGGCTGAGAGGTGATAGGATCACCATCTTCAAGTCCTTGAAGGGCTGTCATCTAGAGGATGGTGTGGAATTGTTTTCTATGGATCCAGAAGGTAGTACCAGAACCAAGGGGTTGAAATTAAATCAAAAGAGGTTCCGGCTCAACATTAGGAAGAACTTCCTGACCGTGAGAGCGATTCCTCAGTGGAACAGGCTTCCTCCTTGGGAGGTGATGGGCTCTCCTTCCTTGGAGGTTTTGAAACAGAGGCTAGATGGCCATCTGACAGCAATGAAGATCCTGTGAATTTAGGGGGAGGGGTTTGTGAGTTTCCTGCATTGTGCAGGGGGTTGGACTAGATGACCCTAGAGGTCCCTTCCAACTCTATGATTCTATTGCTGGATCCTGTCCCCAACATTACTACATGGCCGACTTCTGGATTAGACTGCCACAATGTATCCTGTATGGGGCTACCCTTGAAGCCTGTCCAGTCAGTTCAGTTGGTCCTGAATGCTGCTGCCCACCCAGGGGCTGTTGGGTATGAGCAGGAGGAAGCGTCTTACACCTTTCCTTTGTGAATTACACAGGCTGTTTACAAATTCCAAGCCCAATGCAAAATGTTGTTTTTTGAAGCTCTGGGTTATAATCCCCATCTGCCAAGACATTTGCTGGGTAGCCTTTCCATAGTCATTCTCAGCCTACCCTCCCTCACAGCGTTGTTGCGAAGACAACATAGAGGAGGAGGAAGTTCCCTTGCGTGCTGTTGTGATCTCCTTGGGAGAAGGGTGGGATAAAACATGCACTAAGGAAATTGTTTGGGCTCCAAAACACTTCGAGGGACATTTGTTCCTTCCCAATCTCCAAGACCAGCCAGTGCGGCCCTGCTCAAGGTTCTGCCTTTGGTGGATGTGAGATGTGGAGGCGATGGGGGTGCGAGGATGTTCTTCTCCTCTATCCTTGGAGGTGCTGAGTCAGAGGGATCTTTGCCCATGCCAGACCCACAGAAACCCGCCCCCCCCCCAAGCCTCTCAAACGCAGCATGTAAATATCCAGACTGTGAGCAACTGGGCTGGGGTCAAGAGTCATATTTGTGTGTGTGTGTTAAAGGAAAGACCCCTCCCCCTTCATACCCTATGACAAAAGCCAAGGGTGCCAAAGTGACGTACTTTGCCAAAGAATGTGTTCAGAGTGTCTCTCTCCCTCCCCACGGCCCATAATCCCACAGCAGCAAGGGAACGTCTGGAGACAGCTGTTCGTCTTCCGATCACCTCTGACTTCACAATCCAGCTATGAAGGCTGGGAAGAAACCGAGGCCAGGAGAGAGGAAAGGAAAGGGGAGATCACTAAAAAAAAGGGTGGCCTATAGAGGGCTCCAGCTCTGACTCATTGGTTGAGGTCTTGTCCCCAAAAAATGCCCCAGTCTCTTGCCCTCTCCCTCTTTTAAAATAGAGGCTCGAGTCAAACTAGAGAGGTGTGATTTGTTTTCATTTTCAAAGCTTCCCTCAATTTCACACCATTCACGGTTATTTAGAGCGTCTTCAACAACAACAGCAAAAGCTCAGATAGCAGTTTCATATTTCCTGGATCTTGACTCCTACTTCTCTGGTTTCCATCGCAGTATTTGTTTTCCTGTCCCAACTGGACCACGGCAGCACCAGTTTTGTTTCCCCCTATTTCCCAAATCTCCCCCTCCCTCTTCTTCTTGCTGACCTCTTCTGTTGCAAGGTCTGTGCGACTTTGCTGATTGGAAAGCATCAACCCCAGTTTTGTAATTTCCTGTCTTGTCAGTTTCTCTCTCTGAGCTCATTGAATTTTCAAGTCAGGCACCAGGACAATGACTGACTGAATGAATGGTGTTGTTTCTTTTTGCTTTGGTTACCTTAATGTGGTAGAATTTTTTAAAAAATGAATGCACATCCCTAGATGGGTAGTGTAGACATATCTTAAGATCAACCACAAGTTCACTGCTATATGTACTGTCTGTTTCCTGCTGAAAAATGAAGGCATGTACAGAGCATTTGTCCTGGTTCAACATTGTTGCTTGGTGGAGTGATAACCCGGTGTTAAAATTTTGCATTTTGGCATGCCCACAAGAAACAGGTGTGGGAGAACCCCCCTTGGGAAATAATTCCAGCAGAGCTGTGCAGCAAAAACAAACATACTTCTTGTGGCACCTTCTCAGAGCTTCCTTTGGTATTCCAGTGACCCTTTCCTCTGAACCTATTAGCCTCCAATTCATAAGATGGTCTACCCTAGCTAGTTACATCTTCTAGTTGTGAAGCATCCTATTTTAGCTGAGGATAGACTGAGGAACAGGAGAAGGGGGAGGTTGGATCTATACCCGGCCCTTCACTACCTGAAGGAGTCTTAGAGTGATTTACAATCTCTTCCCCTTCCCTTCCCCTCAACAGACAGCCTGTGAGGTAGGCGGGGCTGAGAGAGCTCCTACTCTGAGAGAACCGGGACTGACCCAAGGTCACCCAGCAGCTGCATGTGGAGGAGAAGTGGGGAATCTAACCCGGTTCACCACCACTTTTCACCACAGCTGGCTGTCAGTCTGGGCCCTGCTTGGCATGTAGAAGGCTCTGGGTTTGGTCTTGGGCATCTTGAGTTCCAAGGACCCTCATGAATATGGCTGGGAAAGATATGGGACCCTAAGGGAGCCTCTGTGGACCATGAGGGTCAGTTGTCTGGCTAAGAACATAAGAGAAGCCATGTTAGATCAGGCCAGTGGCCCATCCAGTCCAACATTCTGTGTCACACAGTGGCCAAATATATATATACACACACACACACACACACTGTGGCTAATAGCCACTGATGGACCTCTGCTCCATATTTTTATCTAAACCCCTCTTGAAAGTGGCTATGCTTGTGGCTGCCACCACCTCCTGTGGCAGTGAATTCCACATGTTAATCACTCTTTGTGTGAAGAAGTACTTCCTTTTATCCATTTTAACCTGTCTGCTCAGCAATTTCGAATGCCCACGAGTTCTTGTACTGTGAGAAAGGGAGAAAAGTACTTCTTTCTCTACTTTCTCCATCCCATGCATTATCTTGTAAACCTCCATCATGTCACCCCGCAGTCGACGTTTCTCCAAGCTAAAGAGCCCCAAGCGTTTCAACCTTTCTTCATAGGGAAAGTGCTCCAGCCCTTTAGTATTCCAGCTAACAATATATTATTGTCCTGTGCTGACTTGGGATGGGTTAGAGCCCTTGAAATGCTCCTAGTTTCAGAGGGCAGCGGTGGTGGTCTGTAGAGGAACAGCCAGATCCAAGTCAAGGACCACCTTAGAAACCAGCTAGATTCGGGGGTAGGAGCTTTTGAGACCCAAAGCTAGCAGTAACTGAGGAACGGGGCTTGTGACTAAGACGGTGAGGGGTCTGGAGACCAAGTCCTGTGAGGAAAAATTGAAGGAGCTGGGGATGTTTAGCCTCAAGAGAAGACGACTGAGAGGTGATCTGATCACCATCTTCAAGTCCTTGAAGGGCTGTCAGAGAGAGGATGGTGCAGAATTGTTCTCTTTGGCCCCAGAAGGTAAGACGAGAACCAGTGGGTTGATATTAAATCAAAAGAGTTTCTGGCTAAACATTAGGAAGACCTTGACAGGGCAGTTTCTCAGTGGAAGAGGTTTCCTCCTTGGGAGGTGGTGGGCTCTCCTTCCTTGGAGGTTTTTCAACAGAGGCTAGATGGCCACCTGACAGCAATGAGGATCCTGTGAATTTAAGGGGAGGTGTTTGTGAGTTTAGAGCAGCTCCTCAGTGGAACAGGCTTCCTCCTTGGGAGGTGGTGGGCTCTCCTTCCTTGGAGGTTTCTAAACAGTGGCTAGATGGCCATCTGACAGCAATGAGGATCCTGTGAATTTAGGGGGAGGGGTTTGTGAGTTTAGAGGGGTTCCTCAGTGGAACAGGCTTCCTCCTTGGGAGGTGGTGGGCTCTCCTTCCTTGGAGGTTTCTAAACAGTGGCTAGATGGCCATCTGACAGCAATGAGGATCCTGTGAATTTAGGGGGAGGGGTTTGTGAGTTTAGAGGGGTTCCTCAGTGGAAGAGGCTTCCTCCTTGGGAGGTGCTGGGCTCTCCTTCCTTGGAGGTTTCTAAACAGTGGCTAGATGGCCATCTGACAGCAATGAGGATCCTGTGAATTTAGGGGGAGGTGCTTGTGAGTTTAGAGCAGCTCCTCAGTGGAAGAGGCTTCCTCCTTGGGAGGTGGTGGGCTCTCCTTCCTTGGAGGTTTCTAAACAGAGGCTGGATGTCCACCTGACAGCAATGAGGATCCTGTGAACTCAGGCAGATCATAAGAGGGAAGGCAGCAAGGGTTGAATCAGTGCTTTGTTCTTGTCGCCCTTTTGACACTTTGGGATCAGTCAGAAATTTTTCTCCAGGCCAGTTTGACCAGGGATCCTGGAGGGGTTTTCCCACCTTCTGGGCATGGAGCAGAGGTCACTGGGTATATGTGGGGGGAGGTGTTTGTGAGTTTCCTGCAGTGTGCAGGGGGCTGGACTAGATGACCCTGGAGGTCCCTTCCAACTCTAGAATTCTATGACTCAAAAATGTCTGCCCTGAAAACCTGGCTGGTCTCTCAGGGGCTGCTGGAGTCCAGTCTGACCCTTCAGATGCTCAGATGTTCTTAGGTAGGTGAGTGATCTGTTTGGGGAAATTGGTCTAAGAGAGTCTCCCCCTTGGCCTCCTCCCCTTTTCGAGCCCCTCTTTGGCCACCTTGCTCCCCTCTCTCCCCGTCTCCTTGCCCCCGTTCCGTTCTCACACACCCCTTGGTGCATCTCCCAGCTGGAACAAGGCCTTGGGCACAACTAATTGGCTGGGTATGTGCTGGGCATGCACTACAAATGCAGGGAGCTTGGCCTGGCGAGCCAACACAGCTGTGAGTCTGGGCTGAGAGGAAGCAGAGCAGTTTCGCCCACCTCCTCACTGTGCATTCCTGCAACTGGGCACGGATTCCAGCTCTCATGGGACGTCCGCAGGACACCTGCCCTGCTGGGATCCTATGGGAGGTCTTGGCAACGGGCTGCAGCGGAACCATGCCCTGGCCACCCTACGTGTCTGTGGAGAAGCAGGGACTGAAGGAGGCCAGAACTGAACTTGGGGGTATCACGAGAATGGTTGCTAGGGTTCTGGGTTCAGGGCAGGAGGTAGGAAATGGCTGGTTTCTTAGAATTCCCCCGGAGTAGATGGGGAGCCCCAGCATTTCAGCTGCTTGCTAGATCCAGGCAAAGCACTTTCCCACAAAGCTCATTCTGAAGCAGCTGAGCACTTTGCCGCTCTGCTCGGCTCTCCGGCCAGCCTGTCAAACGTTTGCTATACCCAGCATGCATTGCAAAGGGTTTTGACCAAAGTTCAGCTGTGAAGCTGCAATGCATTGGGGTAGCCCGAGAACCACGTGCTGGGGGTGAAGCTCGCTGCAAGGCACTGGACGTGAATTTAGAGGAACGCTAAAACGTCTTGCAAGCAAAAGTTGCAAGAGATCAAACCCTCCAGCTTGGGCATTCCTAGGCTTGGTGTTCAGGCTTGGTTCAAATAGAGTATGTCAGGGCTTTTTAAATAGCAGGAACTCCTTTGCCTATTAGGCCACCCACCCCTGATGTAGCCAGTCCTCTAAGAGCTTACAGGGCTCTTAATACAGGATCTAGAAGAAGAAGAAAATATTGGATTTATATCCCACCCTCCACTCCGAAGAGTCTCAGAGCGGCTCACAATCTCCTTTCCCTTCCTCCCCCACAACAGACACCCTGTGAGGTGGGTGGGGCTGGAGAGGGCTCTCACAGCAGCTGCCCTTTCAAGGACAACCTCTGCCAGAGCTATGGCTGACCCAAAGCCATTCCAGCAGCTGCAAGTGGAGGAGTGGGGAATCAAACCCGGTTCTCCCAGATGAGAGTCCTCTCACTTAACCACTATGGCTGACGCAAGGCCATTCCAGCAGCTGCAAGTGGAGGAGTGGGGAATCAAACCCAGTTCTCCCAGATAAGAGAGCTATTGCTGACCCAAGGCCATTCCAGCCAGTGCAAGTGGAGGAGTGGGGAATCAAACCCAGTTCTCCCAGATAAGAATCCGCACACATCACCACTACACCAAACTGGCTCTCTCTCCACTATAAACTCCAGGAGGACTGGCTACATCAGGGGTGGGTGGCCTAGTATGCAAAGGAGTTCCTGCTGCAGAACAAGCCCTGGGGGTGCAGGGCTGGGTCTAATATTTGCAAAACCTCGGCTGCCTTGAAGCGCCCTGGATCAATGTTACATGCTCCCCTCCCCCAAAGGTCCTTGCAGAGCTGTTCTCTGCCCCTCTCCTGCTTATGCAGGCAATCGGCCCCAACCGGTGGGACATCTGCATTTGCCAGCGAACGGTGGATTAGAAATTAATAATGAATCCGCTGGAGGAATAAATCGAATGCGCGCCACGGAAATGAGCTGGAGCCGGTGCCGTGCTATCTGGAGACGGGAGCTGCCAGATGAAATCAGCCCCTCTTTATCCTGGCTGGTGCAGGGAGAAGCTGACTGGGGAAGGCGGTCTTTTGTCCTCAGCAACTGGGTGATCCCCCCCCCCCCCGCACACACCTTGCCTGCTTATCTCAAGGTCACAGAGATTCAAAAGTCGCACTCACAACTTCTTCTGCCACAGGTTGCTTCAAGAGTGGGCTGGGTTCAGGTTCAGCCATTTTTTCCTCCCACTCCTCAGTCCCTCTAAGCTGGAGGGTCTGGGGCTGGGAGCAAGACTACCTGTGGCAGGAGAATCCATATATGCAGGTAGGACTGGGGTCAAATTCTTGTTAGGTTCATGCACTTTCTGGGCCTCGCTGTGCTGCAAACTAACTGAAAGGCACAGCTGTTAACTCAGTTTTAGACTGGAGAGATGAATCCGCCATGAATCTTTTGGAGAACAGAGGACTATGTGTAAAGGTCAAGGTCAAGTAGTCCCCTGCGAAAGCACCAATCATTTCTGACTCGGGGGTGATGTTGCTTTCACAACCTTTTCATGGCAGACTTTTTTACGGGTTGGTTTGCCATTGCCTTCCCCAGTCACCTACACTCCCCCCCCCCAGCAAGCTGGGTCCTCATTTTACCAACCTTGGAAGGATGGAAGGCTGAGTCAACCTTGAGCTGGCTACCTGAACCCAGCTTCCACTGGGATCAAACTCAGGTTGTGAGCAGAGAGTTCAGACTGCAGTACTGCAGCTTTACCACTCTGCGCCACCTAGAAATAAATGCAAACATTGGAGCTCCTTCAGTCTGAATTGTGAAAGGGCCACGTTTCATGCTATTAAAAAAAACAGCTGGATTGAAAGACTTGGAGGTTAAGAACATAAGAACATAAGAGAAGCCATGTTGGATCAGGCCAATGGCCCATCCAGTCCAACACTCTGTATCACACAGTGGCCAAATTTATACACACACACACACACACACACACACACACATATATATATATATACACACTGTGGCTAATAGCCACTGATGGACCTCTGCTCTATATTTTTATCTAACCCCCTCTTGAAGCTGGCTATGCTTGTAGCCACCACCACCTCCTGTGGCAGTGAATTCCACATGTTAGTCACCCTTTGGGTGAAGAAGTACCTCCTTTTATCCGTTCTAACCACACTGCTCAGCAATTTCATAGAATGCCCACGAGTTCTTGTATTGTGAGAAAGGGAGAAAAGGACTTCTTTCTCTACCTTCTCCATCCCATGCATAATCTTGTAAACCTCTATCATGTCACCCCGCAGTCGTCATTTCTCCAAGCTAAAGAGCCCCAACCTTTCTTCATAGGGAAAGTGTTCCAAACCTTTAATCATTCTAGTTGCCCTTTTCTGCACTTTTTCCAGTGCTATAATATCCTTTTTGAGGTGCGGTGACCAGAATTGCACACAGTATTCCAAATGAGACTGCACCGTCGACTTATACAGGTGCATTATGATACTGGCTGATTTGTTGTCAATTCCCTTCCTAATAATACCCAGCATGGCGTTGGCCTTTTTTATTGCAATCGCACACTGTCTTGACATTTTCAGTGAATTATCTACCACGACCCCAAGATCTCTTTTTTGGTCAGTCTCTGTCAGTTCACACCCCATCAACTTGTATCTGCAGCTGGGATTCTTGGCCCCAATGTGTATTACTTTGCATTTGATCACATTGAATCTCATCTGCCACGTTGATGCCCACTCACCCAGCCTCAACAGATCCCTTTGGAGTTCCTCACAATCCTCTCTGGTTCTCACCACCCTGAACAATTTAGTGTCATCTGCAAACTTGGCCACTTCACTGCTTACTCTCAACTCCAAATCATTTATGAACAAGTTAAAGAGCATGGGACCCAGTACTGAGCCCAGTGGCTCTCCACTGCTTACTGTCCTCCACTGCAAAGACTGCCCATTTATACTCACTCTCTGCTTCCTATTAATTAGCCAGTTTTTGATCCACAAGAGGACCTGTCCTTTTACTCCATGACTCTTGAGCTTTCTAAGGAGCCTTTGATGAGGAACTTTATCAAAAGCTTTCTGGAAGTCAAGGTAAACAATATCTATCAGGTCTCCTTTGTCCACATGTTTGTTCACCCCCTCAAAGAAATGTAACAGGTTAGTGAGGCAAGATCTTCCCTTACAGAACCCATGCTGAGTCTTCCTCAATAACTCGTGTTCATCAATGTGCCTACTCATTCTGTCCTTGTTAATGGTTTCTACCAACTTTCCCGGTATTGAAGTCAGACTGACTGGCCTGTAGTTACCTGGATCTCCTCTGGAACCCTTTTTAAAGATGGGGGTGACATTTGCTACCTTCCAGTCCTCAGGAACGGAGGCAAATTTCAATGAAAGATTACATATTTTTGTCAAAAAATCCACAAGTTCAACTTTGAGTTCTTTCAGAACTCTTGGATGTATGCCATCCGGACCTGGTGACTTATTAGTTTTTAATTCGTCCATCAGTTGTAGGACCTCCTCTCTTGTCACCTCAATCTGGCTCAGGTCTTTCAACACCCCTTCCAATAGAAGTTGTTCCGGAGCAGGCAAACGCTTCTCATCTTCCACAGTGAAGACGGAGGCAAAAAATGCATTTAGCTTCTCAGCCATTTCCCTATCCTCCTTCAGTAATCTTTTGGTTGTCTTCTACCGTGGGTATCACACTTCTGGGAGCTTTTCTGCTGCTGTTGGTGCACACACAAGCTAGAGGCAGAAACGAGGCCATAAATGGGTCACTGCAGGAAGTGAGTTTCTCCTCCATCCTGCCAAGGGTTCGGCTGCTGCCTTCCATGACTTCCAGTGTGGGAAGGTCGGGTTTTGGCCTAGCAAGGCCCCTCAGAGTGGATCTGGAGGGTGCCCTCTGTGATGAGCCAGTTTTCCGTGCAACTGAAGCAAAGCCATTCCAACAGTAACTTTCCTGTCAGATTTGGTAAGCGTAGAGGGGGTGGGGTGTGGAGGGAAGTTGACTGCCCTTCTGCCCTGAGTGGGAAGAAGTTCAGACAAATAGAAATGCTGCTTGTCACAGAGGGTGATGGAAACGTGGAATTCGCTGCCAAGACATGTAGTGATGGCCAGAGGGATAAACAGCTTTCAAAGGGGATTCCATCGATTCACAGAGGAGAGACCTATCTATGACTACCAGCCAGTGACTGAGGGGAACCTCCACATTCAGAGGCAGTCACCCTCTGAATCCCATAGCCTCGGCCTCCATGCCCTGCTGTTGTCCCTCCAGAGGAACTGGTTGGTCACTGTGGGAGACAGGAGACTGGACTAGATGGACCCTCCCTGGTCTGATCCAGCAGGGCTCTTCTGATGTTCTTCTCAGGGGAAGGCCTCGGCCTCTCTACCCTGATGTTGGCCCTCCAGAGGATTCATTGGCCACTGTGTGAGACAGGAGGCTGGACTAGATGGACCCTCCCTGGTCTGATCCAGCAGGGCTCTTCTGATGTTCTTCTCAGAGGAAGGCCTTGGCCTCTGTGACCTGTTGCTAGCCCTCCAGAGGAACTGGTTGGCCCCTGTGTGAGACAGGATGCTGGACTGGATGGACTCTCCCTGGTCTGATCCAGCAGGGCTCTTCTGATGTGCTTATGAAGGCCTTGGCCTCTCTGCCCTGTTGCTAGACCTCCAGAGGAACTGGCTGGCCACTGTGTGAGGCAGGATGCTAGAATAGATGGACCCTCACTGGTCTGATCCAGCAGGGCTCTTCTGATGCTCTTCTCAGGAGAAGCTCTCTGCCCTGTTGCTAGACCTCCAGAGGAACTGGCTGGCCACTGTGTGAGGCAGGATGCTAGAATAGATGGACCCTCCCTGGTCTGATCCAGCAGGGCTCTTCTGATGTTCTTAGGTAATGTGAGAAATGGGACCTTCTGGGATCACACAGTTTTTGATTCAGAATTTGCTGCCATTCCTAGTATAGACTCAAAAGGGAGCTTAAGTGCAGACTGCCTTTGTCCCTGGTGTGCTTTCACACACGCTAAATAACCCACTTTCAGTCCACTTTGCAAATGGATTTCACTGCGTGAAAGGGCAAAAATCCACTTGCAAACAGTCACCGAAGTGGATTGAAACTGCTTTATTTGGCAGATGTGAAAGCGCCCTATAAGTTGTGCCCCAATCCAACATTCTTCTCCTTAGGAAACACTGGTTGGTGGCTAAGTTAGGGGTGTGTGTGTGTGTGTGTATGTGTGCGAACGCCCACGCACATGCATCCAGTGTCTGTCTCCTGACTCAAAGTCCAGTTCAGCCCGTCGCCTTCTGCCCTGAGGTCAGCAGCCATCTCTCCCTTCTGGAACATTCCTTCCTGCCACGGGGGAATCGCAGCCTCTGTGATTCATGCTCCGGAACTGGCGCTAATTCCTCCGTGACACCTGTGCGGAGAGCTCACCCAGGAGCCTGCCCTCCCCCCCAATCCCACATCCCCAGCCACTTTTAACTGCAGCCCAAATCTCAGCCTCCAGAAAGGGGAGGAGGGCCCATCCTCACCTCTTCGGCTGCCAGAGCTGGGAGCAGCAGCTGCACGGAGGGGGTGGGTGGGGGAGTTTCATCTTTCTCGCCCAGGCCGAGAGAAGCCTTTGCTAACCTCTCACCCCCTCCTCGTTTTCATTACAAAACACCCATCAGGCCTTTGGCAAGCGCTTCAGGCTGCCTTGCTTTTCCTGGGGTGCGATGGGGCCAGCTGCCAGTCCTTCAGGCAGCCTGGGAAAATACTTCAGGACTCCAGTTTTTCCCTAAGACCCTGAAATCCGAGTGGCCAGCTTCTTCCCCTCCCTCTCCCCCCACTCCATCCACTTCTCCTCTCTCTCCCCCCCACCAATACTCAACAGAACTTGTTGGGAGAGATTTTTGATTCATTTTCTATGAAGCTGCTCCCTTGCAAAAATGAATATATGGGATTCTGCGCTTCACAAAGCCACTGGAGAAGATTCAGCATGTTGTCCACACTTTTGTTTCGTCACTCTCTCCCCCTTCAGCTTCCCCAAGCCGTGCTTTGGGTTGCCAAGTCTGGGTTGGGAAATTCCTGGAGATTTTGGGGTTGGAGCCCCGGGGGACGGGTGGTTTGGGGAGGGGCCTCAGCAGAGTACAAGGCCACAGAGTCCACCATCCAAAGTGTCAAGTACTGCAATTCCTTCACCGATCAATGAACCTTAGTTTCTTCAAAGCTGTCTTCTCCAGGGACACGGATCTCTGTCACCTGGAGATCACAATTCGGGGGCATTTCCAGCTCCCCCCCTCCGTAGATTAAACAAACAAGTAACACGGAGAATGTAGAAACAAAAAGCCAAAAGCTCCCATGTAACAAAGTCTCAATTTAGAAAACCAAACAGTAAATATCTTATCCGTTGTACAGAAAAGCCCACAACAGTCGAATCCCAAAACAGTCGGTCAAAGAAACAAGGTAGGAGTCCAGTTTCACGTTTAAGACCAACAACGTTTTATTCAGAATGTAAGCTTTCGTGTGCTAGAAGCACACTTCATCAGACAGGATGGAATGGCAAATAGTCCTAAATATAGAGAAACTAGGCAATGAATTAGTATGCAAAATCATGGAAATATTTGTTAGCAGAATAAAAGAACCACAATTTGGTGTCTGGTGATTGTTAGTTTATGTTAACTGGGCTGCATTAACACAGGGGCAATATAAGTCAGAATAGCATATCGATGTCTATGTCATTAGGTGCGAAGTGCCATAAATAAGAGTAATGTTAGCTCTGAGTTTAAAATGAGGGCATTAGTTTCTCAGAGGTTTAATGTAAACATGTAACACATATACAAACATCATTCTAGTTTGCCATTAGAAAAAAAGAATGCATCAAAATAGAGTGGAAGATGGGTTTGTATATGTCATGAGGTAAACAGCCAGTATCCCTTATTTGAGTATGTCAATACAAAAAACATTATTCTGATTTTGTGGATTTGACTGTTTTGGGATTTGCTGAACAACTGATAATATCTTCATTGATCGGCTTTCTCAGTTGAGGCTTTGTAACAGGGGGGCTTTTGGCTTTTTGTTCCCGCTCAGAGACTGGGAACCCCAGTTGTCCCCAAGGCCAGTCCTGGTTTGCCCGCCCCTCAGCGAGACTTCTGTCTGTCACGTGTGAAGTGACTGTAGCATCGTTTCCGTTGCTCATCGCAGCCTCTTTGCTTCTCACCAGAATTTAGAATCCTGGCCATTTCATCTAGGCTGGCCTCAGGGTTGACCCTTCCCCACACAGCCTCCTGTTTCCTCCAAAACCAGAGCTTTTTTTGGTAGCAAAAGCCCAGCAGGAACTCATTTGCATATTAGGCCACACCTCCTGATGCCAAGCCAGCCGGAACTGCATTCCTGCGCGTTCCTGCTCAAGAAAAGCCCTGTCCCAAACCATCCTCATCCCTCCAAGGGACAAAGGAGAGGGGAGGAGGGGTGGGGGCTGTGTGGCAAGGGACATCCAGCCTATATTTTTGAATGACAAACAGCAGACTCCTGGAAGCCAGCCCTTCCAGCCTCCCAGCCTCCCCTTTCCTGGCAATCCGAGGATCTCCGATCCACGTTCCTCCTTCTGGGAACAGCACATCTGGCCATGGCAAGGAACAGTCACAACTGGACTGTCTCCAGCCCTCTCCAGCTGGCACTAGGCACCGGGTGGCGTGGGGGAGGGGGGCTTGGCACAGACACTCTGCAGGGGGGGGGGGATTAATGAAATGCTTCCTTCCACTCGGCTCTTTGCAGCAACTGGAAGGAGGCCAAGGAGGCGTCTTGGAAAGAGGGCGGAGGAGGTGGGAGGCAGGTGGGTGCAGGAAGGGCCTCCCTTGGCTGCTCGGAGAGGCAGGGGAACCTGTGGCCAGACAGAGAGGAGATGGCTCTTGCTCACACCTGAATCTCCCCCCCCCCCCCATGGAGGATGCTCCCTGCCTTCTGCTTTTGCCCTGGAGATGAGAGGGGTACCTGCCCTCCTGATGAATGCTGGGTCTTTCAAGGCTGTGGCTTGCCCCCCCTCCTTCTGGGTGGGAGGAAGGGTTGGTAGCTCTGGGTAAGGAAATTTATGGATATTAGAAGAAGATATTGGACTTATATCCTGCCCTTTACTCTGAATCTCAGAGTGGCTTATTATTTTTTATCCGTTTGTTTATATTCTGCCCATTTCCACATGGGGGCTCAGGGCAGAGTACATCAATATAAGTAATAATAAAATCAGAATAAAATCACAATAAAATCAGTTACAATATTTAGTTACAATCTCTTTTATCTTCCTCCCCCACAACAAACACCATGTGAGGTGGGTGGGGCTGAGAGAGCTCTCTCAGAAGCTGCCCTTTCAAGGTCAACCTCTGCAAGAGCTATGGCTGACCCAAGGCCATGCCAGCAGGTGTAAGTGGAGGACTGGGGAATCATACCCGGTTCTCCCAGATATGAGTCCGCTCACTTAACCACTATGGCTGACCCAAGGCCATTCCAGCAGCTTCAAGTGGAGGAGTGGGGAATCAAACCCAGTTCTCCCAGATAAGATCCTGCGCACTTAACCACTGCAAACCACTTAACCAAATGCAAAGTAATGCACATTGGGGCCAAGAATCCCAGCTACAAATACAAGTTGATGGGGGTGTGAACTGGCAAAGACTGACCAAGAGAGAGATCTTGGGGTCGTGGTAGATAATTCACTGAAAATGTCAAGACAGTGTGCGATTGCAATAAAAAAGGCCAATGCCATGCTGGGAATTATTAGGAAGGGAATTGACAACAAATCAGCCAGTATCATAATGCCCCTGTATAAATTGATGGTGCGGTCTCATTTGGAATACTGTGTGCAATTCTGGTCACCGCACCTCAAAAAGGATATTATAGCATTGGAAAAAGTCCAGAAAAGGGCAACTAGAATGATTAAAGGGTTGGAACACTTTCCCTATGAAAAAAAGGTTAAAACGCTTGGGGCCCTTTAGCTTGGAGAAACGTCGACTGCGGGGTGACATGATAGAGGTTTACAAGATAATGCATGGGATAGAGAAAGTAGAGAAAGAAGTACTTTTCTCCCTTTCTCACAATACAAGAACTTGTGGGCATTCGATGAAATTGCTGAGCAGTCGGGTTAAAACAGATAAAAGGAAGTACTTCTTCACCCAAAGGGTGATTAACATGTGGAATTCACCGCCTCAGGAGGTGGTGGCGGCTACAAGCATAGCCAGCTTCAAGAGGGGGTTAGATAAAAATATGGAGCAGAGGTCCATCAGAGGCTATTAGCCACAGTGTGTGTGTATTTGTGTGTGAGTATCCAACATGGCTTCTCTTATGTTCTTATGTTCACCAAACTGGGGGTGGAGCCTGGGCTTTTTGGGTGGGGAGGCAGCTCAGTATGGATGACTGTGGGAAGAAGCTGTGGTTCAGCGGCAGAGTTTCTGCTTGGCATGCAGAAGGTCCCTGGTTCAATTTGGAGCACAGATGTGAATGAAATTAGTAGAGATTTCAGCATGAATGCATTAGGAATGAATGAAAAAGGCAAAATGAATTGAGACATACAGAATATTGGAAGGTGTACCTTGACACCACTTACCTACTGTATACTACACAAGCAGACGGTCCCTGGAAGTAAAGCTTAAAGCCTCGAAATGACTTAAGGACCGGTTTTTATGAGCATTGGCCTTCAGCTAAGACCATCAATTATTGTGGACGTTGTTCACCATAAAGAGTCAGTAGGAATGAAAGTGGTTTTGTCGTGGATGATGATGTTTTTGTATGATTTCTCATTGTTTGTATGGACACACTATTTATATTGAATTTTGAATTTATACTGAATATAGAGTGTTGACATATATTGGTCTAGTTCCTTTGGAATTTTTACGCGGAGAGAGGTTTTCTGTTGTGCTTGTACTAGTTCCTCTGTGGTCCCGATAGCCTGTCACGTCCTGATTTGATATAAGGCAGCTTCATGTGTGTTCTTATGTGTGAGTCCATCTTCCAAAGCTGCCATCAGCTCCTGGGGAACTGACCTCTGATGTCCGGAGACAAGTCATAATTCTGGAAGAACTCCAAGTCCCACCCGGAGGTTGGCATCTGTAGCAGGAAACCTTTTTGGACATGTTTAACTAATCGTAGGAGCAGCATTTTAAACTATCGCGAGGCACCTTTCGTTAATCCAATCATGAGGTGCCTCGTTTTTTTAATCCAATAATGTGATTTTAAGCTGAAAAATTGTTCTGGGTGTAGAGAGCTCTTCTCTGATGTCACAGAGGCCCAGCCAATCAGTGCTCTCCACTGCCCTTTCTGCTTCAAGTGAGCAGAGCTTGTTCCCCCTGCCCTCAAGAGAAGAGTGAACTCGTGAGAACTGCACAGGGCGTGAAACATATTGAACAAAGTGCCTGATCTTTTCTAGCTACATCTACAGGTGTCCCCCTCTGGATATGATCCAGTTCCCTCACCCAGAAACTGTTTCTCATGGTAAGAGGCTGCTGTGAAGCTGCAGAAATGGAAGCTCTACAAATAAATAACAATAATAATAACAGCAGGACAAAGGCCAAATCGGTTTTTCAAGAAAGCAGGGTGAAGGATAATAGTTTTTAGGGGTGGCTAGAGCTAATGTTTTTTTCGTTTCTTTTCATGGTATTTGAGAATGATTTTGGGCTGCCCAACTCCAGGGCTGATATTGCTAACTTGTTTCTCTTATTAATTTTTCACACCGTTTATACAGTATTTATGTGCACCGTGCACAAGATTCAAAGGTATAATATACAGATAATGCTGACCTATCATTAGACAAGCAATATTAAAAAGGCCTCCATTGTGCAGGAGGAATTTGGCGAAAATGAAGGAATCGCTGGCTGAATTTGAGGCAGGGAGCGTGTGAAATCCAGCGGCATCCCTGACTGGTTTTTAGCGATTGCTTGCTTTTCTGCTCTGGGAATTTCTTAGATCTGGAAAGGAGGGGGAAACGTCCATACAGGCCTGTGGATCAGGCTGCATTGGAGTCTCCTTGGAAGTAAGCTGTGCTCTCAGCCCTGTAGAATGCCAGCCAGGAGCCCTGAGCTTTTGGAGCTCTGAGGCATGGGTATGCAGGTTGGTAGTCTGAATGGGGGTGTGTGGCATAGGACGGGTGGGCTCTCCTCCTCTCACCAGCACCTGTGTTACCAAGAGCCACTAGAACAGGCACATAGCAGCCACTGATCCAGGTTGCCAACTCCAAGTTGCAAAATTCCAAGCTGCGCATAGCAGCCACTGATCCAGGTTGCCAACTCCAAGTTGAGTTGGCAGCCTTGAGAATGTAGGGGTTGGGCCTTGAGAATGTAGGGGTTGGGGAGAGAAGGGACCTTGGTGAAGTATAATGTCAAGCAGTGTTCCCTCTAAGCTGAGTTAGCGTGAGCTATCTCACAGATTTTTAGCCTCCAGCTCACACCTTTTGGTCTTAGCTCAGGAAGGATGACCCCAGAGCACACTAATCTATGCAGGAGCTCACAACTTTAATGCCGGTAGTTTACAAAGTAGAATTTTTGCTCACAAGCTTAGAGGGAACATTGGTCATGAGGGCCACATCCTGAGAATGCCTAACGCTAACATGACATGTTTGGTGGGGAGAATGCAGAGGAGTCTCTTCGTCTTTGCCCAGGAAGACCGCAACCTGAACAGAAGACAGAACGAGGCTGGGATCCAGCAGAACTTCGAAGGCCAACAACATTTTATTCCAGGGATATAAGCTTTCATGTGCGCACACTTCTTCAGATAGAAAAAAGCTGGAGTCCAGAAGCCCTTTAAGAGAAACAAATTTTTACTGTGAATGTAAGCTTTCACGTGCTAAAAGCACACTTCATCAGACAATAGTATTTTAGCACGTGAAAGCTTGCATTCTGAATAAAACAACGGTCACCTCAAGGTTGGATTACTGTAATGCCCTCTACATGGGGCTGCCCCTGTGCCAAACCCGGAAGTTGCAGCTAGTGCAGAACGCCGCCGCCCGGCTGTTATTAGGGCTCCCTAGACGGGAGCACATTCAGCCGGGGCTCCGGGGACTGCACTGGCTGCCAATAATATACCGAGTCAGGTACAAGGTGCTGGTTATTACCTTTAAAGCCCTATATGGCCTAGGACCTGCCTACCTTAGGGACCGTCTCTTCCCATATGCCCCCCAGAGAGTGCTGCGATTCGGCTCTAGAAATCTGCTTGTAATCCCCAGGCCAAAGGAGGCCCAGTTGAAGTCAACTAGGGACAGGGCCTTCTCGATCACAGCCCCTTGCTGATGGAACCAGTTACCGGAAGAGGTCAGGGCCCTGTGGGACATTGGACAGTTCCGCAGGGCCTGTAAGACAGTCCTCTTCCGGTTGGCTTATAACTGACCGGCATTCAAACATTGAAATACTGAAATATTCTGACGGAAGACTATAAGATAGCACACTGAGACTGATTGAAGTATTGATATATTAGTTGTTTTAATTATGTACGGTAATTTATTATTGTATTTTAATTCTTGAATGTTATTGTTAGAATTTTTATGTTGTGAGCCGCCCTGAGCCCGCTTTGGTGCAGAAGGCTGGGATATAAATCAAATGAAATGAAACGAAAAATGAAAAATGAAAAACATGGTTGGTCTTAATGGTGCTACTGGATTCCAGCTGTGTTCTATTGCTTCACAGCTGCCCATCTCGATCTACTTCTTCAGATACATCATTGTATCTGATGAAGTGTACATGCAGATGAAAGTTTATACCTAGAATAAAACATGGTTGAAGGTGTCGCTGGGTCCAAACTTTGTTGTGCTGTTTCAGACCAACACAGCGGCCCACTTGAATCAGAACAGAAGACGTTTTGCCCACTGCTGATGGCGTCTATCACCTTTTTCCTCCTGCCCTTTCGCAAAGGCAACCTCTTTTCTGTATCCTTCGATGTATCCTCACAACAACCCAGATCACCCACAGAGCTTTATGAGTGAAAAGGGATTTGAACCCAGCCTCCCAGTTGCAGCTCATGGGGCCTTGAAGCGTTCTTGCCTTATCTCGAAATGTGAAGCACTAAGCCGGAAAAAGCATTTGTGAAACGGGGAAATGGAGTACTGACCCGTCACACAAGGACTGAATCGTCCAGTCGTGAAAATTGGACGTTTTCAACACATCAAAAGCATATGCACTTTATGAGGACTTTCTAAGACTGTGTTACATTTGTACTTTTAGATTTGTTCCATCTGGGGAATCCTTCTTGTGGCTTTCTTTAAAATGTTTTGTAGCTTTCTTTAGAATATTTTTGGGTCAATATTGCGTATTGCACCGTTTAAATTGCCTTGTTCACATAAATGTTAACTGATGAAAAAATTATTTAAAATTTTGTTGAGGCTTGGTACCACAGAGCTTCGGTTTTCTCCTGCTTCATCTTATCCCTGGTTTCTTTTGGGTTGCTTAACCTCCAGGTGGAGCCTGGAGATCTCCCGCTTTTACAACTGATCTCCAGCCGGCAGAGATCAGCTCCCCTGGAGAAAAGGGCTGCTTGGAAGGGTGGACTTTATGGCATTGTGTCATATTGAGGCAACTCCCCTCCCCAAACCCCACCTTTTCCCAGCTCCACCCCCAAAGTCTCCAGGTATTTTCCAACAAAGACCTGGCAACCAATGTTCCCTCTAAGCTGCAGAGTCTTGTGAGCAAAAAATTCTACTTTGTGAGTTACTAGTATTAAAGTTGTGAGCTACTGGCATTAAAGTTGTGAGTTACTGCATAAATTATCGTGCTCTGGAGTCATCCTTCCTGAGCTAAGACAAAAATGTGAAGGCTAAAAATCTGTGAGCTAGCTCACGCTAACTCAGCTTAGAGAGAACACTGCTGGCAACCCTAGGCCAGCTGTGGGCACAAAGTTGGGCACATTGACTCCGTCTCTTGCTGAAAGGGGCTGCCTTTCCAGCCCAGGCACCCTGCAGGTTTTCGAGGGCCCTCATTGTTCCAAGCTGGGCATCTCCTCACCTTCCCACACCTGGCGTGTGGCATAATAGGAAGCCGGGGCTGTGATGATACACAAGGCAGAACAGCGTATCTGACATCCTGCGAATTAATCAGAGAGCCCAGGCCCAGCCAAGCCGGGCAAATGACGACTCAAGCAGCAGCTTCTCGCCAACCCTTGATTGAATTAGAAGGTTCTCCAACTAATACAAAAAAGCCCTGCAGTAAACAGGCAAGAACAGGCCTAATGAAGTGGATACAAGACAGGCTGACAAAATGACATGGGTGGTGGAGGCGGCGGGGGGGGGGGCAGAGAGAGAGAGCTACGGCAGGGATATTTTGAAGGATGCAAGAGAGGCAAGAAAGGAAAGGGCGCTTGGGGGGAGACAGAGAGAATCTGCACAAGGCTGTTGGTGAGCGGACGCCACGGTTTTGCACATGGGTACAAAAAGCACAAAGATCAGCACATGGCATGGGCCTCTGATTCTTGTCTAGTTTTAGAAAAAGAGGTGGACCATGTTCAGCCATGGACCAGAACTGCACCCAGCATTCCAAATGAAGCTGCATCATAGATCCATTCAGGGGCATTACAATGCTGGCCATCTTATTTCTATTACTTTTCCTAGTAGTTTGCCTCTTTTTGTTGCACTGCTGCTGTGCAGTGGGTCGACATTTTCATTGAACTTTCCACTACAACTCCAAGGTCTCTTTCCTTCTGTTTCTCAGCCAGTTCAGATCCCACCGGCATATATTTAAAATTAGAATTTTTATTTTTTTTAGTTGCAGTGTGCATCCCTTTACACTTACCCATGTTGGACAAAAGCCAATCTACTCCAGCATCCAACAAAGGAGAAGGAAACGCCTTCAAGAAGCTCATAAGCAATGGAAAAAGGCAATATGCCTCCATCATTGCTTGTTCCCGGCACTGGATTTCAGAGATAGATTGCCTTGGAACATGGAGGTTCCATTTAGCTAATAACGAAGGATAGAGCTTTTCCCTCACAACTTTGCCTGTCAGGTGCTATCACCATTGTCAGAAGTGAATGCCACATGTCAAGTGTGCCTCATTTTACTTTGTGTTGGCCCCCCTGCACTTCAACCTCCTATTATAGGATCTACACAGATTCGGTTTGGGGACACCCTAGCCTAGAGCACTCCCCACTACCTCCCGAACGCACTGCTGTTAACGGCTTATCCAGGTCAGAAAAGAAAGCATTGAAAAATACAGTGGCCTTCGGATGCAACACGATTTCCTTCCCTCTGCCCCCCTCCTACACCCTTCTTCTCCCTCCATCCTCGCCACCTGCTCCAGAGGAAACATAATACCTTTTTTTTGTTTCGCTTTCCAGACAGCCTATTGAAATATTCGGTGGGCCCAAGAGAAACATCAGCGTTCGCTACTGTTCCTGCTTCTTGGGAGTAAATTCAATTAGCCAGGAGGTGCGAAGAGGAACACGAAGCCCTTTGTTTCCCCCCAAATCACCTTTGTGGGGCAGGGTGGGGGAAGGAAGAGAACATCCGGGCTCCATTTCCCTGCCAAAGAGTTTACCCATCCTTAACTGGGCGGGGGGGGGGGAAGCAGAGGGGGAAAGAAGGATCAGGCTGAGGGAAGTCAGTCTTGTGTATTTTTATGTTACTAATCCAGTTGTGTGTGAGTGTGAGCAAGGGCTGGATCCACAGAGTCACAGAGGGCTGAAGCAGGGGTGCCCTGGAACTCGTTGGCAGGGGCAGAAACACAGATCTGGCCTCTTGGGGGCATCTGCATGGCTACCATGGCAAAGAGGATGCCTGATTCTGCACAGATCAGCTGATCCCTCTCAGGTCACTGTCCAGTGCTTGGGGAGGGCTACAAAGCACACATTCATCATTTATACTGGGCTCCAATAAATCCAGGCGATCCCTCAGAAACTGCTCAGGGTTCCCTGAATGGAAAGATCAGAGAGTGGCCAAGAGAGTCAATTTATGGTGATTTAAATATGCATGATCTTTTTGTGAAGGGTGGGGTATAAATCCAATTTCTTCCTCCTCCTCCTTCAAACCACCTCTGGACATCTCTTGCCTTGAAACGCAGTGCCAGCTGCAACTTGAGAGCCATTTCTACAATTACCAATCCAATCCAATTACACCAGTTTGGTGTAGTGGTTAAGTGTGTGGACTCTTATCTGGGACAACCAGGTTTGATTCCCCACTCCTCCACTTGCAGCTGCTGGAATGGCCTTGGGTCAGCCATAGCTCTGGCAGGAATTGTCCTTGAAAGGGCAGCTGCTGGGAGAGCTCTCTCGGCCCCACCCACCTCACAGGGTGTCTGTTGTGGGGGGGAGAAGATGTAGGAGATTGTAAGCTGCTCTGAGTCTCTGATTCATAGAGAAGGGCGGGGTATAAATCTGCAGTCTTTAGTCTTCTTCTTTAAATGTACTTAGTGACATGCCAGCTGCAACTTGAGAGCAATTTCTACAATTACCAATCCAATACAATTACACCAGTTTGGTGTAGTGGTTAAGTGTGTGGACTCTTATCTGGGAGAACTGGGTTTGATTCCCCACTCCTCCACTTACAGCTGATGGAATGGCCTTGGGTCAGCCATAGCTCTGGCAGGAATTGTCCTTGAAAGGGCAGCTGCTGGGAGAGCTCTCTCAGCCCCACCCACCTCACAGGGTGTCTGTTGTGGGGGGGAGAAGATGTAGGAGATTGTAAGCTGCTCTGAGTCTCTGATTCATAGAGAAGGGCGGGGTATAAATCTGCAGTCTTTAGTCTTCTTTTTTAAATGTACTTAGTGACATGATATAGGGTGGCTGGCTGCAACCAGCCTATATCCCATTCCAGTTGGGTGTAGTGGTTAAGTGTGCGGACTCTTATCTGGGAGAACCGGGTTTGATTCCCCACTCCTCCTCCACTTGCACCTGCTAGCATGGCCTTCGGTCAGCCATAGCTCTGGCAGAGGTTGTCCTTGAAAGGGCAGCTGCTGTGAGAGCCCTCTCCAGCCCCACCCACCTCACAGGGTGTCTGTTGTGGGGGAGGAAGGCAAAGGAGATTGTGAGCCGCTCTGAGACTCTTTGGAGTGGAGGGCGGGATATAAATCCAATATCTTCTTCTTCTTCTTCCTCCCCAGACCCAGAGACATGAACGTTCCCTGGGTGATTTTGGATAACAACTCTTTGCTGAGAAACCTGGGGCCCTAACAGTCTCTTGCCTCTCATGGCTCTTACTGAACACAACTGGATGTGGATCTAGGGCTGCCAACCTCCAGGCGGGACCTGGAGATCGCTCAGAATTACGAGTGCTCTCCAGATGGCAGCGATCAGTTCTCCGGGGGTGGGGGGGGAACTGCTCCTTTGGAGGGCAGACATCGACGACAGTGGTGGACTGGGTCTAAAGATATTGGTTGCCAGGAGACAAAGGGGGCCCACCCACAACTATAAGGCTATCATTTCATTTTTGTAAGAAATAAATAACATTTTCAGACAATACGTAAGTGGAAAAAAGCTGCAATTAAAACTTTTGCAAAATAAATATATATATTTTAGTAATGACAGTGTACATATATCGTACATATCACCGGCGGTATACAGTAGATACTAAATGTAAATCCAGATTGCATTTTCTCCAGGGGAGCTGATCTCTGCCAGCTGGAGATCAGTTGCAGAAGCGGGAGATCCCCAGGCCCCACCTGAAAGGCTGGCAACCCTATATACAACATAAATTTTAGTTGCATTATAGTAATAATACTGGACTATTATATTTTCAAGCTACAAAATGGCCATTAACGATTTTAACCTATTTTCTAATGCTTAAAGGGGCCACTTCATTCGGGACCCAAAGGGCTCACTTGCCATTGGGCAAGCTGACCCCCTGACCAGTCCACCACTGGGTGATGACAGTGGATGTTCTTTGCTCCAGAGAATTGAAGGTCACCAGACAGAGGGATCCTTCTTGATGGGTGGATGTGTTCAACCTACGGGGTGCTTGGTGGGCTGCTTGTGTGGATTCTTCCCTTGTCCTCAGAACCTGTAGGACCTTTTTGAGAGGAGGGGCATGTGCCGGGGAAGGCAGGGCCCCCTCAGTTCCCTTTGACCCCTGTTGCAAACCATTGCCATTTTTCTTTCTTTCTGTCTCTCTTCCTTTCCCCTTTTTTGTTTTTCTTTCTTCCCCTTCAGCTCGGCCAACCCGGAGGAAGAAGCGCTCAGATCCCCTGCCCCTCCCCACCTCCGCCACGCCGCTGAATTTCCAATTTTCAGCTAATATCAAGGTCGTGACTGCGAGCGCAGAGGGCCTGGTAGGACATAATGGCAGAAGAATTTTAAGTGTCGCTTTTAGCGCATGCAGAATGAAGCCGGGCCAAGGAGGGGAAATTTCCCATTCGCAGCCGGCCCCTGAATAAGCGAAGACATTTTCTCTTGGAGTGTGTCACATTAGATTTCCAGAGGTAGTGGGCACCAGGTAGATGTCATTAGTAACAGTTTTGCGTGGTAATGAATGCTTTTATTTCTCTTCCTCGCGGCTCATGAATACATAAAGAGGAGGCTGCGGGTTGCCTCTGGGTTGGCTGTGGGAGCTCGGTTTGGCATCCTTCTCCGCTAGCCCTTGGCCAGCGGCCACCCCAGCTGGGGTCAACCTTAGAGGAATCTTCTGGGAGCTGGAGGGGCTGGCTCTCATGTTACACTGTTTGAGCCAGTTTGGTGTAGTGGTTAAGTGTTATCTAGGAGAACCGGGTTTGATTCCCCACTCCTCCACTTGCAGCTGCTGGAATGGCCTTGGG
Organism: Heteronotia binoei; assembly: GCF_032191835.1. NCBI lineage: Eukaryota > Metazoa > Chordata > Lepidosauria > Squamata > Gekkonidae > Heteronotia > Heteronotia binoei. Next base: position 2,150,138 of record NC_083240.1, on the reverse strand, counting down.
GCAGCTATAGCTCTGGCAGGAGTTGTCCTTGAAAGAGCAGCTGCTGTGAGAGCCCTCTCAGCCCCACCCACCTCACAGGGTTTCTGTTGTGGGGGAGGAAGATAAAGGAGATTGTGAGCTGCTCTGAGACTCTGAGATTCGGAGTGGAGGGTGGGATATACATCCAATATCTTCTTCTTCTTCTGCACTGGCTGGAACTGCCTTGGGAAAGACCAAGAATGGAGAGAAGGGTGGGTGGGTGCTGGTCTTCTTGCACAACAGCCAATGCCTCTCCTGCCCCTGTTCGTTTTGCATTCTACACCATTCCATCGTGCTCGTCCTTCAGAGAGCTCAGGGCCACTTCCTTGGGACTCTCCATCTCTGTTTCCCCTCCACAGCTATCTTGTGAAGAAGGATGGACTGAGAGAAGGTGACTGGCCCAAGGTCATCCAAGGAGTCCCTAAGCTGAGTAGAAATTTGGACCTGGGGAGGGGTCGGGCTTAATGGCAGAGCATCTGCTTGGCATGCAGAAAGTCCCAGGTTCAATCCCTGGCATCTCCAGTTGAAAGGACCAGGCAAGAGGTGATGGGAAAGACCTCTGCCTGAGACCCTGGAGTGTGGCTGCCAGTGCTGGATTAAACCCTGTGGAGGGAGGACACTAGGCAGTCAAAATCTCAGGGGCCCCCTTGCAAATTATCTCAAAGATGGAGTGCCCACTCTGCCACCTGCAGCCTCCATTGCAGCCTGCAGGCCCCTTCTCAAAAGCCCCTTTGACAAAGCTGTGGGGAAGGGGCAGAGAGAGGCAAATGATGCCAGCAGCAGCCACACCAAAGAGTACATCTTTGTACAAGTACAAGGAGAAATCAAGTCCAATTTTTAAAGCAGTCCAATGCTGTTTCCTTGATGAAAGGTCTGATGTGGCCTCAGAGAAGAAGGATGGGTGATGTCCAAGTAGATTCAAATTTTAAGGCAGCCAGCAGTCCAGTTATTGCGACAAGGATGTACTATTGCCTTGTTTCACAATTGCTTCTTCAAGCATCATATAATCAATTTCAGATACAAGGGTATGAACGCCAAGAAATTCAAGTCTCCAAACTCCAAGTCACTGTGAGCAACTTAATGCATTGTATCTGAAATTGATTACTTGATGCTTGAAGAAGCAGTTGTGAAACAAGGCAATAGTACATCCTTGTCGCAATAACTGGACTGCTGGCTGCCTTAAAATTTGAATCTACTTGGACATCACCCATCATTCTTCTCTGGGGCTACATCATACCTTTCATCAAGGAAACAGCATTGGAATGCTTTAAAAATTGGGCTTGATTTCTGATGGCTACTTTGGGATCTTCTGTTTCCTAAATTATTGAGTTGTGTCTGTGCTTTATGTTATATAGAATACACTAAGCTTTTGATAATATTATTATTATTGTTTCTTTAGTGTCTGAGGCTGGTCATCCCGGAAGCTTTGTGCTTTATTTTCTTGCTACCCACCTGGGGATTGGCACAGGCAGGCTAAGCCACAGCCCCTTCCGCAATCCAGGGCCTGCTCCAGAATCCTGCCTCTAGTGCAGGGGAGGGGAACCTTTTTTCTGCCAAGTGCCATATGGATATTTATAACATCATTCGGGGGCCATAAAAACGATCAACTTAAAAAATGGTGCTCCGCCAAGGGAGAATGATTCAGGCCAGCAAAATTAATGCAAATAATTGTTTTTCTATTTGAAGTCAAGTGGGGAGAGCCTAATCTGGCACACACACACACACACACACACACACACAGCCCGCCACCCTAGGCAAATGCATAGGTCCAGGGCTTTTTTGTAGAAAAAGCCCAGCAGGAACTCAGTAGCATATTAGACCACATCCCCTAATATTAGCATATTAGGCCACACCTTCTGGGATAATCAAGCGCAAACTGAACCCAGGGAGGCTGCCGCACAGTACACCTGAGCCCTGTGATCCCTGCCTGGCTCTGGGGAGGCTGCTGCACAGTGCAGCTGGGCCCCACGATCCTCACTGGCCAGCCAGGCTCGGTTCGGTCCAGCAATCCCCGAGGGCCACACCAAGTGACCTCGAGGGCCGTATACGGCCCTCGGGACAGAGGTTCCCCACCCCTGCTCTAGTGCAACCATGTTTGGCTGTGTGTGTGTGTGTGAGTGTGTGTGTATTAAATCGAAGGCAGGGTCTCATTCTGGGGCTCCGCAGTTGCCCAGCCGGGAGTGGAGCTTTCCAAGGGAGTTGCTTGCTAGTGTGCATTAACCAGGCTTCTGGGGGACATTTCCCTAGAACGAATCTTGTAATTCCCCCTCCTCGATAAGAACAGGAAGAGTCTATCAGACTGATCTTAATCCTAATGCCGGCTTTTCCCCGCCTCCACTAGACTCCTTCTATATTTCCCCTTTTTTGTTGGGGAGGGGGGAGAGGGAGGGAACTGAGGTGTCTCTTGAATTCATTTACTTTCTGTGCTTGACCTGTTTTCGCCGGTAACTTGTTCCATATGCTTATTTACCGCTTTGTGTGCAATTCTCTCTCTCTTTTTGACTCATGCCTCATGTTCTCCTCCGTTCAATTAGTTACGGCCAGCGACACGGGTCAGCGAGAACGGGTCTGGGCCACGGCCGAATTGCAATTGAAAGGTTTGGCCCGAAGGCTCTGAGCTGGGAGTCTGGAAGAGAGCCACATAGGTGAGTGTTGGGGTCAGGTCAGAAGCTACAGCCGGGGCTTGGTGACTTCGGCAGGGAGCGTCTCAAAAGAGGATGCATCGCAAGAGCCCAGGTGGGTCAGCCGGAATGGGGAGTGGGTTGGGAGGGGCTCTTCTGATTCTGGAAGGAGCCTTCCCCTTAAGATTGGGTCCTCCAGCAAATGGAATATTCCTGTGGAAGTGGAAGAGTTTGGCCCAGAGGCTCCATCTGTCTGAACTTTCCTGGATGACAAGGTTTTCCTATGGAGAACATTGCCCGGCACCAGGAACTCCATCCTTGGTACCTGCCTGGTGGCCCCTCACTCTTTTCCTTAAAATCCCTCTCCACCCTCCCAACTTTCCCATGAAGCCTTGGAAACCACCCTGTAGACCGGAGCCTCAACCCCTGCTCAAACTGATCCATGCATTCAGGAGGATGAGAAGGGAAAGAGGGAACAGAAGGGGCTGTACCACTTTGGACTGTAGGCAGGCAACGTTTCAGAATCCCTTGTATTAAACTCTTCCTACCAATAGAGCGAGATATGAGTCTAGGAGCATCTTACAGACTGACAAGATTTTAGGGGGATGAGCAGTGGAGAGTCAAAGTCAGTTTGGTGTAGTGGTTAAGTATGGGGACTCTTATCTGGGAGAACCGGGTTTGGTTCCCCACTCCTCCACTTGCAGCTGCAGGGATGGCCTTGGGTCAGCCATAGTGGTGAAGTGAGCGGACTCTTATCTGGGAGAAGCAGGTTTGATTCCCCACTCCTCCACTTGCAGCTGCAGGGATGGCCTTGGGTCAGCCATAGTGGTTAAGTGAGTGGACTCTTATCTGGGGGAACCGGGTTTGATTCCCCCCTCCTCCCCTTGCAGCTGCTGGAATGGCCTTGGGTCAGCCATAGTGGTTAAGTGAGCAGACTCTCTTATCTGGGGGAACCGGGTTTGATTCCCCACTCCTCCACTTGCAGCTGCAGGGATGGCCTTGGGTCAGCCATAGTGGTTAAGTGAGCGGATTCTTATCTGGGAGAACTGGATTTGGTTCCCCACACCTCCCCTTGCAGCTGCTGGAATGGCCTTGGGTCAGCCATAGCTCTCATAGGAGTTGTCCTTGAAAGGGAAACTTCTGTCAGAGCTCTCTCAGCCCCACCCACCTCACAGGGTGTCTGTTGTGGGGGAGGAAGGGAAAGGAAATTGTGGACTGGACTTGACTCTACTTAAACTTTGATGGATGATTCCGCCCTTCTCCCTTGCCTCCATCTTCTTCACCTGCCTGGTGCTGAATTTTAGCTTTGTAAGGTCTTCAGGGCAGAGACCACCTTCCATTCAAAGTTCTTGCAAGGGACTTATGGGCACTGTAGAAACAGCCGAGCCTCTGTCTCTTCTGTCTCTGATGGGAGAGGCCTGCTGATTCCAAGCCCAGGCTAATCAAATTTCAAAGTTATTTCTCAAATTTGCCGTGACCTCGCTTGGATTTGCCAACGGAGGTGAAAAGTTGCAACTCCAGCCCCGACCTCTCTCCCTTCCTCTCTCACATCCCCCCTCCCCTGTCATCTCCCCAAGGCTGTTGTGCTTTTAAGGGGAATTAAGGGGTGGGGTGGGGGAACCAAGCAAGCTTCTGGCCCGAAACAAGAAGGCAAGAAGGCATCCCCATTTCATAGCGGGTTGGCTCAAGCGCTCCTTCTTGAAATTCCCCAAGACCTCACCAGCTGAGGCATATATCTATTTAGAATTAAAACCAGAGGCCGGCCTAATTTGGACAGTGAAAAGGTGGCCTTTCAGAGTCCGTACAAGGAAGCTGCAGGGATAAGGATGAGAACGAATGTTTCAAGCTGGGACAATTTTATCTGGATATCCCCAGTTCATCCTTAGTTCTCTCTTATGTTTTGCATGGGTTTCTTTTTCATCGTGCTGAATTTCCCCCATTAAATGTATCACTTTTGGGGGGCATCAATTACATATAAATGGCATATGCTGTTTTTGTTACGGGGTGGTTTGCCATTGCCTTCCCCAGTCATCTACGCTTCCCCCCCAACAATCTGGGTGCTCATTTTACTGACCTCGGAAGGATGGAAGACTGAGCCAACCTTGAGCTGGTTAACTGAACCCAGCTTCCGCTGGGATCGAACTGAGGTCGTGAGCAGAGCTTGGACTGCAGTACTGCAGCTTTAGCACTCTGTGCCACGGGGCTCCTCTTTGCTGTATAAACGGCATTGAAACGCTATGCATGTTTGAAAGGATGTAATTCCCTCCAAAGGGCCCATTGACAGTACCACAAAATACAGGCAACTGTTGGCAATGATAGCATACCAAATCAAAAGAGAAATGAGAAAGACCACACTAGCTAATTGTATCAGAAGAGTCAAATTGCTGAGAATCTGCATGAGTCACAGTTCCAGTTATGTCTTCTTTGAAGCAAAGTAGCTCCAGTGTGTCTTTTCATTAGCAGCGTTGGGGCAGAATCTCCTCTACTTGTAAAGAGAGGCCAGAACAGTAAATCATCCAGGGACACAGCGGGCTGCCTCATCTGCGGATGAATGTCTTGGGTTCATTAAGAGACCTGCATTTTAAATGGCAGCTATCTTCCAAGAAGAAGATATTGGATTTATATCCTGCCTTATACTCTGAATCTCAGAGGCTCAAAGTGGTCACAATCTCCTTTACCTCCCCCACACAACAGAAACCCTGTGAGGTGGGGGGGCTGAGAGAGCTCTGGCAGCAACTGCTCACATCTGAGAGTACCCCATCTGAGAGTTTCTCTGTCTTGCTCTTTCAGCCTAACAGTCCCTGCTTGGATTCCATTTCTCCTGTGTCTGTGGTTCCTTCTTTTCACCTCATTTTTGTTTCCCTGACCCAACTTTCCCCCATAAAAGGCACCCCCCCCAAAAAAAAAACCCACTCCCAGGTCAAATGCTCTTCACTAAACAGAAACGAGAGTAGCCCAATTCAGAAGTGACACTGAACACATGTTAGGTCAGTGCAGAGTGCATTTAATTTCCTTAAAATATTGATTAGCTACCTTTCCTCCTTTTGGAGCTCAAGGTGGCTTACAAAAAATAAACAAAATACCCAGAATAAAATACATTAAAACACAAAAAGCAAATTTAAAATCAAAACTTAGCACTGCTATTAAACTTAACCTAACAGAGTCCTAAACAAAACCATCTTCAGCTGCCTCCTAAAGACTGAAAGTGCTCCTCCCAGGGAAGGTGGTTTCATAGTTGTGGGGGGCTGCCACCAAAAAGGCCCTCTCTCTTGTCCTCCCCAAATGAGCTTCTTTGATCGATGGGACAGTCCAGAGGGCCTTTCTCTGTGACCTGAATTCCAGGGCAGGAACATTTGGAAGAAGACGGTGCTTCAGATACACTGGAATTTCTAAAAACAATACATCCATAGGGTAATTATCTCGTTACATTCAACACATCTACAGCTGAACTTGCAATACAAACCCCACATTATCTGGGTTTTGGCCCTTGATTCCAATTTCAGGGCAAAATTGCATGGATTTTTTCTTACAGCGAGTGGTGTATACGTTTATATATAACCTGAACAGGACTTGTTTGTATGTGTATGTGTAGGGGAGAGAGAGGATTTGGGAAGATACTACCATGGTGGGGAGACTGATCCAGGTTATCTATCTTGGGCTGCACTGTCCTGGTTGTGAGAATGGGAACCATACCTGGAAACAGCATTGGTACAGGGGATATTTGCCACCTGCCCAGGGGAAAATGCCAACTTGGCATGCTCCCTTGCCTCTGGAAACAGCACAATGCACAAAAATCAGCAACTGAAGCTCTGCGTGGCTTGGAGACCATGTCTCCTGTCCAACCTCTTTCAAAAACTACAGGAAGATGGGCTTGTAAAAAGATGGGTGTCTTCCAGGCAGGGTTCCTTGAGGTCAGGTGTAGAAGCCAGAGGTGGGCTTCGAGTTCTACCCAGCTCAAGTTACCGCACGGTAGTTTCCATCTTTGCAGTCCTTGACATGGCTGTTCAAGATGGCGGTCCAGTTGTCCCCCCCTCCTTCCTTTATTTGGCTAGTTTTCTGCTCTTTAAAGAAACAGATAATGTAATTTTTTTAAAAACGAAAAGTTTCTTCGCTTTTCTGATTCTTGTGTAGTAATCTCCCTGATTAGCCTTGTAACTCCAGCTTTATGGGGAAAAAAGGAGACATAATGGGAAAATAATTAAAAATAAAAGAGTGAGGAATAAAAAAAATAATCATTTGATGGCAAAGGGGGGGGGGATAAAGAGGGAGATCTGCAGAGCTGGTAGACAACCAACAGATGTGATATTTGCAGATAAGCGTAGTAATTTAGATTAGATTAGATAAATCTGGAGGCATTATAGAGGTTCTTGTGAATCTTTCTTTCAGGCTGATCTGCTTTTTTCAATTTTATCTTGCAAGTTGAGAGGAGGTGGGAGGGAGCGGGGAAGAGAAAGAGAGAGCGCGCAAAGCTTAATCTTCCAGTAGTTTCTTTTCTTCTTAAATGTGTTTTTTTTTCTCCCACCAGAAGGTGGGATAATGCGGGCACTGCATATGTGTATACACACACACACAAGCCGGGGTTGTGTTTTTCTTTCTTTCTTTTTTAAAGCCACGGACAAAAAAAAAATAAAAAACCCAAATATTTGAAAATGTATTTCATGGCAATTATGTCATATTTCATGGGCTGGTGCCACTCCTGAAAGAAAGCCGGGATGCCTTAATTTGTATAGAAATTGTAATCATTTGTTCATTTCAAGGTGAAAATTGCATTTTTTAATTTAAATTGTATCCTGCGTGATAGTCTATTATCTAGTAAAATTGTCTCCTTGTCTGAGTGTCTTATATGCAGCTGCAATTCCTTGTTGCAAATCCAGTTATATTCATAAAAGCTTTGTGGACGTCTCGGGAAATGTGAAGAGTTTCTTGCGGGTTTGTATTTGCTTCCCCCCTTCTTCTTTCTTTCTGTCTCTCCGCCCCCTCCTCTCCACAGTCCACCCCCCCCCCCCCGCCTCCACCGCCTTCCTCTCTTGGCTATTTCCTGGTTGAAATAAACTCATATCTGCTAATACAAGCAATTAGTTGGAATGTATTTTGAAGACAATCAGAAACTGAATTAGGGCTGGGCTGGACACACAGTCCTTCGCCCCTTAAGTCTTGTTATAGCAAGCAAATCCAATGGAATTGGTTTCACTTGAAGGGAGCCTTGTAGATCGTCTGGTGAGCAAAGGGATCCAATTGTATGGCATGAGACGAAGCCCAGATTTGTGCTGGGTTGCCAACTGACCAGGAACAAAGAGGACAGGCCTGCTCCCCTGTCCTTAAAAGCTGCTCGATCAGCAGATATCAGCTAGGAAGGCTATTAATGGCACACAGAGAGACCATGTCACTGCTGTAGCTGGCACAACAGACTGGTAAAGGCACAAGACCATGTGATCTTTTTAAAAGTTGGCAATTCTGAGTTTGGAATTGGCTTTTCAATCCATCTCCCTACACTTTTCAGGTTATAATTGGCCCTAAAGAAAAGATATCCCCCCCCCCCCCGTTTTTGTCTTTTTAAAGGGATGTTACAGTTTTCACCACAAATGAGTTTGAGCATCAGACTTATGGGTTTGATAGCTGTGAAATGCAGAAAGTCTCAGAAAGTCCAAGATCTCAGCATTTGTTCATCATTGTTTGCTGGTGCCTTATTTGGCACATGCGTAGTAAAACACCATCACACCACGTGCAAATGTTGGTATCTTGCCTGCTTTTGCACTTCCATCATTGTCAACAGGATACCTGCATTTAATTCATCAGTCATTTAAAAAGTAAATTTTAAAAAATGTATCACAATTTTTGGAGATTGGCCTCAAGGGGATTTGGAATTGAAGGTAAAAATAAGGTATTGGGGCCTACGAAGCCTCAGAGGAATTTACAGTGTCCAAATAGAGGCCTTATAATTGTAACCCCCGTGACGCAATCCCATTGTGTTATACATTTTTGTATATTTATTTTTTATCAGAGGTTTTTGATTTTCTGAAAGTCTGGGAGGTTCCTTGGCACATGAGCATACGAGGGGACTTTATTTGCATCTGTATGGTTTTCATGTGCTGCTTATAATCATTTATATGCCCATTGTACCTACCATATCAAACCAGTGACTTGTGAGCACAGAAATGACCCCATAGAAGGCATCCAGCTGAAGTGAAAAATTCCTTGCGAGGGGAAAGAAAATGGGATGGGGTTCAGTTCTCACACAGGAGAAGCAAAATTGAAATAAGGATTTTTTTGAAGCAGGGAAGAGAAATTCAAAGTCACCCCACGCATAACTTGAAGGAGGCAAATGGCATCTTCTAGTGTCTTCCTTCCTCTGTACTTTCTTTTGGGCCCTGCGGTATCCTGGGGGCTTGGAAGTCTGATTTATTTCATTTACAACATTCTTCCCATCTCCATTTATCTGCACAACAGCCCTGCAATGTAGGTCAGGCTGAAGCAGTGTGTGACTGGCCCAAAGTCACCCAGCCTGCTTCCTTGGCGGAGTGGGGGTTCAAATCGGGCACCCCAGCTCTGAGCTCTAGCCACTTCAGGCTGCTTTGTCTTACTACCAGGCTGCTTATTGCTCAAAAATAATGCAGGGTGCATGAGATAGCTTGCACAGCCCGTAGTCCAGCAGGTAGAGCATAAGCAGAAGATAAGAAGATATTGGATTTATATCCCGCCCTCCACTCCGAAGAGTCTCAGAGCGGCTCACAATCTCCTTTACCTTCCTCCCCACAACAGACACCCTGTGAGGTGAGTGGGGCTGGAGAGGGCTCTCACAGCAGCTGCCCTTTCAAGGACAACTCCTGCAACAGCTATGGCTGACCCAAGGTCATTCCAGAAGGTGCAAGTGGAGGAGTGGGGAATCAAACGCAGTTCTCCCAGATAAGAGAGCTATGGCTGACCCAAGGTCATTCCAGAAGGTGCAAGTGGAGGAGTGGGGAATTGAACCGGTTCTCCAAGATAAGAGTCTGCTCACTTAACCACTACACCAAACTGGCTACACCAAAAGAATAAAGTCCCTGCAGGAGCAAGCAAAAGGTGATGTGAAAGACCCCAGCCTGAGACCCTGGAGAACCAATGCCAGGCTGAGGAGACAAGACAGACCTTGAGAGGCTGATGGATAAGGCAGCTTCATGTATGTTGTCAGATGAACCCCCAGCTAAAGGACCTCTTCTGGGATCACGCCAAGGCCTCAGAGAGCTGCTGTTGGCCACCCGGAGATTTGGGAGGGGGTGGAGCCTAAAGAGGGTGGAGTTTAGAGAGGAGAGGGGGTGGAGCCTAAAGAGGGTGGGGTTTGGAGAGGAGAGAGACCCAGTGGGCACTCATGCCATAGAGTCCACCTTCCGAAGAGGCCATTTTCTCTGTCCCCTGGAGGTCCGTTGTAATAGTAGGACCTCTCCAGCCACCACCTGGGCGTTGGCAACCCTGCGGCATCATTGCATTAGCCGCCTTGTGTCTTTGTAGAATGGGCGGGATATAAATCGAACGTAATAAAGAATAAGTCTGCATCATACTTTGTTTTCTGGATTTATTTGATTCCCCCAAAGAAGTTGTTTTTCAGACTACGGCTTAGATACCCCAAGGCATTCTGGTGCGTGCCTCAGGCAGAACGTTCAAACGGTGTTTCCCTCAGAGAGTAACAATGCGGTAATTAACTGACATTTGGCTGCCCTTTTTAATGATACCCCCCCCCCCAAAAAAAAAAAAACTGGCTGCCTCAGGCTGCCTAATGGAGTAAGGCATTTTCATCAGAGTAAGATTTCTCTAATCACACACACAGTGAGTTCTGTTTCGCCCTCCTCTCTGCCAGCCTCCAACTCCCTGCTTCGTGTTCCTCTTATTCTGCCAAAAGAGAGAGAGAGAGGGAGAGAGAGAGAGAGAGCTTATTTTATGCAGGCCCACAGCCTGCGATAATAGACTCCTCCGTGTCGCTACGGCTAAAAATTGATCATGAAATTCTTTAATGCTAAAGTATTCCAGGCTTAGATTTGGCCGGCTGGCAGCTTCCCAAGAGCCAGAAGGAGGCCTGGCTGGGAAAAAGAACCCTCCTTCACCAACCTTGTGGAAGTGTTTGGAAGGAGTCTGTCTCCTCGTGCCCCACAGACACCTCTGGCCTGGTCAACATAAGAACATAAGAACATAAGAGAAGCCATGTTAGATCAGGCCAATGGCCCATCCAGTCCAACATTCTGTGTCACACAGCGGCCAAACGCTAACGGTTCTCTGAGGGCTGCAGGGAGAAGGAAGCCCAGAAGCACAAGGCCCAAGCTCTGGTTTGGAATTTTTCTAACCTGCTGCTCTGATTTGGGTGTCCCTGAAGGACTGAACCCACCAGGGCTTGGTCGTGGTGTGGTTTTCTGGGGTTTTTTGTGATTCTCCTCCAAAATGGATTCGCTCTCAGCAGGAGCTCACAGGAGTGCAGCTCCTGAACCTTTCTGAGGGTTCCCACCCACCTTGTTCATTGAATAGGAGGTGCAGCTGCATAACAATCCCTGGATGAGGAGAGCGGCCAGCCAGCCAGCCACCAGGGGCTTTGCTACATCCCAGCAGTCCTCATTAACCCCTGGAGAAGCCCGCACCACCCTTTCTCCACTTCTGATGTGATTTTGGGCAGCGGGTGACGCTGGCCTTTAGACTGGGGAGGCGGGGTCAAGGAGAGCCTCAGGTGTGCAAGGCCTGCTTGGGCTGGCTGGCTATCTAGTCAGACCAAGCAGGCCTTGCTCGCCCAGGGCTCTCCTTTCTTGCGTCGGGTTGCTTTTAGTTGGTGGGGGGCGGCATATGCTAATGAGTTATGCTAATGAGCTCCACCACCTATTTTTCTACAAAATGACCCCTGAGTAGGGTTGCCAAGTCCAATTCAAGAAATATCTGGGGACTTTGGGGGTGGAGCCAGGATACTTTGGGGGTGGAGCCACAATCAAGGCTGTGACAAGCATCACTGAACTCCAAAGGGAGTTCTGGCCATCACATTTAAAGGGATGGCACACCTTTTCAGTGCCTTTCTTCCATAGGAAATAATGAAGCATAGGGGCACCTTCTTTTGGGGCTCATAGAATTGGACCCCCTGGTCCAATCGTTTTGAAACTTGAGGGACATTTTGGGGAGAGGCACTAGATGCTGTACCAAAAATTTGGTGCCTCTACCTCAAAAAACAGCCTCACCCCCAAAGCCCCAGATACCCCCGGATCAAATCTCCATTATTTTCTATGGGAATAAATCTCCATAAGGAATAATAGAGTTCCCAGCAAACATTTCCCTCCCCTCCCCCCGCTTTCTGACGACCCTGAAGCGGGGGGAGGGCCTCCAAACTGGGGGATCCCCTGCCCCCACCTGGGGATTGGCAACCCTACCCCTGACTCTCAGCACGATGAGCTCGCCCAGAATCCCACATTATACATACCATGTGTATGCCCAAGAGAGCTTTGCCTTCTGACAGGTTACACCCCTAAACTCTTGCTGCTATCAAATCATAGAATCATAGAGCTGGAAGTTACCTCCAGGATCATTAAGTCCAGCCCCCTGCACAATGCAGGAAGCTCATAGTTACCTCCCCACCCCCCAAGATCCAGTGACCCCTGCGCCACACACAGAAGATGGCAAAAAACAAAACAAAACAAAAAAGCCCCTCCAGGATCCGTGGCCAAACTGGCCAGCAGAAGAATGGCTGCCTGGCCCCAAAGTGGCAACCAGCATTTCCCTGGGTGTGTCAGAAGGGGCCACGAGAACTCAGCACTGATGCAGCCCTTCCTGCCCTCCCTCTCACGATCTGCCTCAGTTCCCAGAATCACCACGGGACCTCGGTGCTCCTGGACTCAATTCAAACTTTAGAACGACATGGCTGCCTTTTAATTATACATATGCAAATGATGGGCTTGGCACATCCCAGTGCTGCATACGTTGTTCACAAATGGCATAAGGATACAATACATTCAAAAACAAGGGAATCTCCTGTCCTTGTCAGGGCTAATGTGGTGTGTTTTGCTGCCCCAAGAGAGGTACATCCCCTTCCCCAACAGTTTGGTGTAGTGGTGAAGTGAGCGGACTCTTATCTGGGAGAACCCGGTTTGATTCCCCACTCCTCCACTTGCACCTGCTGGAATGGCCTTGGGTCAGCCATAGCTATCCCAGGAGTTGTCCTTGAAAGGGCAGCTGCTGTGAGAGCCCTTTCCAGCCCCACCCACCTCACAGGGTGTCTGTTGTGGGGGAGGAAGATAAAGGAGATTGTGAGCCGCTCTGAGACTCTGACCTTGAAAGGGCAGCTTCTGGGAGAGCTCTCTCAGCCCCACCCACCTCACAGGGTGTTTGTTGTGGGGGAGGAAGATAAAGGAGATTGTGAGCCACTCTGAGACTCTTCGGAGTGGAGGGCGGGATATAAATCCAATATTTTCATCTACCTCACAGGGTGTCTGTTGTGGGGGAGGAAGGTAAAGGAGATTGTGAGCCACTCTGACTCTTCAGAGTAGAGGGCGGGATATAAATCCAATATCTTCATCTACCTCACAGGGTGTCTGTTGTGGGGGAGGAAGGGAAAGGAGATTGTGAGCCACTCTGAGACTCCTCGGAGTGGAGGGCGGGATATAAATCCAATATCTTCATCTACCTCACAGGGTGTCTGTTGTGGGGGAGGAAGGGAAAGGAGATTGTGAGCCACTCTGAGACTCTGTCCTTGAAAGGGCAGCTGCTGGGAGAGCCCTCTCCAGCCCCACCCACCTCACAGGGAGTCTGTTGTGGGGGAGGAAGGTAAAGGAGATTGTGAGCCGCTCTGAGACTCTTCGGAGTGGAGGGCGGGATATAAATCCAATATCTTCATCTACCTCACAGGGTGTCTGTTGTGGGGGAGGAAGGGAAAGGAGATTGTAGGCCGCTCTGAGACTCTGTCCTTGAAAGGGCAGCTGCTGGGAGAGCCCTCTCCAGCCCCACCCACCTCACAGGGTGTCTGTTGTGGGGGAGGAAGGTAAAGGAGATTGTGAGCCGCTCTGAGACTCTTTGGAGTGGAGGGCGGGATATAAATCCAATATCTTCATCTACCTCACAGGGTGTCTGTTGTGGGGGAGGAAGGTAAAGGAGATTGTGAGCCGCTCTGAGACTCTTCGGAGTGGAGGGCGGGATATAAATCCAATATCTTCATCTACCTCACAGGGTATCTGTTGTGGGGGAGGAAGGTAAAGGAGATTGTGAGCCACTCTGAGACTCTTCGGAGTTGAGGGCGGGATATAAATCCAATATCTTCATCTACCTCACAGGGTATCTGTTGTGGGGGAGGAAGGGAAAGGAGATTGTGAGCCACTCTGAGACTCTTTGGAGTGGAGGGCGGGATATAAATCCAATATCTTCATCTACCTCACAGGGAGTCTGTTGTGGGGGAGGAAGGTAAAGGAGATTGTGAGCCGCTCTGAGACTCTTCGGAGTGGAGGGCGGGATATAAATCCAATATCTTCATCTACCTCACAGGGAGTCTGTTGTGGGGGAGGAAGGTAAAGGAGATTGTGAGCCACTCTGAGACTCTTTGGAGTGGAGGGCGGGATATAAATCCAATATCTTCATCTACCTCACAGGGAGTCTGTTGTGGGGGAGGAAGGTAAAGGAGATTGTGAGCCGCTCTGAGACTCTTCGGAGTGGAGGGCGGGATATAAATCCAATATCTTCATCTACCTCACAGGGTATCTGTTGTGGGGGAGGAAGGTAAAGGAGATTGTGAGCCACTCTGAGACTCTTCGGAGTGGAGGGCGGGATATAAATCCAATATCTTCATCTACCTCACAGGGTATCTGTTGTGGGGGAGGAAGGGAAAGGAGATTGTGAGCCACTCTGAGACTCTTCGGAGTGGAGGGCGGGATATAAATCCAATATCTTCATCTACCTCACAGGGTATCTGTTGTGGGGGAGGAAGGTAAAGGAGATTGTGAGCCACTCTGAGACTCTTCGGAGTTGAGGGCGGGATATAAATCCAATATCTTCATCTACCTCACAGGGTATCTGTTGTGGGGGAGGAAGGGAAAGGAGATTGTGAGCCACTCTGAGACTCTTTGGAGTGGAGGGCGGGATATAAATCCAATATCTTCATCTACCTCACAGGGAGTCTGTTGTGGGGGAGGAAGGTAAAGGAGATTGTGAGCCGCTCTGAGACTCTTCGGAGTGGAGGGCGGGATATAAATCCAATATCTTCATCTACCTCACAGGGTGTCTGTTGTGGGGGAGGAAGGTAAAGGAGATTGTGAGCCGCTCTGAGACTCTTCGGAGTGGAGGGCGGGATATAAATCCAATATCTTCATCTACCTCACAGGGTATCTGTTGTGGGGGAGGAAGGTAAAGGAGATTGTGAGCCACTCTGAGACTCTTCGGAGTGGAGGGCGGGATATAAATCCAATATCTTCATCTACCTCACAGGGTATCTGTTGTGGGGGAGGAAGGGAAAGGAGATTGTGAGCCACTCTGAGACTCTTCGGAGTGGAGGGCGGGATATAAATCCAATATCTTCATCTACCTCACAGGGTGTCTGTTGTGGGGGAGGAAGGGAAAGGAGATTGGGAGCCACTCTGAGACTCTTCGGAGTGGAGGGCGGGATATAAATCCAATATCTTCTTCTTCTCCTCTCCTACCAGAACACAGCTGGGTCTGTGCCAGATGCTCCCAGCAAGGCAGTTTGGGCTGGGCTTAGGCCTGGCTGTCGGTGGCACGGATCCAACAGGGGATGCATGTAGAGTTGCCATTTCTGAGTGGGGAAATTCCTGGAGAGTTTGGGGGTGGAGCCTGGGAAAAGCAGGCTTTGAGGAGGGGAGGGACATTAGTCAGGCACAATGCCAGAGACTCCACCCTCCGAAGCAGCCATCCTCTCCAGGGAAACTGATCTCTGAAATCTGGAGAGGAGTTCGAATCCCAGGCGATCTCTAGCCCCCATCTGGAGGCTGGCTGTCCTAGAGACCAGACAACTCTCAAGCTGCTGATGCTTTGGCTCTTCCTCACTCTGTTTCCTGAAGCAGTCGCTTGCCTGGGCCAGAGAGCCAGCAGTGGAAAAGGGGTGCACGGATGCAGTTTCTAGTGGAAAGGAATGGCAAGGGCTCTTAGTAAAACGGGCAGCTGTGTTAGCCGGTCTGCAGGAGCTGAAAAGAGCCAGAGGCCAGCAGTGCCCGGGAGACTAACAAAATTCATGGCAGGGAAAGAGTTTTTGTGGGTCACTGCTGACTCCTTAAACAGTCAGTGATTTCTAATGTGCCACAAATTGTGTTAGTCTTCAAGGGCTCTTATTGTCTATCCTGACTCCCACTGTCCCAAAGCGGATTGGCAAACGTATTCGGTTTCCATGGAAGCTGCCTCTCACCCCCGCTGCATTCCAGGTCCCTTCCTGAACCCTGCGTCCTGACTTCTTTCTTACACCCCTCCTACCTTCTGACCTATATGGAAGGGATGGTGGATCTTCAGTCTCATTCGTATTGGATAAAGTGAGCTTTGACCCTTGGTGGAGAACAAAATTTTCTTGGCACGAAAGTATGTAGTAATTCTGATCCCAAACCTTGCATTTCTCCACCGTTGTGGCCTTGAGGGTTGACACGGGCGTTAGCGCGTCTTGTTTTGTGGAAACAGGGAATCTCTGAGCCGTGTTTACTCTCTTTCCTTTCTGCCTGAGATCTTCCTCCTGGAGGAGGCTGCAGGGCTGTGGCTGACATTTTGCCTAAAGCAAAGTTTTATTGAATTTTGGAGTTATGCCTCCAGCAGGATATCTAACCATCTGGCCTGGGACCTGCCTACCTGAAGGACCGTCTCTCCCCACATGTTCCCCAGAGAGCACTGAGGTCAGGAACACAAAATCTCCTCTCTATCCCCGGGCCAAAAGAAGCCCGCTTGAAAGTCACCAGAGAAAGGGCTTTCTCCGTTATGGCCCCCACATGGTGGAATCAGCTGCCGGAAGAGGTGAGGGCCCTGCGGGACCTGGTTCAGTTCCGCAGGGCCTGTAAGACGACCCTCTTCCGGCTAGCTTACACCTAGCTGGGATGGAAACTTGATGCAACTGGCCAGCCATCTGTTTATATGAAATGAAATGTTACTGGTTTTTAAGGTTTTAAATGTTTAAGCATCTAATTGTTTTATACTTAAAATTGTTTAAATTTTATGCTTGATCAATTGTTGGAAGCCGCCCTGAGCCACTTGTGGGAAGGGCGGGATATAAATCCCGAATAAATAAAATAAAATAAAATAAAAAATCTGTAATGGCTGCCCACAGGAGTTCAACAGGCCTAGCAAAATGTTTAGAGATCATCTGCTCCTTTTTCCTGAGGATCTGCTAAGATCTTCTAATCAGGCTCTGCAGGGCCTTTTTGACAGTGGCACCTTGAGTGCGTAACTCTCTTCCCATGGCCTATGCCTGGAGCCCACTTTAGAGGGTCAGATTACCAGATTCTGTTCCTCTTGGCCTTGGGTTGATTTGTGTTGCATGTGTGGTTCTGCCCCTCTGCTTGCCTTCCAGTCCTTCAATGAACTAACTGAGGTTTCCTGCTGGGTCTTTGTTATACTGGCAGTGAGCTGCAATTTTAACAGTCTTAAGTTTAACAGTCTTAATTTTAACAGTCTTAAGTTTTATTGGGGAGTAGAAAGAGGAAGAGGAAGAAGAGTTGGGTTTCTACCTACCCTTCTCCTCTTCCCACAACAGACCCCCAATGAGGTAGTTGGGGCTGAGAGCTCTTTTGAGAACTGCTTTTGAAAGAACAGCTCTGAGAAAACTTGTGACTGATCCAAGATCACTTAGCTGGCTGCTTGTGGAGGAGGAGGGGGGAATCAAACCTGATTAGGGTCCCCTGCTCTTGAACACAACACTACACTGGATAAACCCATTGCCGTGGGTTCTATAGAGGCCAAACAGGATACAAATATGATCTATAAATGAGTGGGATTGTTGTGCTGGTCGAAGGGACGGGCTCCTCCCTCCCATCTCACTTGTTCTTTTTCTTTACAACTTTTGCGACACCCTGGATGGTGGAACTTTGCATCAGATCCCAGAACAGTTTGTATTTCTGTCTTCTCTGTGTGTCTGGTGTCAATAAAAGAAATGACTACCAAAGTAGCATTTAATTCTTATTGTTTTTAATGTATAACAGTTACGCCTGAGTTACAGAGAGAGACACCTACAGGCAGCCGGTAGTTAAAGCAAATACCAGTTTCGTTTTCGCTAGCCTACTACTCCATATAGCTGAATAAATTATGGGGTGGTTATATATACACACACACTCACACCCACATCCACACAGGCACACACCTTGGTGTGTGCATCCGCTCACTCCGGCTCTCACACAAATGCATCCGCACACGTGTACATATGGAGCAAAAATTAGCTATGACTTGAACACAGAAGCAACATATTTGCAATTACGAGGCGTCAGGGAAGGGTCTACAGATAATATTTCTCCAGGTTGGGACACAAGGGGGTGTTAGGGACGTCAAGTTAGAAACATTAAATACACAAAATCGCTGAGCAGTAGGACTTTCTGGAGCGTCAGACTCTTGGAGGGGAAATACTCAAGTAGGCTGTTGGAATGACGGTGGGAGAAAGGCTCTCAAAGGGTGCACAGAAATAGACGCTTGGTTTCTGCCCCTCTCTCCTCCCCAGAAAAAAATAATTACATTTTGTCATTTTTGAATCCCACTGTTGCTTAGCAGGGGAGTGCCAACGTGGCACATGGATTTCATGCATTTTGGGGTGCTGCAATGAATGTCAGAACAGCCAGTGTCGTTTCAGTATTGGACAGCACACAGAATTTGGGACCGGAGTGCAGGAGTTTGGAAAGTTATTCCCTGCAATGACCCATAAGCACGGAATGTTGTGGCTTCTTTGATTACAATGGGTTGTCAGTCTCTTCTGTTGCCCCTAGATTGCAGGGGTCCACTGAACAGCCTCTAATTTCAATCTTTATTTTCAAAGTAGCACATTCAACACAAACAATTATATGTACCTAAAAATACATAGTATTTGCCTTGTATCACCGCAGTCTAGCACCTTTATCTTCTCTTAGATCTCTTTGGAGCCATTTACTTTTGTTTCTCAGTCCTCGATCACATTCGTACAACCAGCTCTAGAAACTGATCAAAATGACACACACCCCACCCTTGCTTTTGCTGTCACGTGTCTGTGACCTCATCTCGTGGCTAACAAAATCATGTGGGTTGCCACAGCCAATGGGATTGAAGCAGTTGTGCGGACAAACTAAGCCAAGGAGTCAGGGGGGAAAGAGGGCCAAGGAGAAAACAAGCTGGGAGTGCTTTTCAGCAACTATGGAACGGAATGCCAAGCAAGAAAAGGAAGTTTGGTCCAGGCCCACGGGCCCCCCAGGGGCTAGGTTGATGATGCTCTGTGTGCTCCATCCCCAAGAGCTCTGGCTGGGTCAAATGCTACAGCCAGACTCCAAGAAGCTTTGGGCATTGTTGGAGACCCCCCCCCCCACAAGGGGGAGCACAGAAATCTCACCAAAAGAAGAATTTAAAGTAGCTCTTTGGATCCTACCCACTAATTCACATGGCTACTGTAAAAGTGTCCCAGTCCCTCTTGGTGAGGGATCCCCCAACAACTCCAAATGCAGACACACACAGCTCACCAGTCCTCGTGTCTGTCGGCATAAGATAAAGCAATGTGACACACACCCTGCCCACAGCTGCCGACCATATATACTGATGGAGACGTGTCCCCTTTCCTGCCAACCGACCAAGCTCCTCCTGTCCCAATAGCTCCTGGAATGTATTTTGAAAACATACAATGAAAAATAATCCTACATTTCTTCCTTCCCAAGTCTTTATAGACTAGCACAGGACTCCCTGTGTCTTCAGAGAGAGAAAATGGCCACTTTCTATAAACATATCGCACAGGACCAGCATTCCCAATTCATGTCCATTAAGTGCCCCCTCAGTGAAATGAGGGTCAAGAGAAGATAGTTGCTCCCCGCGCCCCCCTCCCCCGCTCAATATTCATCTAAGCACAATATTTACAGTGACGGCATCAATGCATGTACACTTTTAGGAAAACGGCAAATCGCTTTACCGGGGAGTCGCATCGTACTGCAAGCATCTGGAGACACCTCCGGCTTCAGACATCTTCTTGAGGCTTTCAGCCCTCCCTTGACTCTTCCCCCTGCCCGGACTTCCTCAGCTGACCTTGGTGGGGGTGGGAATGGCCAGGGAAGCTTTAAGAGCTTGGGGTGTGTGTGTGAGTGTGCTGTTATATACACAAATACAAACATACAAGGAACCGAGGAGGGCAAGAGACAATGGCACATCCCAAGGGTGCCACCACGCTCTGCATGTTACTGAGTGGTGTTCCATTCATGGGCTGCATGGTGATGCATTTGGCTTCTTTTTTGGGGGTGCAGGAAGGGTGGAGTTGGGGGGCAGCGGTGCCATCCCTCCGGGTGTACCAACTGGAGAAGAGGCTTGGCCACACAAAGGAATGGCAGGCGCCATCTTGGATTAAGTGCTTGTTCCAGCTGCAGGAGGGGACTTACCAACAACGAGGGTTGGGTGGGGCCCAGAAGCTTTCTTTGGGGGGTGGTCTCTGTGGGAGGAGCCCGGTGCAAAATCTGTCTATCGTGTTTGGTTAAAATGAAAACAGTGATGGAGCAAAACGTGCCCCTGTTCCTCTTTGCCTAACTGGCAACTGTTGCATGCTCCCTCAAGGAAGGGATCTACTCCGATTGGGTCCCCCCCCCAATGCTGGTTTCCCAGACCTCAGACACCGTGTCTTGCCAGAGAAGGTGCTGGTGGTGGGCGCTTACCAATGACTGTAAAGAAGACTGCCGATTTATACCTTGCCCTTCTCTCTGAATCAGAGTCTCAGAGCAGCTTACAATCTCCTTTATCTTCTTCCCCTGTGAGCTGGGTGGGGCTGAGAGGGCTCTCACAGCAGCTGCCCTTTCAAGAGCAACTCCTGCAAGATCTATGACTGACCCAAGGCCATTCCAGCAGGTGCAAGTGGAGGAGTGGGGAATCAAGCCCGGTTCACCCAGATAAGAGTCCGCACACTTAACCACTACACCAAACTCGCTCTCAGAATTGCAGTGGACTCAGAATTGCAGTGGAAATCATTGAGGTGGAAACATCCTCTTACCATATCAAATGGGCGGGTAATGTTGGTTCTCTCCCCCCTCCCCCTGAATTCTAATTTCCTGTCTTGAATATCTGCTTGCAATCCTAATCTAATTTTAGACTCAAATGTATAATTCCATTCTTTTTAAAAAACAGCATTTGCCGTCACGGATGCTCCTGGACTTGAGGGTTTTCAGAGGAACGAGGTAGGGGGGCACCTTGTGGTGTTTCAGCCTGGGGAGGAGGCCCTCTGCTGAGCCCAAGGTTTGGCCCTTTCAGCCTGTCTGGGGCCCTTAGCCTCTTCCCCTGGAGTCTGAACTGGGGGGCCTGACCACGTGCCCAGCACCTGCCCTCCCTGCTGCACTACAGACCCTCCCTATTGGCCCGCTACCCCAGCTGTGGCTTATAGCACTGGTCCACCTGTTCTCAGCACCCTCTATGCTGCGGGTGGCATCTCTCAGGCACTGCTCTTGCCTGGTTCTCTGCCAACCTGTGGTCCTTTAAAATGCATGCACAGGAAATGGAACTTGGGCCCCTCTGCAGGCCTATCTGCTCAGCTAGTTAGGGTGTCTATGGAATGGAATGTTATAGATGGGACCAGGGAGGGGGAAGGTTGGCCACTACTGTCAAACAGTTGGTTCCAAGATCCCTTTTGGCTGGCTGGCTGGCACCCCTCTTGTTGTGGAAAGACCACCTTTCCCGACAGGTTCTGCTGGCTTCCTGGCAACCCAAATCACCCTGAAGGTAGATTTGGAAAAATGGTTCCTCTCCCTCGGCCACAGCCAGGCTTCTTCCCTCCCCCCTCAGGGATTTTTCTGAAGGGAACAGCTTCATTCCAAGAGCCCCAGGCTATGAAGGTGGCTGAAGCCAACATTCCCTGGGAGGAGAGCGCCGTGGCTGCTTGTTCTACAAACCTTGTCTCACCCAACCCCTCCAGGCAGACCTGCACCATCTGAAGCCATCCCCCTGTGGCTTGAAAAGCCCTGGTGCCATCCAAAATATGAGCACCAATGGCTGGAGAGGAATCGACTTGCTTTGCAGCCTCCCTGGTCCCTCCAGTGTGCTTGTGTTGGTCCTTGGGCTGACCCGTTTCAAGGTGTTGTCACCCGATACTGGCAGAATGAGAATCTTCAGGTGGAATCAGCACAGTATTCATGGGGACCTTATCTCAAGTTCTCTCCAAATCCACCTCTTGTTTTTGTTTGTAGTTGATGAATTCCCTAAACCAGAAGGAGCCCACAGCACATGTTAAATTCCTCCCATCCCTCCTCACTGCCAACAACTTGGTCCTTGGCTCCCACCATGCAGAAACAGGAAGTTTTCTTTTCTGGCCTTGTCCATTTGGAATCAGCTCCCCCCCCCCACACTCCCACCCCCGACATTTGGTCCAAACATCTTACATTTGGTCCCAAGATCAATGCATCAATAGAACTCCTTCACAGGCAATGCTGAGCATGTACAACAAAAGGGAGGCGGGGTTGCAGAGGGAAAAGAAATAATACATCCTTACAAAGAAAACAAATTCCATCTTGACTAAGCTGAGTGACTAGGCCAGTGGAAGGTCCATGAGCATCCTCTGGACTCAAGAGTTGTCAAGGAGGGAAGGAACACTGAAGAACTCCTCAGGCCAAACTCATTGTCTCTGGCCTTTGATGGAGTCTAAGTCACAGGTAGCAGTGGCTTCTTAACAGGTGTGTTTGGTCCAAATTCAGTGTACAGTTCTCCTTGCTTCTTGTCATCTTTGCAGTTTGAGTGGAGGTGTGGAGAGGGTCTGTCGAGGTGAGTTCTAAGAGCAGAAGGGCATGGGTACAATTGGACCCTTGTGGGGCTGGTGGCAGCGGTGGGATCATTCTTTTCCTGGATGGGAGACTGCAAGTGTAGGACAACTGGTTTTAGTGTCCCCCTCAGTAAGCTTGGCCTGTTTCCACGGGTAGGAGACCTAACACAGCCGAATGCTCTCCTAGCTTCATCCTGCGTTGTGTGGACAGGCTCACGTTTTTGGCCAAATAGTCAACAGCAGCTAGTGGGAGAGACAGAGAAGTAAAAGGGAGGGGTATGAATCAATCCTTCACATGAAACAGCAGCATTTTGCACATCTGCATTCAAATCACCAGACAAGCATGTTACGACTCAATCATTAACAGGCAGAAGTTGATTTAGGCAAGGCAGTTTGCAGGCATGGATGCTGGGCCTGAGTATGGGAGGGGGCACTGGGGAAGACCCAGGCATCACTTCATAGCCAGGAAGGCTAGAATCTGGGTTTCCAAATGGAAGCAGAGGTTCTCAAAAAGCTGGCCCTGGAACTTCCAGTTTCCTCCTGAACAGTATTTGTGCTCCCATACACAAGACTTAAAAAAATAAACATATAGCTTTAATTTATTTTGAATATTAAATATTTTTATTACAAAAAGTCTTGAATCACACTATGTATGATTGTACAGTAGAAATATTACATTTTTTAAAAAGCTTACAGTTTTAAAGACAATTTCACCTGAAAAGGGAGGGACGGTAGCTCTGTGGTAGAGCATCTGCTTGGTAAGCAGAAGGTCCCAGGTTCAATCCCCGGCATCTCCAACTAAAAAGGGTCCAGGCAAGTAGGCATGAAAAACCTCAGCTTGAGACCCTGGAAAGCCTCTGCCAGTCTGAGTAGACAACATTGACTTTGATGGACCGAGGGTCTGATTCAGTATAAGGCAACTTCGTATGTAACCAGGGCTTATTTTGGTAGCAAGAACGCCTTTGCATATTAGGCCACACCCCCTGATGTAGCCAATCCTTCCGGAGCTTATAGCAGGCCCTGTAAGAAGAGCCCTGTAAGCGGTTGGAGAATTGGCTACATGGTGTGTGTGTGTGGACTAATATGCAAAGGAATTTCTGTTTCTAACTAGAATATTGCCATTACCACCTTGATGGATTTTGGGCAAATGATTAACAACAGGTATCTACTCTGATGACACAGGAGCTTTTCAAGAGTCTTTATCTTGATGTGAAGACATCCCCATTCCCTGCTCCTCGCTTGGTGAGTAAAAGTTTCAGCTTTGTCCCGCCATCTGGTTGCAGGACGGCGACACTCCTCCTTACCTGAATTTCAGCTGACTTCTCTGCCTCCCTCCCCATGCCCCTCCTCCAGTTCGAACATCTCAAATTAAATTAATAAGGAAGCTGGCAGCGAGGGCCCCGTCGGTGCCAGGGAGTAAACAAATTTCAGCCGTCAGCATCCTGTCAGTTGCCTGCCCCAAAGGGGGGTCCCTTCCAGGCAAAAATGGTTATTAGACTTGTCAGATCCATTAGGATTCCTTTCACGCTTCTGCGCTCCGTCTCCAGCATCATTAGCATGGCCGCGGCCTCTGGGAACTGGCAGGGCCGCTCTGCTCTGGCACCTCTCTGCTCCCCACCCACCCACTCCCCTCCCTCCTTCCCATTAGCTGGGATGGGATGGTTTGCTGTTTCCTGACATGTGATCACCCCTCCAGTTGGGCACTCACCCCAGAGATGCAGATGGTCTCTGCAAAAACTGAATGCCAGGAAGGGGTCTAATTCTGCTCCTTCCTTGGCTCTGGAGCTGTTCACGAGAGTCTGGCGGAGTTCCCTAGGAATCCCACCAGAAAGTCAGTCCATAAGCTGTGCACGAAGGCATTATTTTTAGAACCACAGAAGCACTCTTCCTTTTCAGGGCCAGAATCACAATAAATAAATAACATCACAACGTTTCTGCATTTTTCCAACAGAAACCAACTGTGGCTAGTCCTGACTGGCTAGTGCCCATGCCTTCACCTTTGAAACTTGTTCCCCGCAATACATTAAAAGGGGATTAGATAGATTCATGGAGAATGAGTCTATCATTGGCTACTGAACCTCCACATTCAGAGACACTAATCCTCTGAATCCTAGTGCCAGGAGGCAACACCAGGGAAAGGCCTTGGCCTCTCTGCCCTGTTGCTGGCCCTCCAGAGGAGTTGGTTGGCCACTGTGCAAGACTGGATGCTGGACAAGATAGGCTCTTCTTATGCTTTTAATCTCCAGAGCAGGTTGGTAGTTTTGAACACTTTTAAAATATGTTGGCAAATGATAAGAGAAACACGTATGTAGAGAACCGGAGGTAGCGGCAGAGGTGGCATTTGATTCACTGGCCACAGTGGCTCACACCAGTCAACCAAGCTGCAAACTTAGAAGAAGAGTGAACCTGTGCTGTAGAACTGCAAGACTTGCAAAGTTTGTTGTTTGACATGTGTCTCCTCTTTATGGCAGCAGCTAAGATTTTTACATGTGTGCCTGTATCAGTAAAAATGGAAGGTATGATCCTGACAGCCATGACCCTTCAACATGCTCCTGTTTTTCGTGCGTTATATCTTTGCCGTTGCAATAAAGGAGATTTAACATTTGATGGTTTTGTCTGATTGGATCCGATTGCTGCTTTTCGTCTCTTTCCTTTGGAGTAAGAGTGTCAGTGTTTAATTTCGCAGACCGATTTTGCACTAGGGCTTGTTCTAGGTGGAGAGCCCTTTTGCCCCCGGCCCTTCTCTCCATTTTGGCACAAGCTGCCGCAGAGCTACAGGTTGGTGCGCCGCTTTCCTGTGGCAAGCAGAAACCGCTTGTAAGAGGATCTTGCTTGCCGCAGAAATGTGGCACACCAATTCGCAGGTCCGTGGCAGCTTGTGCAAAAACAGAGAAAAGTGCCGGGGCCAAAGGGCTCTCCACCTGGAACAAGCCTAGTGTGAGATCAGTCTAAATCTCTTATTTTTCTTTCTTTCTGAATTTTCACCCCACTAAACATGGCTCAATGAATCAAAAGCACAGAAATCACATACATCTTAAGGCATGTAAAGAGTGCAATCACAAGCACACTAAGGTTTGGTGGGACTTCCTTCTTAGTAAATACGCTTAGGAAAATTAAAATGGTTGCTGGATAACCAAATGAGCCTTCTGAACCCCAATGGGGAAGGAGTTGGGCATCCATGGTGCCACTCTGGAAAAGTCTCTGCCAACGGGGACAGGGCGGTCTGCCTTGAAATTACAACCCTTGGACATCTTGCCATCTAGTCTGGGATGGACTGTGGCTGGCGTCATTTAATTGTTAGCACGATTTAGTACTGGGGTGGCCAAACTTGCTTAATATTAGACACATAGAATAAATGACAGATGATTGAGAGCCACAAGACACAAATGTCAGATGTTTGAAAGCTGCAAGACAGAGAAGAAGGAGGGAGGGAAGGAAGGAAGGAAGGAAGCTGCAGAGGGGGAGAGGTGCAAAGAAAGCAGCTTTAAATGCAGTGATTTAAAGAAAGAAATGCCTTCTACAAGCTGGCCAACAAGAGGGTGGAGACTTCAAGAGCCACACAATATGTGTGAAAGAGCCACATGTGGTTCCCGAACTGCAGTTTGGCCACCCCTGATTTAGTAGTTTGATATTTCCTATTCAGACTGAGGAGCTCTGGGTTCTAATCCCAGTCTTGCCCATCAAGCTCCCAAGGCAACTTTACAGGACTGTGGGAAAGGAAAAAAAACAACAACGGGACAGGAGAGGACCCCCAGCTCCTCGGGTGAAAATGTGACAGAGATTTGGGTGTAGATGTGAAGGGACAGCTTCCTACAGCTGTTCAGAGATGCTGAGCACCGAAAACAAGCTTTTGACCATCAGGTGGGCCTCTGGTTCTTTGCATTTCATTTCTTTGCACCCAGCTTACATTCAGGGGCCCAAGAGAGGAAGGAGGCCGCATGAGATGAGCTGGAGAAATTAATTCTCTTTGGGAATTAATAAATTCTGCAGCACAGCCAGGTGGCTGGCTCCTCAAACTCCTCCAGGCATCACGGAGCAATTGGGACAGTGGCGGCTTCATTAACAGCTCAGGTTTCCCCTCTCCCTGCTTCTAGGGAGGCTGTATAGGAAAAGCAGCCCCCCCCCTACTCTCCTGGTCTGCTCCAGCTCCAAATTGCAAGAGACAAAACTCCAGTCCCAGAGAGAACTGGCGTCCCTGCATCCCAGAAGGTGAGCGAGTGGAGGGGTTGAAGCCAGAACCAAATCACCCAGCTGCCAGGACCCCAAGCTGCCCATTGGCAGAGGGGAAGCCTCTTCTTGTCTCTCTGCATCATGCTTCTCTCTGGCCTGGCCACCATCTCCTCTGCCTCCAGGCGAGGGGAGGGTCGTGGGTGTGAGTTAGGGTTATTGCCAGGTCCAATTCGAGAAATATCTGGGGACTTTGGGGGTGGAGCCAGGAGCAAGGGTGTGACAAGCAGAATTGAACTCCAAAGGGAGTTCCGGCCATCACATTGAAAGGGGATGCACAGCTTTTAAATGCCTTCCTACATTGTAAATAATGAAGGATAGGAATACCTTCTTTTGGGGCTCATAGAATTGGACCCCCTGGTCTAATCTTTTTGAAACTTGGAAGGACTTTTGATGAGAGGCATTGAATGTTAGGCTGCAAATTCAGTGCCTCTATCTCAAAAAAGCCAGCCTCCCAGAGCCCCAGATACCCGCAGATCAATTCTCCATTATATCCTATGGGAATTGGCCTCCATACGAAATAGTGGAGTGCCCAGCAGACTTTTTCCTCCCTCCCACCCTGATTTCTGGTGACCCTGAAGCGGAACGAGGGCCTCCAAACCAGGGGCTCCCCTGCCCCCACCTGGGGATTGGCAACCCTAGTGTGAGTTGATTGCTTGGGAAGTGCTAACAGAGAACAGCCAGCAGAACAGCGTGTCCTGGACAGAGAATGCCTGTTGAAGGGCCCTTCAGTACCCCGAACCGACACTCAAGTATTTGTGGAGGCAAAACTGAAGAATACTTCCAGCAGAAAATTCCCAGTCTGTGGCCTGGGGAATGTGGGAGTCCCCCAAGTTTTCGGCTAGTGTGAAATGCAACCACCAGCATCAAGCCAGTGGAAGCTGCATCTCTGCATGATGCCCTGGCCTTATCCTCTTGCAATGAACTCCCACTAATATAGGGCAGTTTTAACCCTTGCTGGCACCGCAACATGCAGCAGTACTCCAGGCAGAGAGGGCCATGATCCGCAAGGGAGGCTGCCTTTTCCACCTTTGCACGCAGAGACATAGAATCCTCCACCCTTGGAGGGCACCTGTTGCATCTCAGCTCTGCGCTTTACCTCATACGCAGATGAAGTGACCCAGAAATTCAGGAAATGAGTTCTTCTGATAACAGGTAATTTTCTCTTTTACCTTCTCTGACCCAAAAAATTAAGTTTGGGGGCATGAGCAAGCCTGTCCTTCCCACTTAATTTTTTTTTTAAAAAACCTATACACACCACATTTTTGTTGGGGGGGGGGGGTCACAGAAGAAAAAGCAAAAACAATCAGACCCGAGAGGTTTTTTTTGTAGTCCAAGGAAGCAAGGACTGATGGGGGAAGGTTCTTATTAACTTTTTAATTCTGCTACTAAATATGAACATATGAAGCTGCCTTATACTGAATCAGACCCTCCTTGGTCCATCAAAGTCAGTCTTGTCTTCTCAGACTGGCAGCGGCTCTCCAGGGTCTCAAGCGGAGGTTTTTCACACCTATTTGCCTGGACCCTTTTTTGGAGATGCCAGGGATTGAACCTGGGACCTTCTGCTTCCCAAGCAGATGCTCTACCACTGAGCCACCGTCCCTCCCCTAAATAGAACATCAACATCCCACAAAGTGATCATTAAGTGCAGGTTAGAGATTTCAAATGTTAATCCAGAAGGGAAAAGGTGCCTTGGTTATTCGGGCTCAGACATAATCTGCAGTAGAGGAAAAGGCAGGTCTCCCTTCTCTTAACTGTAGCATGATCCGTTTTCTCCTGCCCCAGCCCCCCCTCCCTCGGCCCTTCTGTTTCCTTCTGTCTGTATTTCTTTCCCACCTCCTGCCCCAACACACACACACAAGGGTGTGACTCACAATCTGCCCAAGGGCCTGGTTATTGGAAATACATGGTATTGGAATTTGTTTAAGATTTTTATCAATAGCAGGTGTGGGTAACCTCCACATCCCGAAGTGAGAGGAAGGTCAGGGGGTCACAGATCAAGCTCCCTCCCCCCCCCCCTTGCAGGGGAGAGAAGAAGGAAGGGGGGGGGGTCGGAGGGCCAGAACCATTCATCCTCTCTCTGCTCCAGCCGGTTCTCATTTGACTGGAGAAGCCGAGCACATTAAAGGAGCAGGGGATGAAAAGTCACGGCGGCCTGGAAAGAGAGGTCACCATGGGACATGCCCTGGGCAAAACAGGGGTGCAGAGGCGTTGTGGGGGGGGGGGGGCTGAGTCACATGCTGATTTCTGGGCTTGATGGCAGTGAGGGGTCTTCTGGGCTCAGAGTCTCTTGGGTTTGGGTGACCCCCCGGACAACCGGAAGGGGAACTGACCAGCTGGTCTCTGTGGAAATGACCAGTTGGCCACAAGAGGTGGACACTTGCTCCCTTAAAGCTTCCCATTGCCTTTGTAATTAAAAAGGAACCAAGGAACCAACCTCCCCCACCCACCCCCCATGAAAATGAAGGGGAAAGATCTCCGTCCATGCTTTGAGTCCAGCTACAAGCTACCTTGTTTATGAGTTCTGCTGACCAGTCATGCGCTGGGAACGGTGTGTTAATTAGAATCATAGAGTTGGAAGGGACCCCAGGGTCATCTAGTCCAACCCCCTGCACAATGCAGGAAACTCACAAATATCTCTCTCTAAATTCACAGGATCTTCATTGCTGTCAGGTGGCCATCTAGCCTCTGTTTAAAAAACTCCAAGGAAGGAGAGCCCACCACCTCCCCAGGAAGCCTGTTCCGCTGAGGGTCCGCTGTCAGGAAGTTCTTCCTCATGTTGAGCCAGAAATTTCTTCTGATTTAAGTTCCTCTTGTTGGTTCTGGACCGACCTTCTGGAGCCCTGATTTAACTTGGTCCCTCTGCACTGCTTTCCCGACCCGCAGCGTCCACAGAGAAACTGCTGTTTACTTCACTGTGGAAACGTAACTGTCCTGCGTTGCCCTAATGGGGCAAACGGTAGATCCCCACGGACATTTGGGGTCAGGAAAAGGCTGCAAAAGGGAAGGTTGAAGCCCCTGAGGGTTGCCCCCTCTGGTTTGGGAAATGCATGGAGATTTTTTTTTTCTGGGGGCGGGGTGCCTCATGAGCACCATGCCTCAGCGTCCACCCTCCAAAGCAGCTGTTTTCTCCAGGGGAACTGGTCTTTGTTGACTGGAGATGGATTGGAATAGTGGAAGAGTTCCCGGTGCAATCTGGAGATTGCTCACCCTCTCTCCCTCTCCCAGCACATGGGCGGTCCCAACCTGAGTCCAGCCAAGGCGCACTTGAGAATTAAGTTTCAGCGCAAGACACCCTGGTTGAAAGGGCCTGAGGTGGGACCCATAAACAATGAATCGTGATAGTTGGCCTTTTAGAGTTCCAATCCCCAGGTGGGGCAAGGGTCCCCCCAGTTTGGAGGCCCTCCCCCACTGAGATTCAGAGTATAGGGTGGGATATAAATTTAATCCAATATCTTCTTCTTCAGGGTCATCAGAAAGCAGGGCGGGGCACTCCATTATTCCCTGCGGAGACTGATTTCCATAGAGTATAATGGAGAATTGATCCACAGATATCTGGGGCTCTGGGGGAGCTGTTTTTTGAGATAAAGGCACCAAATTTGCAGCATAGCAGGTGGTCCCCCTCCTCAAACTCCCCTCCAAGTTTCAAAAAGGTTGGACCAGGGGGTCCAATTCTATGAGCCCCCAAAGAAGGTGCTCCTATCCTTCATTATTACCAATGGAGGGAAGGCATTTAGAAGGTGTGCAGTCCCTTTAAATGTGGTGGCCAGAACTCCCTTTGGAGTTCAATTATGCTTGTCACACCCTTGCTCCTGGCTCCACCCCCAAAGTCTCCTGGCTCCACCCCCAAAGTCCCCAGATATTTCTTGAATTGGACCTGGCAACCCTATGGCCTTTAGAGGTCTTTTATTGCCCCTGCACAACTCACAGTGAAGGAGATTCCTCCTCCTGTGGCCCAGCATTGAGAAGCTTCGGCTGCTACAACCAAGCAGCGTCAGCTCCTGTTGGGTCAGGCAGAAGGTCCATCCAGTCCAGGGCCTCTTGCTGACATGGAGCTGCCTTCTGCTGAGGCCATTTCCTTCCCTTCTGGGCTCAGGCAAAAAAAGGGACTTTCTGAAGTCTTGCTACAAACAAGCCTTTTAATGGGAAATTCTGGGGGCTGAACTCCAGGACTTCTGCCTGCAAAGCCCTGAGCCATGTCTGTCCCCAGGACCATCAGTCCATCTAGATGAGGGTTGTCAACTTTGAATGATAGCTGCAAAACTTGCTGCCAAGGCTCCCTCTAAGCCGTGGAGTCTTGTGAACAAAAATTCTACTTTGTGAGCTCCTGGCATTAAAGTGGTGACCTTCGCCATAAATTAGTTTGCTCTGGGTTTATTTTTCCTGAGCTAAGGCGCAAACGTGTGAGCTGGAGGCAAAAAACCTGTGAGCTAGCTCACACTAACTCAGCTTAGAGGGAACACTGCTTGCTACCCAAAAGCGCCGTGGATTGAACTGTGGAACTTCTGCTTGCGCTGGGAACTTTCTACATTGAGGGGACCCCTTGCTCACAGGGAGAGAGCAACAGTGCTATGGTAGGAGGGGACCACCCATCCATTCCCCTTCTCATCATGCTTCCCCTTCTCTGGCCTTATAGACCATCTCAGCCTGCCTGACAGACTTGGCACCTGAATCACACACCTGACACCTCCCAGCCAGGTGACCCAGTGCCACACACCATGATCTGAGCTGGAGCAAAAAGGACCACTGATCTAATCCAGCAGGGCTTTTCTCTGTTGTTGGCTGTCCAGAGAAACTAGTTGGTCATCATATGAGACAGGATGCTGAAATAGGGGGAACAACTGGATCAGGCAGTTGAAAGTCAGTTTGGTGTAGTGGTTAAGTGTGTGGACTCTTATCTGGGAGAACCGGGTTTGATTCCCCACTCCTCCACTTGCAGCTGGTGGAATGGCCTTGGGTCAGCCATAGTGGTTAAGTGAGCGGACTCTTATCTGGAAGAACCGGGTTTGATTCCCCACTCCTCCACTTGCAGCTGCTGGAATGGCCTGGGTCAGCCATAGTGGTGAAGTGAGTGGACTCTTATCTGGGAGAACCGGGTTTGATTCCCCACTCCTCCACTTGCAGCTGCTGGAATGGCCTGGGTCAGCCATAGTGGTGAAGTGAGCAGACTCTTATCTGGAAGAACTGGGATTGATTCCCCACTCCTCCACTTGCAGCTGCTGGAATGGCCTTGGGTCAGTCATAGCTCTCCCAGGAGTTGTCCTTGGAAGGGCAGCTGCTGTAAGAGCTCTCTCAGCCCCACCTGCCTCACAGGCAATGTTCCCTCTAAGCTGCAGAGTCTTGTGAGCAATATTCTACTATGTGAGCTACTGGCATTAAGGTTGTGAACTACTGCATAAATTAGTGTGCTCTGGGTCCATTTTTCCTGCGCTAAGACAAAAATGTGTGAGCTGGAGGCTAAAAATCTGTGAGCTAGCTCATGCTAACTCAGCTTAGAGGGAACACTGCTCACAGGGTGTCTGTTGTGGTGGAAAGAAGATCTTGGAGATTGTGAGCCGCTCTGAGTCTCTGATTCAGAGAGAAGGGCAGGGTATAAATCTGCAGTCTTCTTCTAGTCCAGCATCCTGTCTCACATAGGGGGAAGTTCTAGGATCAGAGGCTTCCCCTCTGTGTCTTGAAAACTGAATCCTGACCATAGGCCCATGGCTTCCCAGAACTGTGTGGGTAGACAGGCAGGCAGGCAGGCAGGCAGGTCAAGTGGCATTGCCTGCAGGTTTTCTGAGTGCCTGCCTTCACCAGGCAAAGGAACTCACACGGCATTGATCCCAGCATCCCAGCTTCCCTTGGGGGGTACTTACTTTGCCCATATTGCCCATACTGGTAGCCTGCCACGGGGTCGACGCTGTAGCCAGTGGTGGTGTAGGTCGGAGGGCAGTAGGCCTGCGAAGTAGGGAGGCTGTCGACGGACTTGATGGAGTCGCTTCTCTGGCTGCAGCTGGCTGAGATGGAGTTGCCAGTGTCCAAGCTGCCATGGAGGGGGGAGATGGAGAAGTCAGCCTGGGGCTGCGGCGGGACCCCGCTGGGGTTGTTGAGGATGCTCATCACCTGCAGAATCACAAAGGGAAACCCACAGGTCCATTGGCGCATGGTGAGAGCAAACAGAGATGGCTTCTGTGGGAAGAACACGGAGGCCTTGAAGAGGAGGACATGCAGGAGCCTCCCAACAAAGAGGGAGGAGCTGTCCTGCTTTTGCTGCGCTGTGCTGCCCCCACTGCAAATGGCCAGAGGGTGTTATTGCAGCAACTAACTCAGCCAATGCGATTCCACCTGGTCCATAAAGCCACTGGTGGTGTCTCCTAAATTAGGGACTTGGGCACAGCCACCCAAAGTAGCTTCTTCTTAAATCTCCATGTTTGGAGGTGGAATATCTCTGAATACCAGAAGGTGCAGAGTAGGAGCAGAGCTTTCCAGAGGAACTGGTTGACCCCTGTGTGAGACAGGATGCTGGACTAGATGGACTCTCACTGGTCTTATCCAGTTGTTCCCTCTAGTTCAGCATCCTGTCTTACATGGTGACCAAGTAGTTTATTTGGACAGCCAACGATTGGGCAGAAAGGCTGAGGTCTTCATAAGAACATGAGATTCCTGCTGGATTAGATCAGTGGTCCATCTAGTCCAACATCCATCTCACACAGGGGCTAACCAGTTCCTCTAGAGGTCCAACAGCAGGGCCGAGAGGCTGAGGCCTTCCCATGATTTTGCCTCCTGACTCTGGGATTCAGAAGATTAGTGCCTCTGAATGTGGAAGTTCCCCTCGGTCACCATGATGATGATGATGATGATATTGGATTTATATCCCGCCCTCCACTCCGAAGAGTCTCAGAGCGGCTCACAATCTCCTTTCCCTTCCTCCCCCACAACAGACACCCTGTGAGGTGGGTGGGGCTGTAGAGGGCTCTCACAGCAGCTGCTCTTTCAAGGACAACCTCTGCCAGAGCTATGGCTGACCCAAGGTCATTCCAGCAGGTGCAAGCGGAGGAGTGGGGAATCAAACCCGGTTCTCCCAAATAAGAGCGCTATGGCTGCCCCAAGGCCATTCCAGCAGGTGCAAGTGGAGGAGTGGGGAATCAAACCCGGTTCTCCCAGATAAGAGTCCATGCACTTAACCACTACACCAAACTGGCTCTCAGCTAATAGCTAATAGCCACGGATAGACATCCTCCATGAAGCTAGCTAATCCCCTTTTCAAGCTGTTTACTCCTGTGGCCACCGCTACGTCCTCTGGTAGTGAATCCCGTATTTTATTCACTCTCTGTGTAAAGTAGTATTTCCTTTTGTCCTTCCTGAAACTACATCCCATCAGCTTCACTGGACATCCTTGCGTTCTACTACTTTGGGAGACAGAGAAAAGGTTATCTTTGTCAACTCCACTCCATTATAATCCTCTATCATACCCCCCCTTAAAAAGAGTCTGGCTGGGTCTGACCAGTGAGGGTCCATCCAGTCCAGCCTCCTGTCTCACACTGTGGCCAACCAGTTCCTCTGGAGGGCCAACATCAGGGCAGAGAGGCCGAGGCCTTCTCCTGAGAACATCAGAAGAGCCCTGCTGGGTCAGACCGCTGAGGGTCCAACTAGTCCAGCCTCCTGACTCACACTGTGGCCAACCAGTTCCTCTGGAGGGCCAACAACAGGGCAGAGAGGCTGAGGCCTTCCCATGAGAAGAACATCAGAGGAGCCCTGCTCGGTCAGACCAGCATGGGTTCATCTAGTTCAGCCTCCAGTCTCACACAGTGGCTAACCAGTTCCTCTGGAGGGCCAACAACAGGGCAGAGAGGCTGAGGTCTTCTCCTGATAAGAACATGAGAAGAGCCCTGCTGGGTCAGACCAGTGAGGGTCCATCTAGTCAAGCATCCTGTCTCATGCAGTGGCCAACCTGTTTCTCTGGGCAACAAAATGCAGGGTCTAGAGGCTGAGGCCTTCCCCTGATTTTGCCTCCTAGTTCTGGGATTCAGAAGATTTGTTCCTCTAAATGAATGTCTCTCTGTTTTCTAAACTGACAACTTTCTTTTCTAAAGTGGAAAGAAACTGCTCTTCT
This sequence comes from Heteronotia binoei, assembly GCF_032191835.1. Taxonomy (NCBI): domain Eukaryota; kingdom Metazoa; phylum Chordata; class Lepidosauria; order Squamata; family Gekkonidae; genus Heteronotia; species Heteronotia binoei. The sequence continues at coordinate 2,115,319 of NC_083240.1, read as the reverse complement.
GTTCTTAAGCTCACAAGAAAAGAATGGAAGCAACCCCTTCCCTCCATTTCCTATACCCAGAATCTGGTATTCAGAGGTAGACTACCTCTTGATATGGAGGTTCCATTGAACCCTCTCGATTAATAGGGAATCAAAATCATTGCATTGCCCAGTCATACCAAATGCCCTTCTTGTTCACTTTGCTGACTCCTAGAGAACCCTGAATCTCTCCCAACAGCCACCTTCCTGTCTCTGCAAAGGTCGATTAGGCTCAGGAATGGGATGCAGGGCCCTCCTCTTTTTTGGCCTTCCCTGGCAATATCCTGAGGCCAAACTTCAAACGCTCAGCCAGCCTCAGCTGCAGCACCGGAGCTGGAAACGTGCCGAAGAGGAGCCGGCGGTCACCTTGGGCAGCCAGCGTTCGGCTCCAAAGGCTTCTTGTTTTGAAAAAAATCTGAAAACGCTGCATAATCTCATTGACCTCAATTAATATCAGAAATTGAAAATATCTGGATCCTGGCAAGAGGTGGAAGAAAGCTTTTATCCCGCAATAACCTCCTCAGGGGAAAATCCATTCTTTGGAATGACACATGGCGGAAATATTTCAGCCTCCACCAGCAAACAGAGAACCTGAACAATGGAAGCAAGTGGCCAAGGCTCTGGAAAATGACCCTTTGGGAAACAGGCTCCAGGGAAAAGATCTGCAGGGAAGGCCCAGGATCAGGGCCCAGCAATGGCTAGAGGAGGTGATTAAAGCTGGTGCTGGGCTGTACCATTTAGACTGCAGGGAGGGCTGGCAGAGGGAGCGAGTGGTCATCCAAGACCCCCTCTGCACCCACAGAAAAGTAGCTTTCCAGGGAGAGAAGGTTAAACTACACCCTGTACTTCCTTGTGGCCTTCCTTAGGATGTGAAGGGGTCAGAGGAGCGCAGAGTCCTCAGAACCCCCACACCTGCGTTCCACAGTGGAATAGCCCAGGCCATGGTTCATTAAAATCAATCAATCAATATTATTTCTATACAGTCTCATTGCTATTGGGCTTGGCATACAGGGCACTAACTGTGGTAACCCCCTCCCCCCCTCCCCGGAAAAAAAAAAACACAATAGTTTAAGACTACTAAAACAGACAACAGCAAAAAAAAAAAAAATTCTAAATGAACCATTAGAAACAACAAACAAAATGCAGCTGCATATTGGGGAGCCCTGCTGGACCAGCCCAAAGAGGGTCAGTTTTCCTCAGCATCCTGCATCCATCTTTTGCCAGGCAAATGTCCCCAAAGGCAAACACACAGATCAGGAAAGCAGCAGTTCTTCTCCAGCATCAGTCACGCCAAGAATATTCTGCCTCTGAAGATGGGGCCTTCGTTTAGCCCCCTACTCTACAAGGGATATCAAGAAGGAAGAGGACTGACTTCATTAACAGGAAGAAGAAGAGGAGGAGGAGGAGGAGGAGGAAGAAGAAAAGAGTCTTCATTCAAGAGGGGATTGGATAAACATATGGTGCAGAGGTCCATCAGTGGCCATTAGCCACAGCATATTATTGGAACTCTCTGTCTGGTGCTTGGGAGGGTCAACAGTGTGAGGACTTCTAGTGTCCTAGCCCCACTGATAGACCTCCCGATGGTGTCTGTTTTTTTTTTGCCACTGCGTGACACAGAGTGTTGGACTGGATGGGCTACTGGCCTGATCCAACATGGCTTCTCTTAGGTTCTTATGTGACACAGAGTGTTGGACTGGATGGGCCATTGGCCTGATCCAACATGGCTTCTCTTATGTTCTTATGTGCCACAGAGTGTTGGACTGGATGGGCCACTGGCCTGATCCAACATGGCTTCTCTTATGTTCTTATGTGACGCAGAGTGTTGGACTGGATGGGCCATTGGCCTGATCCAGCAGGGCTTCTCTTATGTTCTTCTGTGACACAGAGTGTTGGACTGGCTGGGCCATTGGCCTGATCCAACATGGCTTCTCTTATGTTCTTATGTGACACAAAGTGTTGGACTGGATGGGCCACTGGCCTGATCCAACATGGCTTCTCTTATGTTCTTATGTGACACAGTGTTGGACTGGATGGGCCACTGGCCTGATCCAACATGGCTTCTCTTATGTTCTTATGTGACACAGAGTGTTGGACTGAAGGGGCCATTGGCCTGATCCAACATGGCTTCTCTTAGGTTCTTATGTGACACAGAGTGTTGGACTGGATGGGCCATTGGCCCGATCCAACATGGCTTCTCTTATGTTCTTATGTGACACAGAGTGTTGGACTGGAGGGGCCATTGGCCTCATCCAACATGGCTTCTCTTAGGTTCTTATGTGACACAGAGTGTTGGACTGGAGGGGCCACTGGCCCGATCCAACATGGCTTCTCTTATGTTCTTATGTGACACAGAGTGTTGGACTGGATGGGCCACTGGCCTGATCCAACATGGCTTCTCTTAGGTTCTTATGTCTCGGGCAGTGATGCTGTGTATTCTTGGTGCTTCTCTCATGTTGTTATGTTCTTAGATTGGATTTACACCCCGCCCTTTAGTACCCAAAGGAGTCACAGAGCAGTTTACAATCTCTTCCCTTCCTCTCCCCACAACAAACACCCTGTGAGATTGGTGGGGCTGAGAGAGCTCTGAGAGAACTGGGACTGACCCAAGGTCACCCAGCTGGCTGCATGTGGAAGGGGAGTGGGGAATCAAATCCAGTTCTCCAGATTAGAGTCTGCCACTCTTAACCACTACCTCAAGCTGGCTCTTTCTCTTAGGGTTAAGTTCAGGTGGGTAACCATGTTGGTCTGAAGCAACAGAACAAAGTTTGAGTTGCGCGGCACCTTTAAGACCAAAGAAAGTTTAATTCTGGGTATAAACTTCTGTGTTTGTGTGCACTTCTTCAGTTTGAAGTTAGGGCTAAGATGAAAATAATTACTGGATTTCCCCCCTTTCCTGAGTGAAGATACATAGGCAACCACAACAAAATCAGGCAAAACAAAAAGGCTCAATGCCACCACCATACAAGACCAAGGAAATGATAATGATGATATCGGATTTATATCCCGCCCTCCACTCTGAATCAGAGTCTCAGAGCAGCTCACAATCTCCTTTCCCTTCCTCCCCCACAACAGACACCCTGTGAAGTGGGTGGGGCTGAGAGGGCTAACTCAGCAGCTGCCCTTTCAAGGACAACTCCTGTGAAAGCTACGGCTGACCCAAGGCCATTCCAGCAGCTGCAAGTGGACGAGTGGGGAATCCAACCCGGTTCTCCCAGATAAGAGAGCTCTGGCTGACCCAAGACCATTCCAGCAGCTGCAAGTGGAGAAGTGGGGAATCAAACCTGGTTCTCCCAGATAAGCGTCCGCACACTTAACCACTATGGCTGACCCAAGGCCATTCCAGCAGCTGCAAGTCAAGGAGTGGGGAATCAAACCCGGTTCTCCCAGATAAGCGTCTGCACACTCAACCACTACACCAAACTGGCTCTCTAAATAAAAGAGGGCAGATTTATATACCCCGCCCCCCCCCCCCGGGACTAACTCTTACATCTGTCTACAGTCCATGAGCTTCCCTGGCTCACCCCATTGACAGCAAACCTTACCACGATCCTCTGTTGGGTTGGGGCAAGAGCCCCCCCTCTGGAGACTGGAGATGCCTTCATTACTCTACTTTCAACCCAGTTATAGCAACTTCCCTGCTTGCTTCTTAAACCTTGAACTCTGATAGGAAGGATTATTACTTTCTCATCATCTCTCTCTCTTTGACCTTGCTTCCCTATAATTTATTACTTCTTGGAGCATTACCATCACTAACAGAAAATCAATGGCTTCTTACCTCTGAAAGGTTTTTATCTGGAAGGAAATCACAGCAATTGGCAGCTTCGTCCCCCCCCCCCCACTTCTTATCAATCCCTCATTCCAAATTCTCCCTTCAGGCTTCCAATCAGAATCTACAAGAAAGTCTGTAGTTCAGAGAACATTCCGACTTTACTGCAAGGGGCTTTGCCAGGAGGCAGACAAGAAAAGCCGGACAATGTGGTGTAGTGGTTAGATCATGACTGGGGAGGACTGAGTTCCAGTCCCCGCTTGGCTATGAAGTTTATTGTGTGACCGTGAGCGAGTTCCCCCCCTCCCTCTCCCTCCCTCCTCTCCCTTTGGTGTAGTGGTTAGGTGCAGGGACTCTAATCCGGGAGAACGGGGTTTGATTCCTCATTCCTCCTCCACCTGCTGGTGTGACCTTGTCAGCCACAGTTCTCTCAGAGCTGTTCTTTTGAGAGCAGTTCTCTCAGAGTTCTCTCAGCCGTGCCTACCTCACAGGGTGTCACAGGGAGAGGAAAGGAATTGTAAGCCGCTCTGAGTGCAGGGCAGGGTATGAATACAATCTCCTCCTGCCTCTCTCTGCATTTCTCCTTTATAATAGTGTATCAGAATAATATTTTATATTGACATACTCAAATAAGGGATATTGGCTATTTATCTCATTACATACACTTAACCCATTTTCATTTTATGTATTCTTGTTTCCTAATGGCAGACTAGAATGATGTTCATAATGTATAGATTGATGTTGATAAGTAAATTAGGTGGACTACAACTAGGAAATGCATGTCCTTTTGTGATTTACCTAGATTTGCAGAAACACCAACTGGCAGGAGACTTTATTACCTTTTATGGCTATCCAGACCGAATGGCCAAGGCACACTGTTTCACCATGTGATCCCAGTCAGTTTGCCCTCTTAATCAACAAACGGCATGTATTTCAGCTCACAATACCTGATCCCCTTGTCTGACGAAGTGTACTTAGAGAGCACACAAAAGCTTACCTTCTGAATAAAACGTGGTTGGTCTTAAAGGTGCAACTTGACTCCTGCTTTGTTCAACTGCTTCAGACCAACACGGCTGCCCGCTTGGACCTGTCTGTCTGTCTGTCTCTCTCGTCTATCTGACATAATTGGTGCAAGGATAAAATGGGTGGTACCATGCCATCTTACAGCTCACAGTTCTTTGGCCCCAGTAATGCAAGCAAGAAGTCAGCCCTTGGATTCCTACATCAGCTTCCTGTTGCTCCCAGATTCAGCACAAACGTGTTATGTTCAGTGCCCTCTGCAGCCTCCTCCCTTCCCCCTCTCTGCTGTCATCATGTACCCAAATGGCCAGAAGTGCCCCTAAAGGTCCTCACCCTTCCTTCCTTGCTGCCCCAAATACAGGCAACTGCCCCCCCCAGGAAAATGGCACGAAGTCATCATTCCTACTTCCTTCAACGCCTTCCTCAACACTCCCCTTTTCCCTTGGAGCGGCAGCTTCCTTCATCCTCTTCCCTGATGCAGCTGGGCTTGCAGAGCTAGGATGAACACTCCCATCTGTCTTTCCCCCTCCCTCCAGCCGTGTGGCACCCTCCGATGGCAAGTTCCTCCAAGCAAGGATCAGTTCCCTTGCCCTTGGGACATCACCAGGCCCATCACTTGTGGCTGCTATGAACCACAAAGTCATATTTTCAAAGAACCATTAACTCAGGGGTGTCGAACATGCAGTTTGGGGGCCAAATCAGGCCCCTGAAGGGCTCTTATCAGGCCCCCAGGCAACTGGCTGTCATCTGCTTCCTTCTCCCTATATCTTGCTTCCTTCTGCATAACAGCTTGCTTTGCAAGGCTTGCTCAATCACACAGGAGCTACAGAGCGAAACCTCTATTTTCTCCATTGGCTGAGGCACCTCCTTTGGGGAGGAAGGGGGGAGGAATAGCTTGCTTTGCCAGGCTCTCTCAATCGCACAGCAGAGCTACCGAGCCAAGCCATCTATTGGCTGAGACTCCTCCCCCTCTTGCTCCCCTGGAGAAGAAAGGAAAGAACCAGAGCTTCCTTTGCCCAGTTCCCTGGATCCCGTGGGAGAAATGCAAAGAAAGCATCTTTAAAACCAATGAGTGCTAACATTTTAAGCATGTTTTAAGTTTTTTAAAAAATATATATATTTGTGTTTGTGTACTTTATAAAATTTATATCTCTGCTACCTAATCTTAAATAGGTGCACACATGGCCCGACATGGCCCAGCCCGACAAGGTCTCATTTATGTCAGATCTGGCCCTCATAACACCCCTGCATTCACTAATCTCCACGTGAGCTGTGTATAGTCTGAAGTGGGAGGGACAGGGCCTGTGGCTCTGTGGAAGAGACTGCTCGGCTTGCAGAAGGTCCCAGGTTCAAGTCCCAGAATCTCTAGGTAAAAGATAAGGTGTGAGGATGATGTGAAAGGCCTCTCTACCTGAGGCCCTGGAGAGCCACGGCCGGTCTGAATAGACTAGACTGAGCTTAATGGATAATGGTGTGATTCAGTAGCACATAATTTCATGTGGGTGCAGAAAGCTGCAGAGATTCCGTCTGTGATTAGAAATAGCTCAGCCCCCTCCCCCAAGATAGGTTTTTCACCCCCCCCCCAAGACCTGGAGAGCACACCTGAATGGTCTTGTGTGCCCCCTGCTGCAGTTGCTACCTGAAACGGAAAAGCTCTCCAAACAGAACCTCAGCACTGGCTCTGAGGCTAGGAAAGCAGTGGTTTATTTCCAAGGCACTGTTTGAAGTGGGGGCTTGCAGCCTGAGCTTGGGATGCAGTATCACCTCCTTCAGTGGCAGAATCGGGTCGTGAGGAGACGCAAAAGCCAAGCACATTTCTCTGTAGTCCTAATAAGATTGCCTAAAATGGGGAACTCATCCCCCCACCCCTTCTCTCATGGGTTCTCCCCCCAGACTTTTCTATGTTTCTACCACTGTCTCTCTCCGCCCCCCCCCCCACCCCAACACCCATGCCTCATTTCTCCCTCTGGGATTTCATCACTCTCTCCCATACTTTAAAAGAAGGGGAAGTCTCCCCCCACCTTTAAAAATGTAATTAATTCTCTCCATTTCTGAGCCGGCCCTCAGGGCCTCTGGCCGCTGAGGCTCAAGCCGGGAAATGTGCGCCCTTTACGATAAACGCAGGCGGCTCTGCAAAGTGAAGCACAATTAGGAGGTCCAATCTCTGCGATCAGGAGCTTTCTTTCGGGCTGGGAGGTGGCACGTGCCGGGCAGTGTCAAGCAAGGGAAGCCCACGGAGTCCGGGGGCAGGGGGAGGAGGAGGGGGGAAGAATGGGGCAGCCATAAGGGCTGCAGGGGGATATTGGAGGGAAGATTATTGGAATATTGGAAGGAAGATTATCCCTATGCAAGATGTCCCCCCCCCCCAAGCAATAGTCAATTTTAAGAACTATCTGGTACATTCCTCCTTACAAAATCCCCAAATTCAGTCATAAGAACATAAGAGAAGCCATGTTGGCCAGTGGCACATCCAGTCTAACACTCTGTGTCACACACTGGCCAAAAAACCCAAGTGCCATCAGGAGGTCCACCAGTGGGGCCAGGACGCTAGAAGCCCCCACATTGTTGTCCCTCCCAAGCACCAAGAATACAGAGCATCACTGCCCCGGACAGAGAGTTCCATCTATCCCTTGTGGCTAATAGCCACTGATGGACCTCTGCTCCATATGTTTATCCAATCCCCTCTTGAAGCTGTCTGTGCTTGCAGCCGCCGCCACCTCCTGTGGCAGTGAATTCCACGTGTTAATCATCTTTTGGGTGAAGAAGGACTTCCTTTTATCTGTTCTAACCCGACTGCTCAGCAATTTCATTCCCTTGAGTTCTCGTATTGTGAGAAAGGTAGAAAAGTACTTCTTTCTCTACCTTCTCTATCCCATGCATAATCTTAAGAACATAAGAGAAACCATGTTGGATCAGGCCAATGGCCCATCCAGTTCAACACTCTGTGTCACACAGTAACCAAAAAAACAAAGTGCCATCAAGAGGGACATCTTGTAAACTTCTATCACGTCACCCCTCAGTCGACGTTTCTCCAAGCGAAAGAGCCCCAAGCGTTTTAACCTTTCTTCAAAGGGAAAATGTTTCAACCCTTTAATCATTCTTGTTGCCCTTTTCTGCACTTTTGCTATAATATCCTGTCTCAGTACAATCAGAATGGTAGTTCTGGTCCTATCATGGCTTCATATGGAGATGTCTTAGGCTGCCTACCCAGAACTGTTAATTCTCTCCAGCAGTGGTTCTCCAAGGGTCTCAGGGAAAGCTCATCTGCACTTTTGCTGTGAGAGGTTCTGCAATGTGGAGATGCCAGGGAGAGAGGTTTGGCCAGAGGTTCTGCAAAGCCATAGCCCATCCCATCCAGAAATGGCCTTATGCTGAATCTGGGCTCTGCACTAAAACACCTGCTTGGTTTGCAGAAGGTCTTAGAAGCCCAGCAATTCCATTTCTTCTCAGGCCACATGTTTTCAGAAAGACTCTTCTTGGCCTTAGACCCTGGACAGCCACTGGCCCAGAGGAGCCGAAGGTCTGACTATGTCTACAGCATCAAACAATAACCCCTCCCATAGCTGATTGCCTTGTTCCAAGGAAAACCCATTGGCCCATCAAGGCCAGCCTTCTCAGTTTTCTCAGACAGGCTGCAGCTCTGCAGGATCCCAGGCAAAGGAAGGCCTTTCCTACTTCACCTGCTGCCTGAGCCATGGAGGTAGAATCATAGAGTTGAAAGGGACCTCCAGGGTCATCTATTCCACCCCCCCCCCTGCATGATGCAGGAACTTTGCAAATACCTCCCCTCCACATACACCCCCAGTGACCCCTGCTCCATGCCCAGAAGATGGCAAAAACTCTCCAGGATCCCTGGCCAAAGTGGCCTGGGGAAAAATTGCTGACTAACCCCTAAGTGTCAATCAGCATTTCCCTGGGCGTGTAAGAAAGGGCCAGAGGAGAAATCTTGAGGCATGGCCAGTGCTCTAGCTAAATGAAACCTCCATGTTCAGAGGCAGTCTATAACTAGGAACACCAGGTGCCGGGGAAAGTTCTTCCCTTTAAGTCCTGTGGATGGGCTTTCTGTCGGGTCAGGGTGGGATGCTGGACTAGGCGGCACTGCAATCTGACACAGCAGGGGAATTCTGATGTTCTTAGATGGTTCTGTCTATAACTATCCAACATGAATCTGTCAGTCAGAGGCAGTATATATTGTGGAGACATGCTGGAGGAGTTAAGAGTGATAAGAACATAAGAGAAGCCCTGTTGGATCAGGCCAATGGCCCATCCAGCCCAACACTCTTTGTCACATAAGAACGTAAGAGAAGCCATGTTGGATCAGGCCAGTGGTCCCTCCAGTCCAACACTCTGTGTCACATAAGAACGTAAGATAAGCCATGTTGAATCAGGCCAATGGCCCATCCAGCCCAACACTCTGTGTCGCTTAAGAACATAAGAGAAGCCCTGTTGGATCAGGCCAATGGCCCACCCAGCCCAACACTCTTTGTCACATAAGAAAGTAAGAGAAGCCATGTTGGATCAGGCCAGTGGCCCCTCCAGTCCAACACTCTGTGTCACACTGTGGCCAAAAAACCCCAGGTGCCATCAGGATGTCCATCAGTGGGGCCAGGACACTAGAAGCCCTCCCACTGTTGCCCCCCCCCCCCCAAACACCAAGAAGACAGAGCATCACTGTCCCAGACAGAGAGTTCCAACAATACACTGTGGCTAATAGCCACTGATGGACCTCTGCTCCAGATGTTTAATAAGAACATATGAGTGTTGGATGACAACTGGGGGGACCTGGCTTCCAATTCAACTTTGGCCATGGAGATCTTTTGGTGACCTCAGGCCAAGCACTCTCTCAACCTCACAGGGCTGCTACAAGAACAAAACGGGGGAAAGGGAACTACATACCTCCTCCTGGGCTTCTCGAGGGACAGGTGGCCCCAAAATGCTCAAGGATAGCAGCATTCTGGGAAGCTTCCTAGGAAACCAGGCTGGCCTTCCTTGGGCCTGAGGGACCCCTCAGTCGGATCCGGTAGGCCAGCTCTTGGAATGGGAGTATTCTCATCTCCCCTCTCCCTCTCCAAGGATAAGGCTACAATTCCGCACAGATCTCTGAGCCCACAAGAAAAAGCTTTTTTTTCCAAAGGGCCAACACAAAATCCCCATCCTTTGTTCCCTGCCTCGATATCTGCAACGCTGGTCTGGATTTAGATCAGAAACACAAGATGTGTGGGGTGCAGAGGAGAGCAGTGGGTCATTTGTTCCTCCACCCGCCTCAGAATGCCGCACTGTCTCCTTGGAATCCCTTGATGCATTACGGATCTCACCATCATTAAAGAGGATTCGGCTCTCTCACTCGCCAGTACGTTTCCTAATCCCTGGAGACTATTCAGAGAATGCTTTGCTCGTCCCTAACGTAATGCTTCCCATCTCTGCATTGAGATCCTTAAACCTCACTTTATCCCTCTCTCAGGTACAAAGCAAACTCTCTTGCCCACCGCCTTCGCTCATGTTAATACCTTTTCCATAATCATAGTGCAGTTTTTCTTATGGTGGGAATCAGTAAAAGTGGCTATTTTAAATAAACATGAAAGAGTCAGTCAGAAAGAGATAGGGAGATGGCTTCTTCTTCTTCTTTTTTTTTTTGAAAAGTTAAGGACAGCAGAAAGTTGACATAGCAGAGAGAGACAAAATCCTAATCAGTTTATAAAAAATTATGAGCAGAGCAGAAAGAATGGATGAAGGAAAAGTCTCTCTCTCTCTCATCCCTCCCCATAGCAAAACCCATCTTCCACTCTATTTTAATGTATTCTCTTTTTCTAATGGCAAACTAGAATGATGTTTATAACGTATGTTACATGTTAAAAGTAAATTAGGTGGACAGGAACACCTCTGGGAAAGACATGTTCTCAGTTTAACCCAGCCTTGCAAGCAACAGAGCAATTAACAGATTCCATTTATTGCCTTGAACACATGAAGCTGCCTTCTACTGAATCAGACCCTCGGTCCATCAAAGTCAGTCTTGTCTACTCAGACTGGCAGCGGCTTTCCAGGGTCTCATGCTGAGGTTTTTCACAACTATTTGCCTGGACCCTTTTTTGGAGATGCCAGGGATTGAACCTGGGACCTTCTGCTTACCAAACAAATGCTCTACCACTGAGCCTTATGACACCCTCGCCATTATTCTCCCATTCTGACATGTTCCTGTTTTATTGGTTTCCCACGAAAATGCTATCCAGACCAAATGTTCCTTCTATTTGTTAATTTCACTATTTTCCCTTTGGATTCTAACTCTGTACCGCTTTGCATACTTAACCCCAGCCCACCAGCTATATGCAGCTCTGCTCATTGTACGCCATTCTTTTGTCTGATGGAGCCTGCATGCATACAAAAGCTTAAATTCTGAATAAAGCTCTGTTGGTCTTCAAAGTTTTACTGTTGTGTTGCTTCAGACCAACACGGTTGCCCACCTGGACCTATCTACTGGGAGCCACCCTAAGACACAAGGTTCAGCACTAAGAGAAGGATGTGATTCTTTCCATGGTGCCACATTGTCTTGTGGAACTCATGACCACATGGTAGCTCGCAGCTCCTTTGCTGCAGGGCTTTCAAGAACTGTAAGAAGTTTGGTGGACTTGTGAAAAAGCGAAAAAGTTTTGGCAGATGATACAACGAGAAATCTCTAAAATTTTGGGATATGACTTTAAGAAAGTTCCAGAGACTTTTCTGCTAGGACTACAAATAGAAAAATTTCCAAAAGAAGACAGGACTTTAATTTGGTATTTGCTCTCAGCTGCTAGGACATTGTATGCGCAGTTGTGGAAGCAAGAAAAAATACCAGAGAAATGGGACTGGATTGTGAAAGTTTAATCGTGGAGTGAGATGGACAAGCTAACAAGAACTTTAAGAGACTATGATTTGGATCTGTTTAAAAAGGAGTGGAAGAAACTTAGAGAATACATAGAGCAAGAGTGGAATGTAAAAAGACATTGGACAATTTTTTAATGTGAATGGGAGAAAAGAAAGACATTGGTTTTTGATTGGTTAGGGGTGCCTTTTTAATTGAACTTAAGTATATAACTTCGGTGGAAGTCTAGTAATGGAGGGAGGGGAGTTTGAAAATATCATATGGGTTAGAGATAGCAAGGACATAGTTAAATATTGTAACCATATGTTATTAATAAAATTGTTTAAAAACAAGAACTGTAAGAAGTTTATGGAAGAGGATCAGTCTCTTCTTAGCCATGCTAGCTCAATGGAGCTTCCGTGTTTACCATGGGCCTAGGACAGAGGAAGGCGGCCCTCCCTTCTACCCCCCTGTTCCCAGGTTCATCCAGCTGGCCACTGGAAGCAGGAGGCCGAGCTCCTTGTCTGAATGAGGAAGGCAACTGAGGGCAAGGCCCTCTGCAGAGGCAGTCCGGGGATGGCACCTTGGAGGTCTCCCTCTGGCCCAGCCGGAATCAGAATGCTGGTGACTTAGGGGGTGATTTAGCCTGATCCAGCAGCCTCAGTCCTGCGCAGTGTTCCCTCTAAGCTGAGTTCGTGTGAGCTGGCTCACAGTTTTCTTACCCCTTGCCGTGCACATTTTTGTTTCAGTTCAGGAAAGGTGGCCCCAGAGCAAACTCGTTGATGCAGGAGCTCACAGCTTTCCTGCCAGGAGCTGACAAAGCAGAATTTTCGCTCACAAGACTCTCCGCAGCTTAGAAGGGACATTGCGTAGTGCTGTTTTCCTGTCAGCCTCTCCTGGTCTGGAAGCTGGATCTGATGGACTGCCTGGGGAAAGCCCAGCCAAGACCCCTTCTCTCTCCCCACCCCTCTGATCTCCAGAGCTGACCAAGACGCACCATCGGGGCGCAGCAGTCCCAGGCAAGGCCGCTTTTCCTCTCCCCCTCGCCGCACAAATCCACCTGAACGAGCTTCCCCCCCCCCCCTTTAAGCCCCCGGGCCCGGCTCCCTCTCGCAGCCCCCCGCGGCCAGGCGTCCTGGAGGGCGGGGGCGGCTGATCGTCTCCTCCCCGCGAGCTTTGGCGCGATCCTTTGAGCGGCTCCCCTCTTCCCCCCTGCAGCAGCCCTGCCCGGGGCGAGGCTGCCTGCTGCACTGATAGGCGCGCCTCTCTGCCCGAGCCCTGGGCTGCCCGCAACCCCCCCCGCCCCCCCCCCAGCTGAAGGGCCCTGCAAGGAAGGGAGTCAGGCAGACAGCGACGCCCCCGAGACGGCCAGGCAGCGCCCGCCGAGGGAGGAGGGGAGGGGAAGGGGAGTCCGAGGCAAAGAGCTCTTGTCTTCTTGGGGCGATGAAGTCGCGCTGGTGCGCCGGGCCGGCCAGCCACAGTCCAAAGCAAACCCCTCCAACCCGGCTGAGCTGCCAGCAATAGAAAGTGTGGCGGGGGGGGGGGGACTCTTTCTGCCTGCCGCAGTTGGCTTCTTTTGGAACTCCGTGCAATTTTATTTATTTATTTATTTATTTGGTAGGAAAATTGGAATTTCCTATTTTGAGCCGGGTTTGCTGTGATTCTTGGAGCAGATCGCAGGGCTTCTTGATGGCAGCTGCGGAGCACAGCGGAGACACCGGGGCAGCGCTTTTGGTCACCCCTCGGTCGCCCCTTCCCCGCCAGCAGGGAGGAACCGAGTGGTTGCTGGCGGGACCGTGGACCATCCCGAAGCCTCCGGGGGTGAAGCAGCGGCGCTCCTGAAGTTAGGGCAGCGAGTGGCCCGAAGGTTGTCTAGCAGGGAAGGGTTTTCTCCAGGCCTGAGGTTTAGGGAGGGCTTTTCTACCCTAAAAGCAAAACGTCTCCCATGCGCAGCGTCCTGTAGCCTGGCTTCCACTCCTGCATCTGAAGCGGATCACGCTCTGCCGGCACAACGATGCATCCTGGGAATCGCTTGCGGTCTCTTTTGCTATAAGGACGGTTTCTAGCAGAAACCCCGGGCCGGGATGCTGCAGTTTAATGGGTCACACTTCTCCCAGCCCTTCCAAGTGAGCTCTGGCTACTGGATCTGCCTTAGCTGAGAGGCAAAACATCGGAATTAAAGCATTTAGCATTTTCAAACAAACAAACAAACAAAAATTAAGGGAATGGCTTTGCTTAAACAGGTACCCTAAGTCCGAAAGAGACTTTCTGAGATGGAAACACTTGCCCATTTCCACCGTGTCAAACTTCACTGAGTGCTCTTCCTACATTTACACTTGGTACTTTGCATATTTTGGGTTTAGTTACTGAAACAATATCCAGAGGTGTGCTTGTCTTGGCTGCGCTGCTAGCCATCAGCACCATGGAGAGCTCCCCCTGCAACGGAAACAACTGCAGGCTCTCCTAAGAGAGATCCAGGTGGGCAGCTGCGTTGGGTTGAAGCAGCAGAACCACGTTTGAGTCCAGGGGGCACCTTTAAGACCAACCCAGTTTTATTCAAGGAATGCAAGCACACTTCTTTAGATATCCCCTCAACCATTACATATGGGAACGAGAGACAGAGTGGGGGATGTTAGTTGCCAGGAAGGGCCGGTTAGACTTAAGACACAAACAAAACATTGGAAATTGCCAGGCTATATGTATAGAAGAAGAAGACTGCAGATTTATACCCCACCTTTCTCTCTGAATCAGAGACTCAGAACGGCTTACAATCTCCCATGTCTTCTCCCCCCACAACAGACATCCTGTGAGGTGGGTGGGGCTGAGAGGGCTCTCCCAGAAGCTGCCTTTCAAGGACAACTCCTACAAGAGCTGTGGCTAACCCAAGGCCATTCCAGCAGCTGCAAGTGGAGGAGTGGGGAATCCAACCCGGTTCTCCCAGATAAGAGTCCACACACTTCACCACTATGGCTGACCCAAGGCCATTCCAGCAGCTGCAAGTGGAGGAGTGGGGAATCAAACCCGGTTCTCCCAGATAAGAGTCTGCTCACTTAACCACTATGGCTGACCCAAGGCCATTCCAGCAGCTGCAAGTGGAGGAGGGGGGAATCAAACCTGGTTCTCCCAGATAAGAGTCCGCTCGCTTAACCACTCCACCAAACTGGTATAGGTCGAGGGTGAGCAGTAAATTATCATACTGCATAATGAAGGTGTTTGACGGTCAGGGGTCAAATAGGAACCATAAGCTTATGTTTATATGGTCTGTACTTTTTTTGGATCAGTTCTGGGGTGGGGGACAGAGAAGGAAATAAACATGTCAGAATTAGATATTGATGTGTTCTTAATTGTGGAACGTTAGAGTAATTGATTGAGACCCAGTATCCATGTTCAGATTAGATGTTGCATTTATTGTGGGTGAGGAATTGTTTGAGATTGGAGGGTAAAGGAAAGATCTGGGGTCTCATAGGCAGAGAAGGTCTCCCAATCCATGTGGTAATGCAAACAAGAGAAGGGATCGTGGCTCAGTGGTAGAGCATCTGCTTGGTAAGCAGAAGGTCCAGGTTCAATCCCTGGCATCTCCAACAAAAAGGGTTCCAGGCAAATAGGTGTGCAAAACCTCAGCTGGAGATCCTGGAGAGCCATGAATGGGGCTGTGGCTCAGTAGTAGAGCATCTGCTTGGTAAGCAGAAGGTCCCAGGTTCAATCCCTGGCATCTCCAATTAAAAAGGGTCCAGGCAAGTAGGCATGAAAAACCTCAGCTGGAGACCCTGGAGAGCCATGAATGGGGCTGTGGCTCAGTGGTAGAGCATATATGAACACATATATGAACATATGAAGCTGCCTTATACTGAATCAGACCTTTGGTCCATCGAAGTCAGTATTGTCTTCTCAGACTGGCAGCGGCTCTCCAGGGTCTCAAGCTGAGGTTTTTCACACCTATTTGCCTGGACCCTTTTTTGGAGATGCCAGGGACTGAACCTGGAACCTTCTGCTTCCCAAGCAGATGCTCTACCACTGAGCCACCGTCCCTCCCCAAATCTGCTTGGTATAATACTGACTTCGATGGACCGGGAGTCTGATTCAGTATAAGGCAGCTTCATATATTCATAAGATTACTCTGCAGAGAGAACCGCAAGAGGAAGCCGCTGTTTCATACAGACTGCTCCTGGCCCAATGGAAAGTTACTTGCTGCTCCAATCCTTACACTGTATGGCATGAAGAACACATTAATTCCAACAATTAAGAGGCTTTTGTTTCAAGAGACAAGGTTGCCCACTTGTTTCAAGAGAGAAGGCTGAGAGAAGGCTGCCCACTTGGCCCTTTCATTACCCTTTGCTCCGGCTTTGCCTCTGTCCACTCACTGTCTGCTGAGGAGGGAGGCAGATGAGCCATTTTGCATCAGGTATAACCAAGTTTATTCCACTGGCAGAAGAACTGAACGGCCTTGGAGAACAGAGCAGGGGTGGGTGGGAACTTGCTGGGACAGACCCTCATGGGCTGCTGCTCTGCAGGCCCTTGAATGGTCAAGGAGAAGCTGAGCCAACTGGCCACTGATTCATGGACATCATCACCACAGCCTGGGTCTGCGTGGCTTCAGGGCTGTTTCAACATCCCTGGAGAAGGGCTGTGACCCAGTGGGAGAGCATCCGCTTGGCATGCAGAAGGACCCCAGAATCTCCAGTTAAAAGGACCAGGAAGGCGGTGAGGAGAAGGACTTCTAACTCAAGATCTTGGCGAGGAGCTGCTGCCAGCCAGAGTTGACAAGACTGACCTTGACAGAAGGCCGTTTCCTATCCTGGTTGCCCTGGAAGAGGGGCTGTCACCCAGTACCCAAGCACTAGCTTTGCATGTGGAAGGGTTCAGCCAGGAAACATAAGAGAAGCCATGTTGGATCAGGCCAATGGCCCCTCCAGTCCAACACTCTGTGTCACAGAAGAACATAAGAGAAGCCATGTTGGATCAGGCCAATGGCCCATCTAGTCCAACACTCTGTGTCACAGAAGAACATAAGAGAAGCCCTGTTGGATCAGGCCAGTGGCCCCTCCAGTCCAACACTCTGTGTCACAGAAGAACATAAGAGAAGCCCTGTTGGATCAGGCCAATGGCCCATCCAGTCCAACACTCTGTGTCACAGAAGAACATAAGAGAAGCCCTGTTGGATCAGGCCAATGGCCCATCCAGTCCAACACTCTGTGTCACATAAGAACATAAGAGAAGCCCTGTTGGATCAGGCCAATGGCCCATCCAGTACAACACTCTGTGTCACACAGTGGCAAAAATTTATATATATACACACACACACACACTGTGGCTAATAGCCACTGATGGACCTCTGAAACCCTTGCATGAATTCCTAGAAAGGTATTGCTTGGGAATGGGGACTCAGGATGGTGCTACTCTGCGTTTCCCTCTACTTCAGTTCCAGCTTAATGTAAGAGAATTTCTAAATAACTAAATGGCACATGTGTTTGTGCTGGGGCTGACCCACCCTTTTCTCTCATGCTACCAATCCAGAAGTGTATATTGATAAAAATGCTACAACATTACCAGGTTAGATGGACCAAAGGTATCATTAGACAAATCACAACTTTAAATAAATGCTGAGGGCATTCGGACCAATAGAGAGGGAAGGACCTCTTGGGACTAAGTGGAAATGTCAGAGCTTCATGGGAAACGAATTGAAAATAAAACAGCCAATGTTGTGATGCAGCTGTATGGATTTATGATGAGGCCTCATTTGGGGTACTGTGTGCAGTTCTAGTTGCTGCACCTCAAAAAGAATACTGCAGAGCTGGGGGAAGCCAAGAAGAGGGTAACCAAGATGATTCTGATGAGAAAAGCTGAGGAGTCTGGGGGACTTTTCACTTTAGAAAAAAAGAAGAGACTCTGGAGAGAGTTAGAAATTTTATCCCCCTCAGAATTCTGGGGCACACAGCGAAGTTGTTGGGAAATAGGTTCAAGAAAGACAGAAGGAAATACCTCTTTATTCAAAGAGTCATTAAATTGTGGAATTAACTACCAGTGGATGGAGTGCTACAAGTGTAGATGCCTTGTTAGAGTGTTAGATACACAGAGGAGGGGGCCATCGATGGCTACCAGCCCTGGTGAATAAAATGTCCAGCGGTGGCACCTTTAAGACCAACGTAGTTTAATTCTGGGTAGAAGCTTCTTGTGCATGCACACACAACTCACACTTTGTGCCACTGGACTCACACTTTGTTCTATAGCTTCAGGCCAATGTAGCTATGCACCTGAATCTATCTCCATATTCAGAGGTAGCAAAACTCTGAAATGCAAAGCTAGAAGGCAACATCAGGGGAAGGCCTCAGCCTCTATGCCCGGTTTGTTTAACTGCCTGTGTGAAACAGTATGCTGGAATAGCTGGACCGGTGGTCTGATCTAGCAGAGCACTGCTTGTGTTATCTGAGTGATAATGCTAAATCCAACAGAGCCCTGTATTCATGGCTTAATGGGTCTTGGATCTCCATATCCAGCCCCAACAGTCTTGCCCTTGCACCCTGCTGCCGAGGGAAGTGAGTGACAAAAGAATCACTTCAAGACCAGAATTAGCATGATGGGCAATTTACAGAGAAAGTTTTTGATGTTTGTATCCTTTCCATATCTTTTCCTACTGAGCATGTCCCTTTCATTTTACAGAGAGCAGACTGAGGCTGAGAGAGTATTATGTGCCCAAAGGCAGGTTGTAAGCAAATTGGCATCAGTTAGGGCTAAGCTGAAATCATGGAGTGACTTCTAGGGTTTTGCCAGTTTTGAAAAATCCCAGCACCCTGGGGCAAAAAAACCCCCCATGTGTCAATTGTCCCCACCATTCTGCTAACCCCGATTGGCTGTGCTGGGCCACATGACAGTTAGCAGCACCCATCTTGTTAATTCCGCAAGCAGCACCCAAGAAGAACGCTGAAGCCCAGTTCGCAATGGCAGGAGGAGGCCACAGAGTCCCAAAGGGGTGGAAGAGCCTGCCCTGTTTTAGACTGCAGCAGTCGGGGCATGAAAAAAATTCAGCACATGCCCCCAAAAGACATGGCAGGGAGAGAGGCTGCACCCCCTCCCTTTTGGGAGCCTTCCCTGTTTAGTTCCTTCGCTTGCATCCTGCAGTTGTGCAGCCCGATCTTTTGCCTCACCTCCAGCAAGCGTAAACCTCATATCCATACTTGGGGGACAGTCTGCCCCACTGGACATGCCCACTTCCCAATGTGGGAGCTGCAGCCTCCTGAACTCATCTGAAATGGTCCCGGCGTCTCCTTAGCACCCCTTCGTGTTTCAGAGTTGGAGGCTTCCCCCCTTGCAAGTTTGAATGCGTACAAGACTCTGCTGATCCCCAGATAAGTCATGGAAAGGGGGATTAGAACTACTTAGTGGAGGAGAGAGAAGACGAGGGAAGGGCTGATCGTTCTGAAGATATGACTATTTAAAGATAATGATTGCATAAATTTAATTAATGCTTTTTCATGCTGCAAATGGCCGTTTTGTAATTAATGTATCTAGCCCCGCTAAGCATGGGAGATCACATCTCCTCTCTGCCCCCCCAATCCTCCCTCCCTCCCCAACCCAAATCCCTCCTCCCTCCCTCCCTCCTTCTGTCTTCCCATTTAATGAAAGACAGAAAGCAGATGACAGAAACAATTTGTCAGTGGGTTCGGGTGTCAAATGCCTAATTGGGTGCGCCGAGCGAGCGGAAAGTCAAAAAGATGGGGGTGGGAATGTGGGGGGGGGGGCTTGCTTCTACTCCATGACTATGGCTTCGGGGTGGGTGCACTTGTCAGGGGGGGGGGGAGAGAAGGGATAAAGTGTTCCTCATTAATTGATGGAGATTAGGGATATAGATTGGCTGTGGTAGGAACTGGGCAGTGACAAGAAGGAGGACAGGAGACGATGATTAACTGCAGCACAAACAAGCTGCCAGATCTCACAACACGTTCAGTCCCCGCTGGGGGTGACAATGGGGATGATTGGTTGCGGGGAAAGTTCTGGAGAAGGCCCAGCTATCAAGAAAGGCAGTGTGGTTCAGTGGGCAGAACGTCAGAGTCAGGTGGAGAAGACCCTGGTGCAAATCTCTGCATGAGCGTGAAGCTCCCTGGGTGTGCCCCTTTGCCAAAGCCTCTCTTTCTCTCGTGGCCTAGCCTACCTCCAAGGGCTGCTGTGAGGCTAAAGAAATGGGCAAATGGAAGGGGGAAATGAAAATGAAGGATAAAACAGAGAGGAGGACATACTTCTCCTTTGCCCCAGCAGCTGCAGTCTCATGCTCCCTGTTTTGGCTCATGCTTGACTATGTAGTCTCTCAAGATCTCTCTCTCTCTCTCTCTCTGTTTCCTCCCTGAATGTCTCTCTGTGTCTTCCTCTGACCCTGGATTGGGCCCTCCACCAGTCCATCTAGACCAGCTGCAATGCAACTGCAGGGGACACCGTTGGTCAAATTCCCATCAGGTCCAGCACAGGTGTGGTTGTTGTTGTTCAGTCACACAGACAAGTCTGACTCTTTGCGACACCCTGGACCAAGTCATGCCAGGCCCTCCTGCCTTCCACCATCCTTTGACATCTGCTCAAATTCGTGTTTGTTACATCATTTACGCTGTCCAGCCACCTCCTCTTCCGCCCTCCCCTTCTTCTTTTGCCTTCTGTCCTTCCCAGCATCAGGGTCTTCTTCTCCAGGGAGTGCTCCCTTCTCATTGGGTGGCCAAAGTATTCAAGCTACAGGTGTGGAGGGGCTGTTTAAAGTCCCATGCAAGTAGATGGGAAGGTGAAGCTGTTCAAGGACAACTCCTACTAGAGCTATGGCTGACCCAAGGCCATTCCAGCAGCTGCAAGGGGAGGAGTGGGGAATCAAACCCGATTCTCCCAGATAAGAGTCCGCTCACTTAACCACTAGGGTTGACCAAAGGCCATGCCAGCAGGTGCAAGTGGAGGAGTGGGGAATCAAACCCAGTTCTCCCAGATAAGAGTCTGCTCACTTAACCACTAGGGCTGACCCAAGGCCATGCCAGCAGGTGCAAGTGGAGGAGTGGGGAATCAAACCCAGTTCTCCCAGATAAGAGTCTGCTCACTTAACCACTAGGGCTGACCCAAGGCCATGCCAGCAGGTGCAAGTGGAGGAGTGGGGAATCAAACCCAGTTCTCCCAGATAAGAGTCTGCTCACTTAACCACTAGGGCTGACCCAAGGCCATTCCAGCAGCTGCAAGTGGAGTAGGGGGGAATCATACCCAGTTCTCCCAGATAAGAGTCCGCACACTTGACCACTATGGCTGACCCAAGGCCATTCCAGCAGCTGCAAGTGGAGGAGTGGGAATCAAACCCGGTTCTCCCAGATAAGAGTCCGCTCACTTAACCACTATGGCTGACCCAAGGCCATTCCAGCAGCTGCAAGTGGAGGAGTGGGAATCAAACCCGGTTCTCCCATAAGAACATAAGAACATAAGAGAAGCCATGTTGGATCAGGCCAACGGCCCATCAAGTCCAACACTCTGTGTCACACAGTGGCAAAAAATGTTATATACACACATACACTGTGGCTAATAGCCACTGATGGACCTGTGCTCCATACACTGTGGCTAATAGCCACTGATGGACCTGTGCTCCATATTTTTATCTAAACCCCTCTTGAAGGTGGCTATACTTGTGGCCGCCACCACCTCCTGTGGCAGTGAATTCCACATGTTAATCACCCTTTGGGTGAAGAAGTACTTCCTTTTATCCGTCTTAACCTGTCTGCTCAGCAATTTCATCGAATGCCCACGAGTTCTTGTATTGTGAGAAAGGGAGATAAGAGTTAAGATAAGAGTTCGCTCACTTAACCACTATGGCTGACCCAAGGCCATTCCAACAGCTGCAAGTGGAAGAGTGGGGGAATCAAACTCAGTTCTCCCAGATAAGAGTCTGCTCACTTAACCACTATGGCTGACCCAAGGCCATTCCAGCAGCTGCAAGGGGAGGAGTGGGGAATCAAACCCGATTCTCCCAGATAAGAGTCCGCTCACTTAACCACTAGGGTTGACCAAAGGCCATGCCAGCAGGTGCAAGTGGAGGAGTGGGGAATCAAACCCAGTTCTCCCAGATAAGAGTCTGCTCACTTAACCACTAGGGCTGACCCAAGGCCATTCCAGCAGCTGCAAGTGGAGTAGGGGGGAATCAAACCCAGTTCTCCCAGATAAGAGTCCGCACACTTGACCACTATGGCTGACCCAAGGCCATTCCAGCAGCTGCAAGTGGAGGAGTGGGAATCAAACCCGGTTCTCCCAGATAAGAGTCCGCTCACTTAACCACTATGGCTGACCCAAGGCCATTCCAGCAGCTGCAAGTGGAGGAGTGGGAATCAAACCCGGTTCTCCCAGATAAGAGTTCGCTCACTTAACCACTATGGCTGACCCAAGGCCATTCCAACAGCTGCAAGTGGAAGAGTGGGGGAATCAAACTCAGTTCTCCCAGATAAGAGTCTGCTCACTTAACCACTATGGCTGACCCAAGGCCATTCCAGCAGCTGCAGGTGGAGGAGGGGGGAATCAAACCTGGTTCTCCCAGATAAGAGTCCTCTCACTTAACCATGACACCAAACTGGTTTCAGGAAGCAGCCCTGGAGAAACCCTGGAGAGCCACTTCTGGCTGGAATAGAAAAAAACCTGTGCTTGATGGAGCTGCAGCTTCCTTGGGAAGGGCTCTGCTTGCCATGCAGAGGATACCAAGGAGATGATTATTTAGCATCAGCTTCATACTAACTGCAATTGTCAAGACAGTCCCCAAGTATCAGTAACACCCAACATGATGACAACTTTCATAAAATCAATTTCCATTAAACAGCTCAACTGGCCAGGCAGGAAGAGGAGAAACCGAACCAGACATGAACACGTGGGAAACATCAGCGGTTCACAGTTGGCTGAGGAAAGAAAGAAGATTCGGTGGCAGGCAAAGGGGGGGGGCACAACCACAAAGGCACCCCCACACTGTGAGAGGAGGGTTCTAGCTTGGATGCATTTCTGAAAAAAGCGCCTGGGAAATGCATCAAGAAATATTCAGGAGCAGAAACTGGGAAACAGACTAACAATCCCAGTTTGGATGGTCATGAAAAGGTGCTGCTGAATTGTTCAGTAACTTGCTGAATAGATGAGTTAGAGGCAGGTGACCCCTTCCCTGCGACATCTCCGCCATCGTCTAGAAGTTCCTACGTAATGTAAATTGGACAACAAGAGAAGAACATCCACGTTTCTTGCAGACACCAGGAGAGGCCTGAGCTGGCTGCCTGCAACAAGAAACACCAGTCCTGCATTTGCTCCTCGTGTGTTGACCTGAGGGACGTGACACAACTTGCCCTTTTTGAGGACTTCTACTGCATCTGAAAACCCGCCACTGACAACAATTTCCTTATGTCTCAGTTGATTGGAAAGCAGATGAAAACTAAGCAAGACCAGGAAGATTATCATTGAAAGTCATGAAATCTGGCAGGAGCTTTACCAGGAGGAAAGACTGGTAACTGCCCATTCGCACATATTCTCTTTGGGGGCTTCCACTGTGTAGAGCAGCCTGCCTAAGAAGGTGAGGAGGGCTTCTTACACTCCAGTCATTCTGCAGAATGTAGAAGAAGAAGAAATTGGATTTATACCCCTCCCTATACTCTGAATCTCAGAGTGGTCACAATATCCTTTACTCCCCCCCCCCCCAAAAAACAGACACCCTGTGAGGTGGGTGGGGCTGAGAGAGATTTTACAGCAGCTGCCCTTTCAAGGACAACTCTGCAAGAGCTATGGCTAACCCAAGGCCATTCCAGCAGGTGCAAGTGGAAGAGTGGGGAATCAAACCCGGTTCTCCCAGATAAGAGTCCGCACACTTAACCACTACACCAGACTGGATCTTTATGTGCAAAACAGAAATTGTTTGAAGGGCATTTTTAGGAAGGGATTAGAACCCTAGCAGAATGGAATGGCACAGAAGGTCACCTCTATTAGGCACAGTCTTGCAGTGTTATCACCTCACTTTTCTTTCCTGACATGTCCTCAGTCCTTGGAACCCACTACCTTGATTATGGTATGCCATAGACCAGGGGTTGTCAATGGTAGCTCTCCAGATGTTTTTTGCCTACAACTCCCATCAGCCCCAGCCAGCATAGCCAATGGCTGGGGCTGATGGGAGCTGTAGGTAAAAAACATCTGGAGAGCTACCATTGGCAACCCCTGCCATAGACAATTTTTTGTTTGCATTGTTTTTTTCCAGTTTGGTAATCATAGTCTTATTTCATTGCTTATTGGAGGTTGTTGCCATCTGATTGAATTGCACTGTATTTTGTAAGCTGCCTTGAATCTCAGTCAGAAAGGTGGGCTGCTACACTACTACTAAGATGAGGACTACTACAATGATTACTACGACTACCATCATGAACAACAACAAGAAGATCTCGATCCATTTTGTAGCATTGGGGAAAGTGCAGAAAAGGGCAACTAGACTGATTAAAGGGTTGGAACACTTTCCCTATGAAGAAAGGTTAAAGTGCTTGGGGCTCTTTAGCGTGGAGAAATGACGACCGAGGGTGACATGATAGAGGTTTACAAGATTATGGAGGGGATGGAGAAAGCAGAGAAAGAAGTCCTTTTCTCCCTTTCTCACAATATGAGAACTCATGGGCATTCAATGAAATTGCTGAGCAGTCGGGTTAAAACTGATAAAAGGAAGTCCTTCTTCACCCAAAGGGTGATTAACATGTGGAATTCACTGCCACAGGAGGTGGTGGAGACTACAAACATAAACAGCTTCAAGAGGGGATTGGATCTGGAGCAGAGGTCCCTCACTGGCTATTAGCCACATGGTATAGATGGAACTCTGTCTGGGGCAGTGATTCTCTGTATTCTTGGTGCTTGGGAGGGGCAACAGTGTCCTGGTCCCACTGATGGACCTCCTGATGGCACTTGGATTTTTGGCCCCGTGTGACACACAGTGTTGGACTGGATGAGCCATTGGCCTGATCCAACATGGCTTCTCTTATGTTCTTATGTCTGGGGTAGTGATGCTCTGTATTCTTGATGTTGGGGGGAGCAACAGTGGGAGGGCTTCTAGTGTCTTGGCTCCACTGATGGACCTCCTGATGGCACTTGGTTTTCTGGTCACTGTGTGACACAGAGTGTTGGACTGGATGGGCCACTGGCCTGATCCAACTTGGCCTCTCTTATGTCCTTGTGTTCTTATGTTCACTGAGAAATGTGCTTGTTAGATCACCCAAAGTCATGGCACTGGGAATTCTACCAGTTAAAACTACTTGTGCTTGTCCATCTATAATGAGACATGAAGTCTGACCAGGGAAGGAAATACTTTAGGTTGGAAAGCAGGACAGACCTCAGAGTCAGTGTGGTGTAGTGCAGGGGTGGCCAATGGTAGCTCTCCAGATGTTTTTTGCCTACACCTCCCATCAGCCCCAGCCATTGGCCATGCTGGTGTAGTGGTTAAGAACCAGTTTGGTTTAGAGACAGTGTGGTATAGTGGTTAAAAACAGTGGACTCTAATCTGGGAGAATTGGTTTGATTCCCTCCTCCACAAGCAGCCAGCTGGGTGACCTTGGCTCAGTCTCAGTTCTCTCAGAGTTCTCTCAAAAGTAGTTCTCAAAAAAGCTCTCCCAACCCCACCTACCTCACAGGGTGCCTGTTGTGGGTAGAAGAAGGGAAGGCGATCGTAAGCTGCTTCAAGACTCCTTTGTGTAGGGAAAAGTAGAGTATAAAAACCAACTCTTCTTCTTCTTGTTCCCCATTCAAAGTATGCCATTTATTTCCTCCATGGACACAAGCCGAAGTTCAACCTTCTCCATGGTGGGCAAGTCAATGGAACAACCAGCTTGATATACAGTCATAAGATGCTGCAGGATTGTTTGCGATCTGTTTTCCACATGGTTGTCTTTTTCCTCCACTGTCCTTTAATGCAGCAGGTAGTTGGGTTAACTTGGGAGCATTATTCTTCAACACTGAATTGCAGACAGATTGTTTCAGCTTGCCACTCAGTTCAGTTACAATCAAAAGTTCTTCTGTAAAGATGCTATGACCCAGATAGCCCAAGCAAGCCCGATCTCATCATATCTCAGAAGCTAAGCAGGATCAAGTACTTGGGTGGGAGACTGTCCTCGAAATACCAGCAGTCGGGAGGCAGGGGCAGGCTTCATTCAGCCCCCTTCCCGAAGATCCTCCAGGCCCCCAGCAGGTGTCAGTCACCAGAGGTTGCCTTGACTTCCAGGTGCAGACACACATGGGGAAAAAATACCAAAAGAGAGAGGTTCTTCTGTCAAGGTAGCCACTTAGTGTTGACTCATTTGCAGAGTTCTTAACAATATGTTTCCTGTTCCTTCAGGAGCAAGATCTTCCATACTGCCAAAAAGACAACTAAGTGGATTCTAGATCCAGTCAAGCCTGAATTCTCCTGAGAAGCAAAAGTGAATCAACTGAGGCTATTATGCTTTGGTCATATTGTGAGAAGACGAGACTTAGTGGAAAAAGACGATAATGCTAGGGAAAGTCAAAGGCAGCAAGAAAAGAGGAAGACACAACGTGAGAGCGATGGAATCCATCCAGGAAGCTGCAGCCCTCAGTTTGCAAAACCTGAGCAAGGCTGTGCACAAGAGGCTGTTTTGAAAGTCATTCATTCACAGGGTTGTGCCATAAGTTGGAAGTGGACTTAAAACACACACACAGTCTTCCATGTGTCTGGCAGCAAACCGTCCTGGGCATCTTATGAAAACATGTTGTCTCCAGAATGAATGAATCCCTTTCTTTTCAGGGAGATAAACAGGACCCCACTTGACCTAATGGTAACAGTTGTATCACCTGAAGTATGGTATCATATGATTGAACAAGTGCAGACACAAGTCCCATGGATTTGGGTTTGGGTAAATATGAAGCATCGCCCTGCCAAAAAAGTCCGTATATATAGTCAAAGCGATGGTATTCCCAGTAGTAATGTATAGCTGTGAGAGTTGGACCACAAGGAAGGCCGAGCACAGAAGAATAGATGCTTTTGATCTGTGGTGCTGGAGGAGACTCTTGAGAGTCCCTTGGACTGCAAGAAGATCCAATCAGTCAGTCCTAAGGGAAGACAACCCAGACTTTTCCCTGGAAGGTCAGAAGCTGAAGCTCAAATACTTTGGCCACCCAATGAGAAGGGAGCACTCCCTGGAGAAGACCCTGATGCTGGGAAAGACAGAAGGCAAAAGAAGAAGGGGACAGCTAAAGAGGAGATGGCTGGACAGCATTATGGATGAAACTAACATGAATTTGAGTGGACTTTGGAGGATGGTGGAAGACAGGAGGGCCTGGCATGACTTGGTCCAGGGGGTCGCAAAGAATTGGACTCAACTGTGCTACTGAACAACAACAAAAATACGAAGTGAATGCTGACCATCTCATCATATTGCCACAAATTCACATTATCTTCTGATTTCTTCACCTCATGACTATTATGCTTTGGTCATATTGTGAGAAGACGAGACTCAGTGGAGAAGACGATAATTCCTCTCAGGTGAGGAATCAGTTTTCCCTGGTAATCTTGTGCAGTCCACTACTTAGTTCCATCATGTTGAGAAATAGTGCCGTGGCTTACTGTTGTTTCTCCTAACATCAGACTGTGATCTGAAGAGATGGCCCTTCATTGCTTCAATGCTGTATTTAGGCACTTCTGGCTCATAGACCACCAATGAATGTCAGCTCAGAGTCCTTAGATGTAATAAATCAAGGGAATGGTGTCCACCCAGGTTTCATGAGTGATTGCTGATGATGGAAGATTAATACTAAGTCAAATGCTTGTGTGTGTGAGAGAGAGCGAGAGAGACATTCTTTACCTGTGACTCTCTTTAGCAAAGCCGCACCCTTCAAAGTCTGCTGACATTAAAGGGCTGGGAAGTATGGACCTCTGCTGAGGACGGCTCTGTAAGTTCTCGTAACTGGAGCCAAGTCTCCCCATTGGCACAGTGAATACTCCTTTTTTCCTGTCTGGATATTGGCAGGGTATAATTGCAGGTAGATCCAGAGCTTCCAAACAACATCTGTAGAATTCTGTGTGTGACATCTAGTTCTTGTCTCTACTGCAATGCTGTCTTTTGGGTTCTTTTCTCCAGTGAACACTTCTTCGAGAATATCAGTGCTATTATTGGCTGTATGAGCTGTCAGGCCACAGGAAAGGGCTGTGGCTTAGCAGTAGGGTGTCTTCTCAGCATACAGAAGGGCCCAGGTCCAATTTCCAGTGTCTCCAGTTAAAAAGACCAAGTGGCAGGTGATGTAAAAGACCCCCATCTGAGACCCCTGGAGAGCTGCTTACAGTCTTAGTAGACAGTATTGATCTTGATGGACCAAGGTCTGATTCAATATAACCACAGATAAAAAGAACCATTCCTTCACACTATACTCACAGGCTATTTCTTATGTTATTGACTTCTGTTTCCAAAAGGTTGCAATTCCAATAATATAACAATAAGGTTTCTTGGAAGGGTGATACATTACAAAGGTAGCAATAACACTCACAAATCCATCCAGATGTCCATAATGTCTGCAAAGTCCATGACGAAGACCCTGGGATTTTTTTTATCCTTCGATTAAAAGTCTTCTCAGAATGGTCTGGTTCAATTATTTCAAAAGGACTCCCAGAGGAACATCAACACAACCAAATGGTCTACTATACTATTTCTAATCCTCCTTTCACAAGCCATATTCTGGGCTTAACCCTGACGCAAAACTAGGCTAGGCATCAAGACACCTTCTGCTGCCCGTCCCAGTACTAGACAAGACTGATCTTGATGAACCAAGGGTCTGATTCAGTAGAAGGCAGCTTCATGTGTTCAGGATTAATTTCTTATTTTCTGTCTGTCTGTCCATCCACCTGTCTCTCCATTTATTGGCCACAGAGGTTGGTGGTCTGATGGAACGAGGCACTGCATCCAGGGTGTTTCCTGCTATGGCTGTATCCACTTGCGGCTAGGCATGCCCGGTTACCCGCTGGTTTGGCTCATGTCCTGTTTGCCAATCATCATTCTCAGGACCGAGCGGCTGGCTGACAACAGAATCTGGCTGCTGCAGAATTACGACAGATTACAGAGAACATATTGGTGAGGGACGGGAGAGGCTGTTGTGGTTTGTTCTTCTGTCATCTTGTTGCAAATGTGCCCCGAATGGGCAATTGATATTTATTAGGGAACATACAATAACTGTCTCGTTAAATCAAGAGCCAAGCACAGGCTGGGCGCCTTAATTTAAAGCGTCACTGGTTTGGGTGAATGATGGGAAACAAGTCGGCCAGGATGAGAGCAAAAGCGGTGGGGAGGGAACGGCTAAAATGTTCTAAGGATCGCTGCCCGCAGGCTTGTCTCCGTCAATATGGAACTTGAAATCTCGCCTCATAAATGGCAGTCTGTGTTTTAAAGGCCGCTTTGAAAGCAGAGGTTAATGCTCCAGATTGCATTCCAATTGAAAACGCACTAACCGGTAAATTCAGTTTGTGTCGAGTGGAAATGCTTGAGCTGCTATAGCATTGAGGTGGGGGGGGGGAGAGGAGGGCTAGAGTGGCACAGAGCACGGTGGGGAGGGAGGGAGGGGCTTCCACTTCTCCCCGGCTCTCTCCGACAGAATTAAATTTCAAAGTTTAATGAGTTGCGAAAGAGCTGCCTGGATGAGAAAGAACGTTCTGGGCCTTGCCAAGAACGGTGAACTGTATTTAGCCGTGCGTGTGTGTGCGTGTGTGTGTGTGTGTGTGTGAAGACTGTGAGGGAGGGGGAAGAAAAAAAACCCATCAGGGTACAGAGCAAGTGAAAAATGTCAGGGTAAATTGCTCTTGACAGTGCTAATGTCTGCACCTCATAGCAATAATTATATGTAGATAAATAGCAAGATAGCTCTCAGCTGGAGCCTTCAGTCTGAGTGCAGATGCCTCCTAACTGCCAGCTGGGGACCTTTAACATGCTTTTTTTTTTACCCCCTCCTCCCTTATTTCTCCTCTTTTTGGCTGTGCAACCTCTCTTCATTAGAAGTCCATTGAAAAGATCTCACCTGCACACCTGACCACACCTGACCACGGTTGCCCCAATTTTTAGTCTAGAGCCCTCTGCTGGTTCATAGATATAACTGTCTGGCACGGAGCAGGGGTAGCTGGGGATGCCTGTGTGGAGGGGAGGTATTTGTGATTTCCCTGTATTGTGCATTGGACTAGATGGCCCTGGAGGTCCCCTCTGTGTTCTGAGGTCAAAATGAACAGGATTGAGGGCTATTCACACTTTGTAAGGTTTATCTTTTGTCCGTTCCCCACGGAACTCGGGGTGTCAGGTTTCATCTCTTTATCCTCAAAACAACCTTGTGAGGTAGGTTATGTTGAGAGAGTGAGGCACCGGCACAGGGTTCCTCGGTGGAGGAAGGGAGACAAAGGGAAAGGCATGTGCTCTCTCATCACACCAGGGCTTGCAGTCAAGGAAAACGAAGAGGGGCCACCCTTCAGAGTGGTCTCAAAGAAGCCCTTCTTTTAACAATAAACCTCTTCATACAATTTGATGGGATTGCACCACCGTAAGATATGGAGAACTTTGTTTGCTTCAAAAAACATTTGGACATATTGTTTGGGAGTGCATCTTTCAGTGCCTATTGGCAGGGGTGGCATTCTTGCAGGAGCTCCTTTGCATATTAGGCCACACCCCCTGATGTAGCCAATTCCCCATGAGCTTACAAGGCTCTTTTTTGTAAGCTCCAGGAGGATTGGCTACATCAGGGGTGTGTGGCCTAATATGCAAAGGAGCTCCTGCTAGAATTCCACCCCTGGCTATTAGCCATGTTAGTGAAACTGAACTGTCACGTTCAGAAGCAGCATCTCTTTGAAAATCAAAGAGAGGTGAGGGAGACAATGGGGAAAGGCTTTTCTATCTTACTTCCACGGCTTTCTTTTGTAGCAGGAACTCCTTTGCATATTAGACCACACCTCCTTGATGTAGCCAATCCTCCTAGAGCTTCCAGTAGGCCCTGTACGAAGAGCCCTGAAGCTCTTGGAGGACTGGCTACATCAGGGGTGTGTGGCCTAATAGGCAAAGGAGTTCCTGCTTTTAAAAAAAGCCCTGCTCACTGGTGACCTCTTTCAGAAACAGAACATTGGACTAGGAAACCTTCTGGTCTGATCCTACCGGGCTCTCATAGCCACAATAATTAGGAAAGGAATCTCCATCCCTGATTCACTGGGTAAAAGCAGCAGGGGGGATGGAATCATCCCTTCCCTGCTCTCCTTTATGAGATTTCCCAAAGCACATGGTTGCTCGCTGTTGGGGAAAGTGGTCTGCTCGTCAAGGCTCTTTTTAGGGGCTTAGAAAAGGGGGTGGGTGGGATAGTGGAGGTTGATTGGTGCAAGCGATCTAAGTTGTGTGCCAAAGAACTTTTCCCCGCTAGGGTCACTAGCCAATCTGACCTGGCCAAAAAACCCAAAACATCCCAGGCTCCAAAAGTGATGCGAGCAACATACAAGAGCCAGCAATTCTATTAGAACAAAGTAGGAGTCAAGTCTCACCTTTAAGACCAATGTAAGCTTTAAGAATGTAAGCTTTTGTATGCATGCATACTTTCTTCAGAAGAAGTATGCATGCATACGAAAGCTTACATTTTAAATAAAACTTTGTTGGTCTTAAAGGTGAAACTTGACTTCTGCTTCGTTCTACTGCTTCAGACCAATGTGGCTGCCCACATGGAATGCAGCAATTCTATTGTTATCCATTCTCTGTCCCTCTGGCAGGCAGTGAAACTCTCCATGGTCTTTGGTAGCAATGTTTCCTAACCTGTTTTTAAAGTGGAGATGCCACGGATTGAACTCAGAATCTTTTGTTTGCAAAGCAGGTATTCTGCCACTGTGCTACGCTGGCCGCTAAGCCACACCAACCGCTGTGCAATTAGTCTGAAAAAGTAGACTTTTCCTTTTAAAAACAACAACTGAAGAGCAGGGGGTGGAGCTGGGGGAATAAGCTGCAAGATTCTCCTCTCTCTCTTTTGGCTTATGGAATTTGCAAACTGCAATGCCGGGGAAAAAAAAAAACACAAACAGGAAAACATAGCTCCATTCTTTGCAAAACAAAAATATGTTCTTTGGAACTTCCTAGTTGTCAAACACCTTTTTTGTTTAGCTCAACAACTAATCCACTTATCGGTGGATAAAGCTGCCGGCACATCACCAGGATGATAAAAAGCATACACAAAAAATTAGCACAAATGTGCCCGTAGCGCTCTCACGTTTAAACAGGCACCAGTGGGGGCAGAGAGAGATAGAAAGGGAGAGAGAGAGAGAGAAAGAAAAACACAAACAAGACTCTTTTTTTTAAAAAAAAACAACAAACCCTACAAACTCAGTTTCCTCAGGAGAGATTCTGGTAGATAGGAGCTTTATACAATTTCCCCCCTCCAAGTCCCTCTTTCGTTGTGCAGACAAACCCGAATGCCAGAGCTGCAGAGCAACGAGAGATCCTATCAGCAGAGGAGCGACAAGATAGAGAATGGATTTTGCCAGGGTGGATTTTTAATAGGGGCTTCTTTTTCGTTCCCTTCTAAAACAAGGCGCCCACGTTCTCCACCAAGCTGCAACGTAAGGAGGGCGGCACCTGCCTCCTTTTGATTCTGTCCATTGCTTTTCAGCGCCACCATTTCTGGGGGTGTTTCCAATCCGTTTGTGCTCTTCACACCATTGGGACCCTCATGCTTGCATTATGCGCCATTCGCATGCAACTGATGAAAAGTGTGGGTGTGTGTGGGGGGGGACTGAATATGTTTCATGGGGAAGAGGTCAGCACAAGGAAATGGAATAAACAGAGCCACAAATTTGGTTTGTGTGTGAGAGAAGGGATCCCTTTTCAAGCTGGAATAGCAGGATGTGCAATTCCTCATCCAAAGAGCTTGTTTCCCGTGTCCATTTCTGTCCCCATCCGGAAGCCCCTTTGCTCTCAAGATGAGCAAGAGGTTAATACGTTTTTCAAGAAGAAATGGAAAGAAGCCAGAAAATGGTCAGGATGACAGAATTCTGTGAAAAAGAATTGGGAGGCCCCGTTCCGCACTTCCCTCCTTTTCTGAAGCAAGGCGAGCTGGTGCTAGAAGCAGGGCCTTTTCGGTTGTGGCACGCCAGCTCTGGAGCCCTCAGCTGCCTTCCTTGAACAGTGATGTTCAAAATTTTGGTGTTGTTATAAGGGCTTGTAGATATGATTATCTGACACACACACAGATCTCCCATTCTTCACGGATCTTAGGCCGGTGTGTATGAGTTTCTCCTCACTTTTCTCTCAGAACTGCCCTGTGAGGCAGGCAAGGCTAAGAGATCACTTGGCCCGAGGCCAGTGAGGATACCCCCCCCCCCCCCAGGCAGCCTCCTCAGGTCACCAGCTCGCTCATGCTGACCCAGTCGCTCTGCCTTCCCACTGCTGTGTCTGGCCAAGGCTGGAAGGGACATTTTAGGGAGCCGGGAATCCATCAAGAGGCGCACACCTGTCAGGTTGGCATCTGGAACTAAATGGAAACACTTGCCCGGAGGTGACCTTCCAGCTTCCCTGACCCACTTCCCAAGCCGGAGCACGTCTCTTGACAGTGCTTCGTCGACCACTCTTGGTGTGGCCAAATCTGGACTCCTGGGCAAAAGATGGAGCTGGGAGGAAAAAGGGCTAAGAGGGGAACAAACCAGAATGAAAGCGGGTCTGGTTGGAGAAGGCGACTGGGCTGGAGTCTCGCAGTCTTACGACAACACACCAAAGGCCTGTGCTACAGACTGAAGGCAGTCGTAATTTTCAGTAGGATGGCAAAACATCACAAATTCACAGCGATTCCTCTCTTCTTGTGTTCCTCTTATGGATGCACAAGATGCTATTTCCCCTAAATTGTCACCATAAGCCTTTTCATTCTGCCCCTCTTCAGTACCAGCATTCCTGGTTCACTTTGTTCTTTTGAAGCATTTGTATGCCATCGACGCAAGAACTATGTTTAAAACTGTTAAGACATTTTTATCAGGGAAAATCTGGCCCAAGGCAAGAGGTGTAGAAAGAAAGACACGCAGGTTTGGTTTGCACAGGGCAGAAGGGTGAAGGGAACCACGACTTCCCAAGTAAGAATAACGGGGAGGTGAAATTTGGCAGCATCCCCTGTCTACAGCGACATCCGCTTTCCCCGTTCAAGAAATTATATCATTTTTCATCATCTCTCTTTTCAAATACTTAAATGGATCAGCTAAATTTCAACTTCTTCGCGAGCTACCAAAACATAAATGACGGTTTCATTTGAAGATCTCTCAAGAATCAGGAGAACCAACCGTCGTCAAGTTAGAGCAGCTTCCCAACCCCAAAACTATCCTTGGTTATTTCGCTTTGCATTCTGAAAGAAAGTGATATGCTGGAATAAAAACTGCCTCAACAATAAAGAGGATATTTTAGCTTCCATTTCACCCCTCTCCAATTACTAATCAAAGCCTGAAGCGGATTCATCCATTGACAGGGGATGGTAGATTACGGAGAGCTGTGCCAGAGAGAGGGGAATTGCACCAGTTGAAGGCTTCCAATAAGGGCAGTCATGAGTCAAATTTGTTTTCACTCCCCCCCCATGCTCTTCCTCCACTCCCATGTGCCCCCCAGTGGTTGCCGGCAAGTGCCCAGAAACCAAACCTTCCCCTACTGCTGGCTTCCTGTCCCTGGTGTTTTGTGGTACACACTGCCTCTGGACATGGAGGTTCGATTTCACTAGGAGGGTGAATAGCCATTGATGGCATTGCAGTGAGACGAAGATATTTTAACTCACTGCTGGAAGCTGAGTAGTAGGCCTTCCTCTGCAGCCACTCTCAGTGACAGGCTGTGGGGCAAAGGCCTGCCCTGACCCCTTGGTACTCTCAGAGACATGCTGGACCATTTAGGGTCGGCTGAAAAAGTAAGATGGGCAACCAAACCCAGTGCAAAGGAGATGGATTCCCTGGCATGCGAGGCAGGGAGACGGATTCCAGGCATGCCTTGAACCAAACCGGGTCGGTCTTCAAGGTGCCCTTTTGTTCTGCTGCTTCAGACCCACACGGCTGCCCACCTGGATCTGGGCAGTGCAGGGGGGCTTTCCGTGCAGGCTGCTGGATGGCTTGCTCGCTTCCAGGGTTCAAAATAGACCTCATGTGGCTCTTTGCACTCAGCTGCGCATGCTAATCACTAATTAAAAGGTTGTCATCCTTCCAAAGCAGACGGCCCACTGAATCCCTGCCGTCCGTCCGGGAAGCTCACAGCAGTGCTTGTATTTGTATAAGTGAGACTCTCGAACGCCCTGTCCACAAAAGCTCTTGGCCTCCCTTCCTGCTGAATACCTGGAGAACTCCTTCTTTCGCCTCTCTCCCCACCCCACGGTATCATCTTCCCCTCCTCCCCCCCCCCGTCCCCCACCCAGTGCAGAAATATTACGTCTGCCTCCTGAGCTTCCTTCTCTGGCTGGGCCGGCCGTATCAGCTGGAGAAGGCTTAGAGCCTCGTCTCTTTGGATTTAGACTGAAATTTTGATTTTCTGCCGCGCTCAGATAATGTGGAAATCCCGTTCCCCGATATTTCCTGTTTATCAGTGAAGTGCAGTATGGTTCTGAAAGGGGAGGGGGAGGCCGATCTGCTTCCCCACCACCACCACCGTGGCACCTTTGCAGTCCCTCACTCCACTCGCCCACCCTTCCCCACACGCTAAGGGAATGCCACTTTGGAGCAGCCGATATAACAATAGTCTAATTATTTCAGCCAGGGGTTTAAATATTTTCAGAATCCGGGGGCTCCCGTGGTGCTCCCTAGCGACCCCTCCCCAAGGGGCTCCAATTGCCAAGGCGAAGAGAGGGGATTTAGACAGAACGGTTCCCTTGGCAATGTGCGGGGACTTCGGCAGCCTGCCCCAGGCTGGGGACAAAGAGAACAGGCCCAGGCTGTTGGGTTGGATTTCGCTCTCCCTTTCTTCCGGACTGAAGAGTGAGACTGTCTAAAATGGTTTTCGGAATTTGCTAGTGTGGGTTTTTAATTTCCTTTTCCTATTGATGCACACTGGGTGCAACTGGGCATCGATTATACTACAGTTGCCGTCGTCACCTTGAGATTGCTTTTGCACTGCTGTTTAATCACTGAAGGCACGTGCTCTTGCACAGTGGTAACCGACGAGGGGGGAAAGATGCAGACCGAACACTGGGCCAATGCTTGCCCACCCAGCAACTGGGAAGGGGCTGATCCAATCCACCTGCTTGCCCCCTGCTAAGTCCTCCCAAGGTCATTCCTAACCATTTCCTCTCCCCCCCTTGAACTGTCCTGGAAGGGCCTTCCTCCGCATGAGCTGGAGCTAGCAAAACTCTGTGGCTGAAGGGAAGGAGCTGCCATTCGGAGGGACCTGATTCAGAACTCACCCTTGGTGTAAACTCAGTCAGGGGCCAGAGGCAACCCTCTTGCTCTCATGCGGGGCACCAAGGTGTTTTTCGTAGCAGGAACTCCTTTGCACATTAGGCCACACCTTCCTGATGTAGCCAATCCTCATGGAGCTTACAGGGCTCTTCTTACAGGGCCTACTGTAAGCTCCAGGAGGATTGGCTACATCAGGAAGGTGTGGCCTAACATGCAAAGGAGTTCCTGCTTCAAAGAAAAAGCCCTGCGGGACACCCAGAAGGAACAGAATCCCTGATTTTCTTTCTATCTCTTGTCAGGGAACTTTCCCCTGATTGATTTGTCTGCTGAAGACCTCCAGATAGTTGGATGTGGAGACCCAGCCTTGGGTGGGTGGGGTCCTGTGGACCCCCCCCCCATTGCCCCAGGCTGCCTGCTGGGAACTAAAGCTTGACTGGGCAGAGTGCAGGGGGGTGGGGTGGGGGGAGGATCCAGGAGACAACAGGTCTGATTCCCGCCCCCCGCCATGGAGTTCTGTGGGGTTGCCTTGGGCCAGCCATGCAGACTCCCCCTCGCCCACCTCCAAAGGTTGTTGTGAGGGTCAAAGGGCAGAGGGGGACAATGCCAGCCACTTGTGGTACCCATGGGGGGGGGGAGCAAGGTGGGAGCATAAATGAAAGGAAAAAATTGAAGAAATCCCAGTGTCGTCTTCTTGGGAAACCTCCCTGAACAGCGCTTGAAGCACTGCAGGAGTTTGCTTTTTGAGCGGGGTGGGGACAGTGATGCTCTATCTTCTTGGTGTTTTGGGAGGGGGGCACAGTGGGAGGGCTTCTAGTGTCCTGGCCCCACTGATGGACCTCCTGATGGTACCTGGGTTTTTTGGCCACTGTGTGACACAGTGTTGGACTGGATGGGCCATTGGTCTGATCCAACAGGGCTTCTTATGTCTGGGGCAGGGATGCTCTGTCTTCTTGGTGCTTGGGGGGGCACAGTGAGAGGGCTTATGGTATCCTAGCCCCACTGATGGACCTTCTGATGGCACCTGGGTTTTTTGGCCACTGTGTGACACAGAGTGTTGGACTGGATGGGCCATTGGCCTGGTCCAACAGGGCTTCTCTTATGTTCTTATGTGACACAGAGTGTTGGACTGGAGAGACCACTGGCCTGATCCAACAGGGCTTCTCTTATGTTCTTAAGTGACACAGAGTGTTGGACTGGAGGGGCCACTGGCCTGATCCAACATGGCTTCTCTTATGTTCTTATGAGACACAGAGTGTTGGACTGGAGGGACCACTGGCCTGATCCAACATGGCTTCTCTTATGTTCTTATGTGACACAGAGTGTTGGACTGGAGGGGCCACTGGCCTGATCCAACATGGCTTCCCTTATGTTCTTATGTGACACAGCGTGTTGGACTAGATGGGCCACTGGCCGAATCCAACAGGGCTTCTCTTATGTTCTTATGTGACACAGAGTATTGGAGTGGATGGGCCATTGGCCTGATCCAACAGGGCTTCTCTTATGTTCTTATGTGACACAGAGTGTTGGACTGGATGGGCCACTGGCCTAATCCAACAGGGCTTCTCTTATGTTCTTATGTGACACAGAGTATTGGAGTGGATGGGCCATTGGCCTGATCCAACAGGGCTTCTCTTATGTTCTTATGTGACACAGAGTGTTGGACTGGATGGGCCATTGGCCTGATCCAACACGGCTTCTCTTATGTTCTTATGTGATACAGAGTGTTAGACTGGATGGGCCACTGGCCTGATCCAACATGGCTTCTCTTATGTTCTTATGTGACACAGAGTGTTGGACTGGAGGGGCCATTTCCTGATCCAACAGGGCTTCTCTTGTGTTCTTATGTGACACAGAGTGTTGGACTGGAGGGGCCATTGGCCTGATCCAACAGGGCTTCCCTTCTGTTCTTATGT
The DNA here is from genome assembly GCF_032191835.1 of Heteronotia binoei. NCBI lineage: Eukaryota > Metazoa > Chordata > Lepidosauria > Squamata > Gekkonidae > Heteronotia > Heteronotia binoei. The sequence continues at coordinate 2,077,418 of NC_083240.1, read as the reverse complement.
GACACAGCGTATTGGACTAGATGGGCCACTGGCCTAATCCAACAGGGCTTCTCTTATGTTCTTATGTGATACAGAGTGTTGGACTAGAGGGGCCACTGGCCTGATCCAACAAGGCTTCTCTTGTGTTCTTATGTGACACAGAGTGTTGGACTGAATGGGCCACTGGCCTGATCCAACAAGGCTTCTCTTATGTTCTTCTGTGACACAGAGTGTTGGACTGGAGGGGCCATTGGCCTGATCCAACATGGCTTCTCTTATGTTCTTATGTGACACAGAGGTCGTTTTCGCACTCACCTTCCGCCGGCGCGACCCCCCTCTTCACCGCGCAGGATCTGCGCGGATTTCGCACTAAACGCTGCGGAGCAGCCAGAAAAGCCGGAAGCTCCCAGCGCAAAAGCCACTCAAACTGAAACCGCCAAAAAGCAGTTTGGCGTTTGCGCGGCTTTTGCGACAGGAGCTTCCAGCTTTTCTGGCTGCTCCGCAGCGTTTAGTGCGAAATCCGTGCAGATCCTGCGCGGTGAAGAGGGGGGTCGCGCCGGCGGAAGGTGAGTGCGAAAACGACCAGAGTGTTGGACTGGATGGGCCATTGGCCTGATCCAACATGGCTTCTCTTATGTTCTTCTGTGACACAGAGTGTTGGACTGGATGGGCCATTGGCCTGATCCAACATGGCTTCTCTTATGTTCTTCTGTGACACAGAGTGTTGGACTGGATGGGCCACTGGCCTGATCCAACAGGGCTTCTCTTTTGTTCTTGCCCACGCTGACGTCTTTGAGAAAGGGTCGAGTCTCCTTCCCAAGGCAAGATTGAAAAACAACCACCTTCCGCCTTGTGGTCGGTTTTTCTCAACCTCCTATTAAGTGGCTGGGAGTCTCACAGGCCTCCTGGTCTCTGCTGGTCAGCGCGATGGGCTCGCAAAGAGGCCAGCTGGCCATGGTCTCCCTCGCATAAGGAGCATCAACTGTGCAAGGAAAACCAGGAGCTCCTCGGCGGCAAGGGGACAACGCCGAGAGCCACCAAGAGCTCGCCGGAAGCCTGCGGGGCTGGTGAGATGGAGCGAACCTTCCAATACCCAGCTGCCAAAGGAATGGTCACTGCAAGATAATGCAGAAGAGTTTTCTTCCTGCTTTCCCCCCACCCCCTTGAATTGCAGGTGTTTCCCTGTGGATAAAGTGGAGGCTATAATAAGCCAGCGCTGGATGATCCGGGCCACCTGCAAACGTTCTGAGCCTTTTCTCTTTAGCACATAATTAAACTGGGCACCGGCAGCAGCCGCCACAGCGTATTAGAGAGGAGAAAGAGAAGGGGGGCGGGGGGGGGGGAGAGGAAGGTGGTCAAAGGATATTAGCAAAAGGGAACCGGGAGGCAGGTGGCGCCCGGGCTCCAGGTTCGCTGCTGCGCTCCTCTGCTCCGCCAAGGCGCACTGGCTGGCTCGCTCCCTTCCTCCCTTCCTGGCGCTTCTCGGTTTAAAGCGACTCCCGCTTCTTAGGGGAACGGGGGAGAGAGAGAGAGAGAGGTATTAAAAAAGAAACGAAGGAGGCAAGGGAAAGAAAGGAGGGGAGCAAAAAGAGAGAGAGAAAGCCCCCCCCCCCGCCACCCCCAAGATGCGCGGCGCTTCCTCCTTATCGCAAGGAGACAGTTGTCAGGAATCACTTTGACTGACTCGTTTTGTCTCCCTGGTTTTTTCTCTGCCGCCGCCGTCAAGCGGGCCTCAGGACATGGATCAAAGGAGAGACGCCGAGCGCGCGCTGCAACTTCTGATCCCTTCTTGCTACAGACGCGCAGAGTGGCAGGCAGCGAATGGGGAGAGCAGGAGGAGGAGGAGGAGGAGAGGGAGGAAGGAAGGAAGAGGTTCTGGGGCAGGAGAGGCGAACGGGAGGCAGGGGAGGAGGAGGGGCGCTGGCCCGCTGGTGCAGCAGGAGGGGACACCAAACGCCCTCTGCGGCTCCTCTTTCTCTCTTGGGGATGGTGGAAGCGGCCTCGAAGACGGAGCTTCACTGGGGGAGAGCCACGTTCGAATCCTCCCTCAGCCCCCAAGGTCTCTGGCTCAACCTCTGCCTTGTGGGGAGAGTCTGGAAGCCCCTCCATCTTGGAGGAAGGGCAGGCAGAAGAAGAAGAGGAAGAAGACTGCAGATTTATACCCCGCCCTCCACTCCGAAGAGTCTCAGAGTGGCTCACAATCTCCTCTATCTTCTTCCCCTACAACAGACACCCTGGGAGGTGGGTGGGGATGAGAGAGCTCTCCCAGCAGCTGCCCTTTCAAGGACAACTCCTACGAAAGCTATGGCCGACCCGAGGCCATTCCAGCAGCTGCAAGGGGAGGAGGGGGGAATCAAATCCGGTTCTCCCAGATAAGACTCTGCTCACTTAACCACTATGGCTGACCCAAGGCCATTCCAGCAGCTGCAAGGGGAGGAGTGGGGAATCAAACCCAGTTCTCCCAGATAAGAGTCCACTCACTTAACCACTATGGCTGACCCAAGGCCATTCCAGCAGCTGCAAGTGAACGAGTGGGGAATCAAACCCGGTTCTCCCAGATAAGAGTCCGCTCACTTAACCACTATGGCTGACCCAAGGCCATTCCAGCAGCTGCAAGTGAACGAGTGGGGAATCAAACCCGGTTCTCCCAGATAAGAGTCCACTCACTTAACCACTATGGCTGACCCAAGGCCATTCCAGCAGCTGCAAGGGGAGGATTGGGGAATCAAACCCGGTTCTTCCAGATAAGAGTCTGCTCACTTAACCACTATAGCTGACCCAAGACCATTCCAGCAGGTGCAAGTGGAGGAGTGGGGAATCCAACCTGGTCCTAGTTAAGAGTCAACACACGTAACCACTATGGGTGACCCAAGGCCATTCCAGCACCTGCAAGTGGAGGAGTGGGGAATCAAACCTGCTTCTCCCAGATAAGAGTCTGCTCACTTAACCACTATGGCTAACCCAAGACCATTCCAGCAGGTGCAAGTGGAGGAGTGGGGAATCCAACCTGGTTCTCCTAGTTAAGAGTCAACACACGTAACCACTATGGCTAACCGAAGACCATTCCAGCAGGTGCAAGTGGAGGAGTGGGGAATCCAACCTGGTTCTCCCAGATAAGAGTCCACACACTTAACCACTACAATCTCCTGGGTACCAAGGAGGGCAGGGCCTTCAGAGACCGAGATAACTTGGGAAGGTGTTGTTCAAACACACACACGTTTATTCTGTGCTCCGCTGGTTCCAATGGAAACCGCCACTCAGCACACAGAAAGGGATCAGGGGGCACCAGCAGATGGCAGCAGAGGCACTGGGGCATCTGTTGTAGTGTTGGGCAAACTAATGGTTGCCAACGAATTGGAAGTACCTGGCAGTTTTGCTCTTCAGCAGCTCTGCCTTCGGTCTCTGCTGGGTAACTGCCCTGGTGCCTTGACCAGCTTTTTCTGAAACCTTTGGAAATTGGTGCCAGAGCCCTATTTCCCCTTCACGGCTGAATAATAAATAAAGCAGATTGGATTTGCTTTCTGTACAGTTCCTTGCGTTCTAGTTTTTTTTTGTCACACTAATGGACAGTGCTTATTTGGGTCATTTAATGTATATGTTCTTAACATTTAATATCCTATAGTCTACTGGCTTCCAAAGAGTAAAAATACAACATGCAATAATAAAACCCCAATCAACAAAAATACTCCCCCAAAAAGGGATTCAGTCCAAAGAACAAATATTGATCCAACAGAAAAACGGTGTCCTTCGAAGCCTAATAATGCACATGCTGTCACAGACCAACTTCCAACAAACAGGTTCAGTGTCAGGCAGGTTCCCAAGACTTATAAGCCCTCTTGAGTGAGTTCACTGCAAGCGGCTCCTCTGGCAGGTCATTGTAAAGGCAGGGGGGCAGCCACCAAGAAGGCCATGCAATTCATCAGGTGCCCTTCCACCAAAAGAAAGTACTTATTTGTTTGGAAATGGAACCACATCCCTTGTGGGCTCCTTCTCAGTCTGAGATGTGGAGGGGGGTGAAGAAGATTACCTGATCTAGGATTCACCCTACTCAGGATAACTCAGGATAACTGCCTCCAGACAGAGGGCCCAAGACCTCCTCTTGAAGAAGGCCCTTCCAGACTGACCCTCAGGTGTTTTAAATTGCCAATTGCTGTCCAGCTGGATTTAATAGTAACTGTTGCTTTTTGTTAACAATGGACACTGTAAGGTTCTTTGATGGGCAATTTGGGGGTATGTGTGTGTAAATGTAACTCAATGAGTGAATGTCAGGATGACATTTTTTCTTTTTTTGTCAAGGTCAAGACTTCTGACAGAGCTCGCAACTCCCTTGCCAAACTACAGTTCCCAGGATCCTTTGAGAGGGAAGGCAACTAGAATGACTCAAATGGTATAAACCTGCCATATTTTTCTGGGGTAGCTTTGCCTCAGGCCAATGAAGACAGAATTATTACATATTCCATTACCATAATGAGGGTGACTGGGCAGCTCCCTAATTCTGCACCAGGCCAGCTGAGATTACACAGGAGTGCACGGAAAGATACTCTGCACATGCCTAAAATGCCCTTTGTGCTTTCTGTCCCTCGGTTTTGGGCCTGCAACCCTAAGGAAGTCCCCAAGCTTACTCTGGAGTTAGGATGCCGTGTCTTTCGGGCTCCAGCAGCAGCGTGGGCCCTGGCCAATGTCAGGTCTGAGCACCTCGTGTCTGGATCTCCGCCATGGTCCCTTTGTCCCTACGGGCTGGACCAGAGGACTTCCCCCAGTTCAACCAGCTGCTAATCAATCTTGGACAAGTCCCCCCTGAAATGGGAGGGGGGGGGAGAAGAAGCCCTGTTTTTTATCCCCTTTGTGCAAATCCCAGGAGAGGCGCTGGGATTTTCTTGATGCTGCTTAACCGAGATTAGATCAGAGGCTCCCCCACCGCCCCCCTCGGCAGGCACCTCTCTCCATCGCTCTGGCAGCTCCCCAGTCGCTCATGATCTCTTTTCAGGGCCTTCTTGACTGAAATGAGATCCCCTCATTTCCCAGACCAGATAAGCTTCAAGAGGAGCTTATCGGCATAGCCCCGGCCCTCCCCACCTTTGATCAACTCCCTTATTGACTGACTGTGGAACCAGCCGGAAGACCTGATCCTCTCCCTGGGCCAAAACAGCACCCCCTCTCGCTTGCCTTGAGGGCCCAGGAGGGCAGTCTCTTGGCAGCGGCTTCAGGAGAATCATCCCACTCCCTTGTGGGTTGCCAGCAGGCCTGGCAAAAAACGTCCAGTCTCTTGAACAAGGGCTTAATGGGATCTTCTTTGTACAATTCTGGTCACCGCACCTCAAAAAGGATATTATAGCATTGGGAAAGGTGCAGAAAAGGGCAACTAGAATGCTTAAAGGGTTGGAACACTTTCCCTATGAAGAAAGGTTAAAAAGCTTGGGGCTCTTCAGCTTGGAGAAACATCAACTGTGGGTGACATGATAGAGGTTTACAAGATAATGCATGGTATGGAGAAAGCAGAGAAAGAAGTACTTTTCTCCCTTTCTCACAATACAAAAACTTGTGGGCATTCAATGAAATTGCTGAGCAGTCAGGTTAGAATGGATAAAAGGAGGTGCTGGAATCCGTTGTATGAATGGGCAAAGAAACTGGGTTTTGAATCGATAAGGTAATATATATGCTTTAGGTTTAGTCCTTTTGCTCCATTAGATGTTATGTTTAGAATAAGAAATTTGTATGTTTATTTCCTTTTGTTTGTTTGTTGTGTGCTATGTATGTTTTGACCAGTGGCTTCATCCAATTTATGCCATGCTGGCCATGGAATATTCCTTGGATGGTCTGGAGTGGGGTGGGGGCAAATTGCTTAACATAAGAGCCCCATAGAATAGACTTCAGATGTTTGATAGCCACAAGACAGGAAGGAAGGAAGGAAGGAAGGAAGGAAGGAAGGAAGGAAGGAAGGAAGGAAGGAAGGAAGGAAGGAAGGAAGGAAGGAAGGAAGGAAGGAAGGAAGGAAGGAAATAGAGGGATGAGGGGGAGAGGTAGAAAGAGGGGGAAAGAAAACAGGTTTAACTTTAAATGTTTCTCCAAGCCTCTGCCTGGCTTGGCTTGGAGAAGTGATTTAAAAAGACAAGTGCCTTCTCCAAGCTGGCTGATGGGGTGGTGGGATGAGAGCCACACAATATGTGTGAAAGAGCCACATCTGGCTTCTGAGCCACAGTTTGGCCACCCTGGTCTGGAGTCCAGGGCAGGATTGTCCTGTGTGCAAATCCCTTTGGTCTGGTTAGCAAAAATAAATTCTAAAACAGCCAAAGGCAAGCCCAAAAGGGCGATGTGCATGCACTTATTTGTGCAAAGATCCTGAGCCAAGAAGGGAGGGCCAAAGGACAGGCCAGCCATGGACACGCAGAATGAACAGCAGCCCTCCCATATTTCCCCCCAACAGAACCCCCGCTGATGCTTTGATATCATTGTCTGACCCCTCCCCTCCCCCCTCTGTACCTCCTTCAGCCTTGTGTCCGGATTCTCCTCCCCAGCCCCCTTGGAAGGGCTGCCCGCTCCAAATTCCAGAGGTCTCCCAGCCCCGCCCCGTCACTGTCCTCTCCTCCTCAGCATTAATGGCTAATCTCTCATTTTCTCTCCCTCCGCCAGCCCAGCCTGCCGTCTCCCGGATTCCCTTATTAATCACAGAAAGAAGGACAAAAATTCTGCATTTCAATTCTCCACAGTCTGCGTCTCTTGGCCGAGGCAGCCGCTCGGTCATTCTGGCACAAAGGCAGCGAGAAAGACAAAGCCCCTTGGAGAGGGGTGGCTCAGGCCCAGCGGGAAGCAGCCCTCGCCGCTGCTGCTGCCGCTTTCCAAAACGGGAGCCGGACAGGCTGACTTTTGGAACTGAGCCCCGGCTCAGTAAGGGCTTCCTACCTTCCGTCAGGGTGACACATCAAAAGGCGCCAAGGTTTCCACTGCACCGAAAGTGTGGCAGGATCATAAAAGGAGGCATTCGCAGGGCAATTAATCGGGGTTTGGAGAATTAATTTCTGCAACAAGCCCCATGGAAGGGACAAATGACCCAGGACATTGGGCTTCTGTGACCGGAACATTGGATGTGGGGCGAGGAATGGAAATGGGGTTGCAACACTTGGTGAGGCTCTTTTGTGTTTAAAACCCTCCCTCTGTTGGCTGCAGGGATACCTGTAGGGCTCTTTTTGAGCAGGAATGCACCGGAGTGCAGCTTCATCCGGCTTGTTGTCAGGGTGTGGCCTAATATGATGATATTGGATGATATCGGATTTATATCCCGCCCTCCACTCCGAATCTCAGAGTGGCTCACAATCTCCTTTATCTCCCTCCCCAACAACAGACACCTTGTGAGGTGGGTGGAGTTGAGAGGGCTCTCACAGCAGCTGCCCTTTCAAGGACAACTTCTGCCAGAGCTATGGCTGACCCAAGGCCATGCCAGCAGCTGCAAGGGGAGGAGTGGGGAATCAAACCCGGTTCTCCCAGATAAGAGTCCGCACACTTAACCACTATGGCTGACACAAGGCCATTCCAGCAGCTGCAAGGGGAGGAGGGGGGAATCAAACCCGGTTCTCCCAGATAAGAGTCCACTCACTTAACCACTAGGGCTGACCCAAGGCCATTTCAGCAGCTGCAAGGGGAGGAGTGGGGAATCAAACCCGGTTCTCCCAGATAAGAGTCCGCACACTTAACCACTATGGCTGACCCAAGGCCATTCCAGCAGCTGCAAGGGGAGGAGGGGGGAATCAAACCCGGTTCTCCCAGATAAGAGTCCACTCACTTCACCACTATGGCTGACCCAAGGCCATTCCAGCAGCTGCAAGCAGAGGAGTGGGGAATCAAACCCTGTTCTCCCAGATAAGAGTCCGCTCACTTCACCACTATGGCTGACCCAAGGCCATTCCAGCAGCTGCAAGGGGAGGAGGGGGGAATCAAACCCGGTTCTCCCAGATAAGAGTCCGCTCACTTAACCACTATGGCTGACCCAAGGCCATTTCAGCAGCTGCAAGGGGAGGAGTGGGGAATCAAACCCGGTTCTCCCAGATAAGAGTCCGCACACTTCACCATTACACCAAACTGGCTCTCCCAGTTTGCAAATAAGCTCCTGTTGAGCTTTTTCTACAACAAAAGCCCTGGCTGGCATTTGCCACGTTCTCCTGCAAGAACAGAACTGAGGGTACACCCAGGCCCCGCCCCCCCTGGCTGTCTATACCTGTGGAGAGGAGACAGGTTTTCAGAGATGCTCCTCTGCTAGGTTTTCCAGCATCCAGGTGGGGCTTGGAGCTCTCCTGAAATTCTAAGTAATCTCCAGATGACAGAGACCAGTTCCCCTGGAGGAAGGGGCAGCTTTGGAGGGCAGACCGTGTGCCACCACATCCCTCTCTCTGCCCCCAGGCACCTCCCCCAAATCTCCAGGAACCCCCCAATCTGGAGTTGGCAACTCTGTTCTGTACCATTGTCAACCTTCTTATGGAAGAACAGGCACTCCTGGTTCTCCCAAACACAGTTTGGAATCTAATGCCCTAGAAGGACATGGGTGGAGAAGCCCAAAGGATGCGGAGTGGAGCCCCTCTTGACCCCAACAGAGAGACTTCCCAGATGACCCAGGTGGGTCCATGGACGCACATGGGGGAGGAAGGTCCCAGCCTGTCTCCGGAAGAGGAGAAGCACTTGTAAGTCTTGTCAGGAGATGAGCCCTTAACTAGTTGACCAGGAAGGGCAGAGATCAAGGGCTGGAGAATTCCTGGAGATTTGGGTGGGGGGCAGGGGTGGAATTCTAGCAGGAGCTCCTTTGCATATTAGGCCACACACCCCTGATGTAGCCAGTCCTCCAAGAGCTTACAATAAAGAGCCTTGTAAGCTCTTGGAGGATTGGTTGAGTTTGGAAAGGCAGGGTTTAGGGAGGGACCTCTGCAGAGACATGATGCCATGTCACAGAGACCTGAGTCCTCCCTCCAAACCAGCCATTTTCTCCAGGGGGACTAAACTCTTTTAGTTGGAGGGCAGTTGTAGTTTCAGGAGATCTCCAGGCCCCACCTGGAGAATAATACTAAATGTACAACTTCACTGTGAAATGTACTACAAACAGCTATATGTATGAACACTATTTACAAAAAACATAATAAGCACTTCAGTTAAGTTATAGGAACATGCAATATATTTATATGCGTTTTTATATATTTTATCACAAATCCATATTCCCCCCCTCCCCCAAAAAATCCACATTGTATCACTGGCACACAAATGATACTTCAATCAACATGTATACAGATTGAAAGCTGTACAATAAGAACATAAGAACATAAGAGAAGCCCTGTGCGATCAGGCCAGTGGCCCATCCAGTCCAACACGCTGTGTCACATAAGAACATAAGGGAAGCCCTGTTGGATCAGGCCAATGGCCCCTCCAGTCCAACACTCTGTGTCACATAAGAACATAAGAGAAGCCATGTTGGATCGAGGCAATGGCCCCTCCAGTCCAACACTCTGTGTCACACAGTGGCAAAAAAAAATTATATATATATATACACACACACACACACACACTGTGGCTAATAGCCACTGATGGACCTCTGCTCCATATTTTTATCTAAACCCCTCTTGAAGGTGGCTATGCTTGTGGCCGCCACCACCTCCTGTGGCAGTGAATTCCACATGTTAATCACCCTTTGGGTGAAGAAGGACTTCCTTTTATCCGTTTTAACCTGTCTGCTCAGCAATTTCATCCACAGTGGAGGCAAAAAATTCATTCAGCTTCTCAGCCATTTCCCTATCCTCCTTCAGTAATCCTTTTACCCCATGGTCATCCAAGGGCCCCACTGCCTCCCTGGCTGGTTTCCTACTTCTAATATATTTAATGACCCAGATATCTATATTTTAGTAATTTCCCAGTAAGGTTGTATGTTTAGTATTGTTCTGTGTCCACCTTCAATTATTCCAGACGGTGCTTATTGGGATCCCAGTCCCTTTGTAAGCCAGACTGGAAGCGAAACAATGTCACAGCAGATGACAAATACAACAAAAATACAAAAGCGCTTTCTAAAATCGGAAATGTACACAAACTATAATTCTCACCATATACTAAAGTGCAAACCTGACAACGTTGTATCAAATATACCAATACTGTAACAATTCATCCTGTATTTAAACACGTAATTCATCCACCAAGCAGAAAAATTTCAGAAATTTTCCTACATGGTGGATAAATTTTCAAGTGTTTACATATAGGATGAATTGTTACAGTATTTGTGTATTTGATATAACATCGGCAGGTCTGCACTTTAATTTATGGGGAGAATTATAGTCTGTCGGTTGACATTTCCAATTTTAGATAAAATTTGTCAGCCAGACCAGGACAGGAACAGAGCTGGCCCCTCTCCTACAAGAACATCAGAGGGCCCCTGCTGGATCAGGCTACGTTGCGTCCATCTAATCCAGCTTCCCGTTTCACACGGTGGCCAAACAGGGCCCTCTCCAAAAGCCTAGCAAAATGGCTTGGGAGGGGGTTGCTAAATTATCTCCAATTGCTAACTCCCCAAGCAAGAATTCATAGCTAAGAGAATCGCAAGACTGACAGAGATTTCCACCAGTTCCCTTTTGTTTCTACAGCCCTGACGTCTTGCTACCACTGCCATTCTATTCCCAAGGTGTCCCCCAACCCTCCAGAACAGCTTTTTGGGGTGTGTATGTGTGTGTGGGGTGCAGCAGCCTGCCAAAGGAAGGAGAAAGAGACCCGTTCTGCAGACTTGTTTTGGGCATGCTTCATTTGACCCAAGCCCATCCTCACCAGTACGGAACACTCCCCACATGAAACACAAAAGGGGGAGCATTTAGAAAACAGCTTAGGGAAATCCCCTGCAAGTTCCTCCTCCCCTCCCCCCGTCTTAAAAGCCCAAACAAGAAAAATAAACATCTCTCTTTTCACATGAGAAAAAAAAAATATGTCATGTTTGATTCCTTTTTCCCACTGCTGTTATGGAGGCATCTAATTGACAAGAGCAGATGGTGTGGTTGGTGGGGGGGAGAAAGAAAGAAAAAAAAATTACGGGAAAGAAATACCAGCTTTGTGGGACTGTCTAGGTTAAAAGTTTACTGAGTGAGGGCTATACTTGATACGGAGCTTTTCAGCAGGACTGGGGGAAAAAAAATCTCACTGAAGCCTTTTTTGGGTTGGGGGGAGGGGAAAGCCTTGAAATGTATTCTTGGATAGAAGATTTCTAAAAAATCTGAATTCATGCCCTATGAAAGATCATGAAGCCTCAGTCAACGTGGAATCCCTTGAAACAGTTTCTAAAAATGCAACTTCCGTAGGCGGGAGAGACGGGTAGGATGGGATGGGGAGGGGTGGGGCGGGCAAGAGGGTGGGTCTGAAGCCACAAGGGGGTCCTTTCAGGCTTAGGGGAAAGGCACCTGCCTTACATGTCAGGCTCAAATCTCTGGCATTTCCTGTTAAAAAAGCCCAGATCTCATGCATTGGAAATGGCTTCTCTAGGACAGCAGCTGCCGGTAAGAGCAGGCAATTCAGAACTAGAGGAGCTGGACGGCCTGACTCGGTAAGAAGGCGCCTTCAAATATACGTGCCACGTGGCTAAGATGAGATGACTGAAAAATAAGCGTCATCTTTCTTCATCCCTCACCTCTAAAAGTGAGCAAACCCCACCGCTGGGTTGAAAACGAGAGAGAACCAAGCTAGGTAGCCTTTGGCTACGACGTTTCGCAGTTTACAAATTCACTGTTGTGGCAAGGTAGGTCTGATGGGCATTCGGGGTCTCTTCCCGCCACACACAAAACCACCGGCCCATAATCTTGCCTTACAAAACTGCCATGGATTTGATCCTTGAAAATGTCTGTCTGAGGACGTCACGTCACTTAAGCACAGGGCAAGATCCAGAGCGCAATCGCACAAGCTTAGCTGTTGACGCAGACGGGCTCCGTGGAGCCTCTCTCTCTCTTTCTCTCTCTCTTTTTGTCCAAGTGTCTCTGCCTGTAATAAGCATTTAAAATGAGTCTTGCCAGACCAGTGGATGGGAGGAGAGGGAAGGGGGGGGAGAGATTTGGGAGGGGAGAAGAGGAGGGGGGTTAAATAGTAAAGAATTAGGAGGGGGAAAGATCAGATGCAAATCACTAGTGGAAAGAAAATTACGCGCAATTACCCAGCAAAACTGGGCAGCTCTGCCCACCCCAACCAACAAGATCTCATTAACAAGCAGAAAATAAGATTGAAATGGTGAGTAAAGGAGCCGAAAAAATGAATTTGAATGCCACATTTGTCCACAATTACCCCCTCGTTCACACATATTTTATTGCAATTTTTTTATTATTCTTAATCTCTCCATCCCTCAAAGCAGATTGGGAACATCCTGGCATTACGGTTGCACAGGGGGAGGCATTAAGGATTTCCCTGTTTCCCCCTGAAAGGGAGGCCGGCTCTGCCCGCTCGCAAATTTGCCAGGGTTGGGTTGGCGAGGATAAGAATTCATTGCGGCAGCTTACCGCCATGTAGGGACAGGGCCTTTGGGGAAATCCCCGACCCTCGGCTGTGTGGGAAGGCTAGCGGGTGCCACGCTTCCTGCCTCCCTGCCTTTGTCTGTCTCCCAATTCTCTCTCACGCCACCTCCTCACACTTGCAGAAGGTTGGATAGGAAATGTCGGGTTGCCAACTCCAGGTTGGGGAATTCCTGGAGATTGGGGGGTGGAGACTGAGGAAGATGGCTCTTGAAGCCCCTACCACCCTGTCAACCAGCTTGGAGAAGACATTTCTCTCTTTAAATAACTTCTCCAAGCCAAGCCAGCTGGCAATTAGGAGAATGCATTTAAAGTTAAAATTGCTTTCTTTCCACCTCTCTCTCCCCATCTATTTTCCTTCCTTCCTTCCTTCCTTCCTTCCTTCCTTCCTTCCTTCCTTCCTTCCTTCCTTCCTTCCTTCCTTCCTTCCTTCCTTCCTTCCTTCCTTCCTTCCTTCCTTCCTTCCTTCCTTCCTTCCTTCCTTCCTTCCTTCCTTCCCTCCCTCCCTCCCTCCCTCCCTCCCTTCCTTCCTTCCTTCCTTCCTTCCTTCCTTCCTTCCTTCCTTCCTTCCTTCCTTCCTTCCTTCCTTCCTTCCTCCCTCCCTCCCTCCCCTTATTGTCTTGTGACACTCTCACCATCATTCTCCAATTCTGACATGTTACTACCTTTGTTGTTTTTCCATTCGAATGCTATTCAGACCAAATGTTCTTTCAATCTGTTAATTCCACTATTTTGCCACTGGATTCTAACTTTGTACTACTTTGCATGCTTAACCACTGCCCACCAACTATAAGTAGTTCTGCTCACTGTACCCCATTCCATTGTCTGATGAAGTGTGCATGCACACAAAAGTGGGCATTCTGAATAAAACTATGTTGGTCTTAAAGGTGATACTTGACTCCTACTTTGTCTGAGCCAGCAGGGATCTTCTGATGTTCCTATCAGGGGAAGGCCTCGGTCTCTGTGCCCTGTTGTTAACCCTCCAGAGGAATTGGCTGGCCACTGGATGAGACAGGAGGCTGGATTAGATGGACCCTCCCTGGTCTGATCTGCCAGGGCTGTTTTGATATGCTTATGAAGGCCTTGCCATCTCTGCCCTGTTGTTGGCCCTCCAGAGGAACTGGTTGGCCACTGTGTGAGAGAGGATGCTGGACAAGATAGACTCTCACTGGTCTGATCCAGGAGGGTTCTCCTGAGTTCTTGTACAGATGGGGATAGGGTTCAGTGAAGAGGGGGCCTGAAGCAGGAAACCTGGTATGATCCAGATTCTTCCATTCATGATCCTCAGGGAACACCCATTTTATAACTGCTGCTATGTACATGTATTTTATAAGTTAATAACAGACAGGTGATCCTTTCCTTAAGAAAGATCTTACTCCGCTGAGGGCCATATAAAGAATAGGCTTAGGATCAGACAGACTGTCCTCTACCACTGCCTAAGGGCTGCCAAGCTGCTGGATATTTGCCCCCTTCCTACCTCCCCAGTTCTGTTCTGTTTCAATCCATGACCCACCAGAATCTCTCCTTGCCCTTCTCCTGGCCCAGGAGGCAACAGTTTTGCGACCCAGAGTTGGCAACTCAAACCACAACAGTCATCATTTGCAACTTTTGCAGACATCCACACAGAAAGTTCAACACAGTTAAGGATTTCCTGGCCAAATTCCCCTGCAGTGACAACCAACCAATCCAAAGCCACAGGGGGCAATTGCAGAAAGATGATGTCATCTTGTCAAACTCAGACATCCATCCATCCCTCCATCCGAAATGCAACAGTCACAGCTGCAATGTAAATTCTGTCTTTTTTGGAGAGCCATTTACATGAGGCGAGAGCGCCGCGTGAGAATTTCCACGTGCAAACTCAACATTTGAGAATCGGCTCTCTCTTTCCCCCACGAGAATGCGTTTCTCTCCAGCAGGGCAGATGGCAATACAAACGTAACTCCTACTGTCTAAGAAGCGTGGACAAGCAGACTCCCTTTCATACTCCGTGCCTTTGTAGTTTTGGAATTTCTCTCTGCATGATATCCCTCTCCTCTGTAATCCCCATTTAACTAGGAGACTGTCTAAAAAGAATTCAAGAACCAGGGCATGTGCTGGTTGCAGAGGCTGAATTTGTATCTTCCCCTCACCAGCATTTCTGAGGAGCCCATGATAACACTGCAAAAAGTGCCCCCGAACACACGCAATCGTGATGTGTTCACAGACAAGAGTGCATCACGGTACTCTGTGTCATTTTATAAACGTTGGGCTGTATTAGGATTGGGCGTGGCTTGCACAAAATGAATAGGGTGCAACAGGGATCTAGTTTATCGAGTCCGATCTCATCAGATCTTGGAAGCTAAGCTGGGTCAGCCCTTTTCAGTACTTGGAGGGGAGGATAGTCCAGGGTCACGAGGCAGAGACAGGCAACGGCAAAAGCCTAAAATTAGAGTCATGTTAATAATATTAGAGACGTGTTAAGTGGGCTGGCGGGAGGGATGGGGGAAGAGGAACACAAAGTGATGGCAGCAGAGGCTGCAGGGACCCCCAGGTGTGCACACCTGCCCAGCATGTCCTGTCTAAAATTTAGAAACAACAAAATGAAAGTATGGAGGATTCCTATTGGTGTGGGTACTCAGAAGGTGGAGTATAACAAATTTAAAAATAACAAGTATTTATCACACAGTGTAACCATCGACAATAAAAAACAACATAGATACATCGAGATGCTAAAATCTAAGCTACAGAAATTGTACGTTAACTGAACATGAATCACATAACAGAATATCTCATAAAAAAACTCATTAGGCCAGACATGTTTTGACCACGGCTTTTTTTGTAGCAGGAACTCCTTTGCATATTAGGCCACACACCCCTGATGGAGCCAATGCTCCAAGAGCTTACAGGGCTCTTAGTATAGGGCCTACTGTAAACTCCAGGAAGATTGGCTACATCAGGAGTGTGTGATCTAATATGCAAAGGAGTTCCTGCTACAAAAAAAGCCCTTGTTTAGAAGAAGACGACGACGACTGTCGATTTAGAGTCTCAGAGTGGTTTACAATCTCCTTTATCTCCTTCCCCCCCACAACAGACTCCCTGTGAGGCGGGTGGGGCTGAGAGAGCTCTCCCAGAAGCTGCCCTTTCAAGGACAACTTCTACAAGAGCTATGGCTGACCCAAGGCCATTCCAGCAGCTGCAAGCGAAGGAGTGGGGAATCCAACCCGGTTCTCCCAGGTAAAAGTCTGCATACTTAAACACTACACCAAACTGGCTCTCAACTATTAGAACCTTCTTCCTTGGCCTAAAACCAGGTAGCACACACTTCAGCTGAATAGCAAGACCTAAGGGCCAGGCAGGTTTGTGGTATTTCAATATGAGGCTGGGCTTCATGTAAAAATCAGGCCTGTATATAATTCTGAGCCAACCCACAAAGAGGACAGTGTCTCTCTCCAATTATTCTGTCTCTGGCCAAGTATCCAGCGCCTCTGTGTTGTGCTAATATGAAGCAAGCCTACTCTTCCTGTGGTTGGGTTACTTCCCCCTTTGTTTCTCCTTTCCAGAGGTGGAATTCTAGCATGAGCTTCTTCGCATATTAGGCCACGTGCCCCTGATGTAGCCAATCCTCCAAGAGCTTACAAAAAAGAGCCTTGTAAGCTCTTGGAGGATTGGCTACATCAGGAGGGTGTGGTCTAATATGCAAAGGAACTCCTGCTAGAATTCCACCCCTGCTCCTTTCGGATTCCTATTGGTTCCATTTGGGAAGTAAGAGCAGATTATTTGGATCCCTGTCATCTGGGCAGAAATTCAGAGAAGGACATTAGGAAATTCTCTACTGTGATGGAAAGGGCGGGGCACATTGGCAGCTTCAAGCGGGAATGACAGCAGCTGCACACATCTGGCTGGCTTGTGCACCTGAGCGGATGTCTGCAAGTCCACCAGGTGCACGGGTCAGCTGCTTGGCCGGAAGACCTCTTTGGCCCTTGGGAAGAACTACAAGGACCCTTGACCGAACACCCTCAGGACATGAGTCCCAAACTGCTGAATGCTGCAGCACAAAGAGAAGCTTAAAATGCCAGGGGTGACTCACCTGAGGAGAGAGGCCATTGCTGACCGGGTTCATGTGGTTGGTGGGAGCTGCAGGGTTCATGAAGCTGTCTGAATAGCTGGAGAAACTGTGCCGGGCCCCATAAGCCGAGCTGGAGTCTGCAGCGGCTGCGGCAGCTGCTAGCCCGCCCTGGTGCATGGTGGATGGAGGGAGAGGCTGAGGCCTGTGCACGGTGCTGCCCCCGTCTGCAGGAGAATGAGCAGGAATTAGAGCTGGCGGCAGCAGAGGTCATTTTATAGAAAAAGAGGTGCCCGAGCTCATGAGCACAACCCATTTGCATCTGCCACATACCCCTGACGTCACCGGAAGGTGTACTAAATTATATCAGTTCAGCATCTACCTTAAAATGTTTCTTGAATTATCATTGTCATAATAAAACCTTACTCCCATCATACTTTTTAAATAGCTTTCTCCTCTGTGGCCACAATGGCAGGATGAAGATTTCCATCTGTCCGCTTTATATGTTTTGGTTCTTTTCCCATTTTTTGTGTGTGGGGGGAAATATTGGAAAGTTTGTTCAGCAACATTCTCATGGGGGGGGCATCGGGAAATTCTCTACTGTGATGCGAAGGGCGTGGCGCACTGGCAGCTTCAAGCGGGAACGGCAGCAGCTGCACACATCTGGCTGGCTCGTGCACCTGCGTGGATGCCTGCAAGTCCACCAGGTGCACTGGTCAGCTGCTTGGCCGGAGGTCCTCCTTGGCCCTTGGGAAGAACACACAGGGGGTTTGAACCACGGAGCCCACAAGCAAGAATTCTTTGGAGGGGGAGTGGGTTAAGAAAGAAAGAGCACAATAAATTCTAGAGGTTTTGGAGGTCTGTTGCTGCGATCTCTTGCCCAAAATGAGGCCTGGGCAGCAGTTTCAGCTGACCATTGGACAAACGAAGAGAGAAGGCCTGAGACTAGGGGCAACTTGTTCTCTCTCCCCCAGCCTTGATAGAAAGTGGGGTTTTTTTGGGGGGGGAATCTGTTATTGTGCGGCAAGCTGAAGCTGCTCTGCTGTGAAGGAGGAGAGGGAAATCCGCATGCAGGGCCTAGGGAGAAGGCATGGAGCGTGTGTGTATGTGAAGGGCTCATGGCATGATATTCCTGTAGCCCACTGGGCTCCCTACGTCCTTTACAGAAAAACTGTAAGGTCTTCAACTGTGCTGTGAAGGAATTGTTGGGGCTGTGGATGGGGCAGTTCCATGGGGAAGGAAAGGGAAGGTCCACATAGCTGAAGGAGGGGAAATGTTGATCTCTTAAGGTTTGACACATGGTGGGTGATTACAGACCAGCAGTTTGGGCCGACTCAGAGAGGCCTCTGAAATCGACCCAAAAATCCTTCCACGCACAAACATCTGCCCCCCGTCCTCCATCCTCCGCAGTGGTAGCAAATTTTTGAGCCACATGCCAGTTGCCTCCTTGCCGTCTGGAAGCTGAAGTGCGCATGCGAGGTGCCTTGGTGTGAAACTGCCAAGCCACCCCAAGTCGCATCTGGCTTTTTAAAAATAAAAACTGTGCAGTGTGCATGAGCGCATGTGTGCATATGCACACATGTGCATATGCATGCACATGGCTACTGAAAATGTATGGGGAAGCTGAGTGACGGGAGTGGTGCGCAATGGCTGTCTGAACACGCCCACATTGCCCCATGGACGGGATGCGGACGTCTTGTGGGGACACCTCCCATCCACCCCCAAATGCCCGTCTGTTATCAGCCCATGTGTCTATCTGTGGGAGGGATATGCATTTTCTTGATAGAAAGGGCTGTGGAGCAGGTGTGGCCAAGGGTTTTTTTTTTTACTCTCCCCCCCTCCCCAATCTCGCTACAAATTAATTCTGCGTTCTTGGAATCAAGAGGCCTGCCCAGACCCCTGTGAGGGAAGTGGGAAAAGGGGCTTCAGCTGAGGGGCCCTGAGGAGATGGGAGACTGAAGAAACCAAGTGAGGAGACAAAGTAAGAAATGGACAGCCCCATCCCCAGCCCTTGTCAATCACCTTGGGAAATGGCAGCGGTTGGATAGGTCGAATCCGGCAGCTGATAGGGTGGCAACGCTGGCATCCCAGTCGGTGGAAACCCCCCTGGCAGGAGGTGGTTGAAAGCGGCCAGCTGGTTGGCTCCGGCTTGCTTGCGCCACCGGGCTCTTCGGTTGCTGAACCAGACCTGGGGGAGAGAGGCAGACATGGTTGACTCGTTTGAAGGCCCACCCTTCACTCTGCAAGAGGCCCAGCGGGGCAGGGAAGAGTCTACAAACTCAAGAGGACATCCCCAGTTCCAAGGAGAGCAAAACCTCCGCAAGGGAAGGCCCAACGCACCATCGGCCTGACCCAGCATCCTCTCCACAGCCTGGCCACAACTCCTGAGGGACTTGCCAGGGAACTGTCCCCAGGCCTGCTCTCAGACATCGTTAGCCTTTCCAAACAGGGGGCCATGGTAGCTGGACCCTCACTGTGGAGATCTGGGTTCCAGTCCTACCCAACCTGTTGGAACCTTTTATCATCTGCTACCAAAATGTTAGGAAATACATGTTAAATTCAGAGGTTTGGAGTGGCAGTAATTGGAGTCGAGGCTTAAGCTTAGCAAAAGAAATAAAGTTTACTAGAAAACATCAGGATAGGGTACTTGGGATAAAACAGAAAAACAATCTAGCTTACCAGCTAGTCTATCTATGTCTTACTACATGGCTACATTCTTTGTCTTCACTGTTCTTCTCCCCAACAAGCATTTCGCCAGGAAGAAGAGCAATAAAACTTGCATACAAGATCAAAGCATTTCACACCTAACATCCTCTCTGACCAATGTTGTGTTCACATCTTTCATGGGCAAAGTAAGAACCATCCCACAATTGAGTTTAGGTCACAATACATCACTTCCTCTATCAGGTAAACAAACAGTTAACTATATAATGGCTGGAATGTACATAGCTTGTATTCCAACACAACCCCATGGGGTGCCAATCTTCATGCAAGCTCCACAGCATACCAACGACAAAAAGGACAATTCCCCAGGCCCTTAGTGGTCAGCTAAGCCAGCGGATCAGAAGCTGTCTTCGGGGGAATCAAAAACAGTACAAATCCAGCAGCACCGGCTCTTTTCTACTGCTACGGAATGGCTAAAACAGCGACCCTTCCTGGTCTGTCTTCAATGAGTGAGACCCTTGAGTGGTCCACCCAATTCAGTGCTGTCTCCTCTAGGGTCACGGGCAGAGAAAGGCTTCTCCTCCCCAGCACTGGCTACCTGAGACCCCTTGAACGGCTGATGCAGGAGACTGAGCCTAAGACCTTTAACCCCCCCCTCCCCCTTGAACTCTTATGGCTTTCCCATATGGGAGGACATGGAGATCCGAACCCATCGCAAAAGGCAAGGATGACAACTAAATTGCAGGGCAGCTCTTCTTTGGATCAAAAATGCATGTCCTGAAGGCAAAGATAGAAGGAGGAGGAGATTAGATTTATACCCCACCCTTCACTACCTGAAGGAGTCTCAGAGCGGCTTACAACCTCCTTTCCCTTCCCCTCCCCACAACAGACACCCTGTGAGGTGGGGGGGGGGCTGAGAGGGCTCTCATAGCAGCTGCCCTTCAAGACAACTCCTGCAATTAACATGTGATTAACATGTGGAATTCACTGCCACAGGAGGTGGTGGCGGCCACAAGCATAGCCACCTTCAAGAGGGGTTTAGATAAAAATATGGAGCACAGGTCCATCAGTGGCTATTAGCCACAGTGTGTGTGTATATATAAAAATTTTTTGCCACTGTGTGACACAGAGTGTTGGATTGGATGGGCTGTTGGCCTGATCCAACATGGCTTCTCTTATGTTCTTAATAGCTATGGTTGACCCAAGGCCATTCCAGCAGATGTAAGTGGAGGAGTGGGGAATCAAACCCGGTTCTCCCAGGTAAGAGACCGCACACTTAATCGCTACACCAAACTGGCTCTCATAAGATAAGAGCAGAAGGTACCAGGTTCAATCTCCAGGTAGAAGGATCAGGTAGGAGGTGATGTGAAAGACCATGTTCTGCCTGAGACCCTGAAAAGCCACTGCCAGTCAATGTAGACAGTACTGATCTCTGACGGACCAAGGAGGGTCTGGTTCAGTGTAACATTTCATGCATTTCCTGAAGGAGGCTTTCCCTGTGGTCTGCTTCTGAATCCAATTCTCATCAATTTCACTCAGCACCATTTTGAACCCTCCCCCCCCCCCCCCCAATTGCAGGGCTGTGGGAGGGAGAGAAAAAGTCCATGAGAGAGAGGTAACAACAACAAAAAAAAAGGAACTGTCCTTGGTAAATGAAGGCAGTTGGAGTGCATGTAGAAAGGTACTCTGAACATGCTCTTAAGTACTGCATTGAGTCAACTCCATTTCATGGCTGCCTCCTACCAATGATGGGTTCTGAGTGCGAACTCTTACTGGTGTGATGGAGAACTGAGCAAGATCAGAAGGCAGAAATGTGTTTGTTGGAGTTCCTGGTATGGAAGCGTCAGATGAGAGAGTAGTGGAGTGGGATTTTGGCTCTAGTGGAGCCAGCCAGGCCTCAAGGATTCTTGGTTCAGACTCAGAAAGCAGAGACGGGCATTACTGTGCCCTGGATGGGTTGGTCAGTCCAGACCTGGCTGGTGGCACCACAAGAGGAGGGCACAGGCAATCGTGCCCATCATGCCACTGAATTGGGCTTGCTCTGGGTCCATTTTTAATAGCCCAGTTTGCTCTTGGCTGAGAAGAGAAGTCGAGGAAAGGCTGTAGAGACAGACGAGAGAGAGAAAAAAAATAATGTCCACTTGGGCTCCCCCCAAGACAGGCTGCTATCAGCCTTCCAATTGTCTGTCTAAAAAACATCTTCTGTCAAAATGCATTTCTTTCGGCCAACCTCACGCCTCCCTCCCCACCCAAGACTCTCCAACCCACTCGCTCCTCAGTCTCGAGTTTTTGTTCAATTTTTTCCCCCTTCGTTGCTGTGAAATTTAATCATGTTTCTGAGCCCTTTAGGCCCGGGAGAGGCCCCCAGATGCATTTCTCAAAACGTCGCAAAAGCTTTAGCCTCGTCTTTCTCAGCTGCACAGTCTCCCCCCCCCCTCGCCTGCCTGTCCTTCTCCAACCGAGATCAGCCCTGAGACCTTCCAGATTAAAATCAAATGAGTCCCAGCTTAGCGCTCTGCTGGCATTAATTTTTTTTTAAAAAAATGTACTGGTAAATTTACAACCTACTATAAGAGGCAGTCCCTGGCATGTCTGTTTAGAATGGGGTGGCCAAACTGCAGCTTGGGAGCCACATGTGGCTCTTTCACACATACTGTGTGGCTCTCGAAGCCCCCACCGCCCCATTGGCTGGCTTGGAGAGGGCATTTGTCTCTTTAAATTTAAAGCCAAAGCCAGCCAGCAGCTTTGAGAATGCATTTAAAGTTACTTTCTTTCCACCTCTCCCTCCCCGCCATTTACTTGCTTCCCTCCCTCCCTTTCTTCCATCTTTTGGCTCTCAAACATCTGACAGCCATGTCTTGTGGCTCTCAAACATCTGACGCTTATTCTACGTGGCTCTTACTTTAAGCGAGTTTGGCCACTCCTGGTTTAGAAGGTCACAACCAGTGGGGCTGTAGAAAGACCTTCCACCTAAGATCTCTGGGAGATACCAGCTGGAGCAGAAAGAATTTGGCTAGCAGCACCAGCTTTGGGGGCCAGTCTGCCTGGGCACCCACCAATGCTCACAGCATTGTCGAGGGCCCAGCTGGTCTCCCATTTCTAAGTGGACCAAGTGCCTGGATCCAGAGCAGGAGATTCACACCCCGGTGAAAGTGCTTTTGGACACAACGCAGAAAAAAAAAAAAGTCTGCAGTCTTACAGTTTAGACCAATTCCTGGAGGAGAGGGCTGTGCAGAGCTCACAGGCATCACAGCAAAACAGAACCTCCATGTTCAAGAGAAGTATATCTTTGAGCATTGGATGCTTGGGGAGAGAGTATCTGTGTGACCAGAGCTAGGAAAGGATATTGATATTCTATTCCACATTATTTTGTAACTCAAATTTATTATCTTGAAAAGAAAAAAAGTATCCTAGACTAGGTAGACCCAACTTGGCATAAAACAGGGGAAATCCCTTTAAGGGGTTAAATACATCAGGCAGTCTTTAAAGTTTGCAGTCATATAAGTCATAGAGCAGGGGTGTCAAACTCATGTATTATGAGGGCCGGATCTGACATAAAAGAGACCTTGTTGGGCTGGGCCATGTTGGGCCATGTGTGTACCTATTTAAGATTAGGTAGCAGAGATATACATTTTATAAAGTACAAAAACACAAATATATATATATATATATAATATATATTATATATATATATATATATATATATATATATATATATATATATATATATATATATATATATATATATATATATATATTTAAAAAACCTTTAAAACATGCTTAAAATGATAGCACTCATTGGTTTTAAAGATGCTTCTTTGTATTTCTCCCATGGGATCCAGGGAACTGGACAAAGGAAGCTCTGGCTCTTCCCTTCCTTCCCCAGGGGAGTGGGGGGAGCTTCAGCCAATAGAAGGAAAAGAGGCTTGGCTCAATAGCTCTGCGGTGCGACTGAGAGAGCCTGGCAATGCAAGCTATTCCTCCCCTCTTCCTCCCCAAGGGAAAGCCAATGGAGAAAATAGAGGTTTCGCTCTGTAGCTCCTGTGTGATTGAGCAAGCCTTGCAAAGCAAACTGTTATGCAGAAGGAAGCAAGAGACAGGGAGAAGGAAGCAGATGACAGCCAGTTGCCTGGGGGCCTGATAAGAGCCCTTCAGGGGCCTGATTTGGCCCCCAAACTGCATGTTCGACACCCCTGTCATAGAGTCTGAGGATTCTTGCCTGGCTGGATTCGAACCTCTGTTCTGCAACTGTATGATGTATGATCCAGTAGACGGTCCCCAGGCCATGACCGGTTAGATGCCTCAGTGAAGCTTATAGGGACACGGCCTGCCAGAATAGCCAGGATCTGAAACAGACCCCCAACTGCTAAAAGCAGATTGCCTCTCAACATGGAGGATCCACTTCTAAGTTTCTATCTGTAGCCCTGTCTCCCATGAAGCTGTTTAACCCTACTCCATGGGTCCACCCCCGAGGTTTACTCTGGTGAGGAGGGGGGGGGAGCCGTGAAGGGATTTTCAAGTCCCAGACAAATGGATGTCTCCCTTGTGTCTCTTATTCCCAGCCTTCCTGGTGGGGTGGAGCAGAGGGAGGGGGCCAGAGAAGCCCAAAAGATGATGCAAAATCCATCCCCACAATTCTCCCTCTCTCCTGTCCTTTGAAAGGTGGCTGAAGACTCCCCCTCCCTTTATGCTTATAAATCATTTTATTGGTAGTTAAAATATACAGGATTGAGTGTCAAGAGGGTAACGTGAGCCCCACTTCAAAGCGAACCTGTTTTCGCTCCACCACAGTTAAGGTTTTATCAGTCACTAAAAGATTCTCCTGCCAAAGGGATCCTGTTACGGAAAAAACTAATCCCAGAGTGGCAGGCAGTTGCTTCCGATACCGAATCCACCGGGTTAAGATGGGCGGGGGGGGGGGGGCAATCTGGAGGCGCCTGATTTCTCCAGTGTGGCTTTGCACCCCTCTCTAGGCCAAACTTATTCTTTGCAGAGTCTCTAGCCACCACCTTTCGGGGTCAAGATGGCTGCCACGATCTTCCCACCACGGGAGTTCCATTCGGTATATTTGCTTTCACTGCCTAGCAATGGGATAAATATATTCCCAAATGTGGTGCAACTTTGTATACAGCAAGGAAGGAAATCAGGGTACTCCGCCTTGAGTCTCCGTGAGAAAGGCAGACTATAAATAAAGCAATTCAGTAAGTAAATAGGGAGAATGTTTTAAGCAGATATTTCCCCCAGCTGTGTTGGAGAAACCCCTAGGTTTTTTTTGGGGGAGGGGGAAGATTCTCTACTCCCCCCATCTATTTTGCTCTGGCTTCTGTTTCTGCCATCTGCCAGGGAAGAGCAGATGGGAAAGTCCTCGGGTGAAAGGGCATAAATCGTTAGACCAAGAAGCTCTTTTGCAAAACACCCATCAAGCCTTGGACCCAAAACTCATCAAGGAAGTGTGAGTTTGCAAAGGTGCCCCAAAAAGTAAAAAAAAAGCTCAATGATTTTTTAAAACGTTAAGGATGAAAGGATTATCTCAGATTCGGCTATGTGCTGACATCTCTGAGGCCAAATGAGGAAGCAGAAGGCAACACTTCCTGTCTGAGCCAGGTGGGACATCCCAGCCAATCAGGGAGGAAGATATATATTATATTACAGCATATGAAGCCATGATAGGACCAGAACTACCATTCTGATTGTACTGAGACAGGATATTATAGCAAAAGTACAGAATAGGGTAACTAGAATGATTAAAGGGCTGGAACACTTTCCCCTATGAAGAAAGGTTAAAGCGCTTGGTGCTCTTGAGCTTGGGAGAAAACGTTTGACTGAGGGGTGACATGATAGAGGTTTACAAGACTATGCATGGGATAGAAGAGGTGGAGAAAGAAGTACTTGTCTCCCTTTCTCACAATTGCTGAGCAGTTGGGTTAGAATGGACAAAAGGAAGTACTTCTTCACCCAAAAGGTGATTAACACGTGGAATTCACTGCCACAGGAAGTGGTGGCAGCTATAAGCATAGACAGCTTCAAGAGGGGATTGGGTAAACCTATGGAGCAGAGGTCCATCAGTGGCTATTAGTCATAGTGTATTGTTGGAACTCTCTGTCTGGGGCAGTGATGCTCTGTATTCTTGGTGCTTGGGGGGGCAACAGTGGGAGGGCTTCTAGTGTCCTGGCCCTACTGGTGGACCTCCTGATGGCACCTGGGATTTTTGGCCACTGTGTGACACAGAGTGTTGGACTGGATGGGCCATTGGCCTGATCCAACATGGCTTCTCTTATGTTTTTAAGGCACCAACATTACTCCCAGTACCGCCAAAAACAATGAAAAGTTTTTTTGGGGGGATACCAAAACTAGCCTTGGGGGTGGCACCATTTAGAGGCAACTCAAATGTGCTGTTTGGTGTAGTGGTTAAGTGTGTGGACTCTTATCTGGGAGAACCGGGTTTGATTCCCCACTCCTCCACTTGCACCTGCTAGTATGGCCTTGGGTCAGCCATAGCTCTGGCAGAGGTTGTCCTTGAAAGGGCAGCTGCTGTGAGAGCCCTCTCCAGCCCCACCCACCTCACAGGGTGTCTGTTGTGGGGGAGGAAGGTAAAGGAGATTGTGAGCCGCTCTGAGACTCTTCGGAGTGGAGGGCGGGATATAAATCCAATATCTTCTTCTTCTTCTTCTTCTAACAGCTCTTTTCTTTTTCTTTTTTTTTTAAAGTGCTTCCATCTTTAAGGTCCCGGGCTGTTTCCCCCACCCCCTGTGCAGAAAAGAGACCTGCTTGGCACACCAGTCCGGAGAAAAAAAGGCCTCTGGAAGGTAGTTGTGCCACTCCCCTTCCAGCAGACAACAGCTGCACAGGCATTCCCCTGTGGCCAGGGAGAGGCTGGAATGAATTAGGACAGCTCTGGGTCAGCTCCCACAATTTGTCCATCAGAAAGGAGGTCAGGTGGGCGCTCTGTTTGTGGGAAAAGCAGGTTCACTGGGAGCCCCCATGGCTTAATCAGGACTTGATGCCGGAGGAAGATGGATGGGCGGGTGAGGGAGAGGGGGCTAAGTGAAAACGGGGATGGGAAACCGTCTTCAGAGAAGATGAGTCCCTGCAGCAGCAGAAGCACCCTGGGGCTGAAAGGTTTGCCCTCTTTGCCCACATCTCCTGATTTCCCAAGCTGACCTCGGTGCAACCTCTAGGTGGCTGCCCCCCTCAATGAAAGCCACAACATCTGGAAGCAAATGGCACATCTTATAGGAAGAGGGTGATGGGGATTGCATCAAGAGACACTTTGGGATGAATCCAAACAGTACAGAATAGCAGGCTTTTTTTTTTTGTAGCAGCTCTTTTGCACATTAGGTCACACTCCCTGTTGTGTATGAGGACTTATATCACTAGTGTTCCCACATGGCTCATTGGAGCCATAGAACGGAGCTTGGGGACTTGGGAACAACGGGCAGGAGGCTCCAAATCCCTGCTGCTCTGGTCCAATCACGGGCCCCCCTGCTGGTTTGAATGACCCAATGGTGTCCTAGCGTGGGAACCTTGACTTGTATATAGTCGGCCCCGTAGGGCCATTCTCCAGTCTTCGTAGTTACTGGTGACCATGCTGTACCTCAAGTGAAGAGCTATGATCACTGTAATTGCATCTCCTCCATGCACTGAACACACTATATTATACCCCCTGTTGTAGCCAATCCTCCTGGAACTTACAGAAGGTCCTGTACTAAGAGCCCTGTCAGCTCTTGGAGGATTGACTGCATCAGGGAGGCGTGGCCTAATATGCAAAGGATTTCCCGCTGAGTTCCACAGGAGTTCCATACACCCCTGATGTAGCCAATCCTCCTGGAGCTTACAGAAGGCCCTGTACTAAGAGCCCTGTAAGCTCTTGGAAGATTGGCTACATCAGGGTTCCCCAGGCTGCTCCTTTCCTCTCAGGGTTGGCGCTTTGGGGGAGGTTCTTCTCCTCCACTCCACACAACTGACACTCTCTGGACTCTCTGGCCGCCTCCTTCCCAGGCCATCTTGCCCCCCTCCCCAGCTCCTTGTTCTTCCTGCTCCTCAGGTGGGACCAAATGGCCTGACCATCGACTCCAGCCAAGAGCCCCCTCTTCCCACGAACACAGGAAGTTGCCTTCTACTCAGTCAGGCTCTCTCTCCATCTGGCAAGGTCAGGACTGGCAGCCGCTCTCCTGGGTCTCAGACTGAGGCCCTTCACCTCACCTACTGCCAGGTCCTTTTACCTGGAGATGCTGCCAGGGACTGGACCTGGGACCTTCTGTGTGACAAGCAGAGGCTCTACCAATGGGCCACAGCCCTTCCCAGGGACCACAACTTCTGAGGGCAGCTGGATGTGGGCAACTTCAAGCCAGGCATCCTTCCAGTTTGGTGTAGTGGTTAAGTGAGCGGACTCTTATCTGGGAGAACTGGGTTTGATTCCCCAGTCCTCCTCTTACAGCTGCTGGAATGGCCTTGGGTCAGCCAGAGCTCTTTCTATGCTTTGGCAATACCTAGTCCATGCTGCTGCAAGCCAGGAGACACTTCAGGTGCCCACACTTCTCTTTGGTTTGGGCAATAGGTGAGAGAGAAACAAGATCCACAACCCATTGTCCTTGAAAGGGCAGCTACTGCAAGAACTCTCTCAGTCCCGCCTACCTCACAGGGTGTCTGTTGTGGGGGAAGAAGATAAAGGAGATTGTGACCACTCTGAGACTCTGAGATTTGGAGTGGAGGGAGGGATATAAATCCTTCTTCCATCAAGTCTGGACACAGCTCCCACTGAAAATGCCCTCCCTCCCTCCCAGGGCCCAGCTGCCACCCACAAGAGAGAAGAGCAACTCCCAAGCACCCCTCCCTCCATTATATCTGAACCCAGGACACACCAAGATCAGAACACCTCAGGATTTAAAATTGCTACAAGATACTGGGGAGGGAGAGGCAATTTGGGGCTGAAAGGCAGCATGAAGTAGAAAACAAAATGTGTTTCTTTGGGTGTACCTCGCAGCCACTGGTCATCTGCGTGCTCACCCTCTTCCCCATTCTTCAGCCTCCCTTTCCAAAACTTTGGACAAGAGAGGGAGGAAGGACAGAAAGCGGGAAAGGAGAGGCTACCTGCCTGGGGGCTGGACTTTGACCCCCCCTCCATGTAAAGTGTGTTATCATCCAGTTGAGAATTTCTTTCCTCCACTCCATGGAAGAACGTCCCATTTGTAGGTCTCGAGAGCCAGTAAACAGATCCCCTCTGATACCCAGAAAATTTTACAAGGGGCGGCCGGCTTAGAAGCGGTGGGAAGAAACCGATCGTGCCAGCCTGCAGGAATGAGAAAGTCACCAGGAATGCGGCTGGGGAAACAGCTGCTGTTGGGACTCTGGCAAGGCCTGGTCTGGTGAAAAGCCTGTGAGGATCGGCTGGATGCGGGGGGGGGGGGGGGAAGGGGGTGGACACTTGGGGGTGGAGGGGTGAGGAGGAGTTCACAAAGTGCAACTCCCAAGAAAAGATTTGTGCATCTTGTTGTCCCTCTCTCACCCACTGTCCAAACCCTTCAGAGAGAAGTATGGGCACCTGAAGTGTCTACTGGCTGGCAGTAGCATGAACCAGATATTGCCAAAGCATGAGCCGGAGTGTTAGAAAGGATGAGAGCAAACTTTTCAGAGAGATGGTCCCTTTGATTTAAAGGCCATCGTTTCAGGGTCACGGCAAGGAACAAACCCATGAGTGGGAACTTCTCAGTCCTTGTATCCCAATAAAATTAACCCATTTTGTCCAATGTCATTTTTACATCAACAGCATACCAATGGCACAAAACAAACATAGAAAGGAGTGCAAATAAAAAGGACACAAAAGGATCTCTCGCAACAGCAATGAGAATGAACTGAACCTAAACTGAAGAATGCAAGATACAGAACCAAAAGGAAACAGGAATAGACTCCTCCATGTGCTTCTAGCCAGCCAGTTATTATATTAACTGAGGTTCCTTTCAGCCCAGAGCACCAGTTCACAGAAGAGGGCTCCCACTGGATCTCTGCACAATTCACTACTCTAATCTTGTTTCCTTGCAATAATCTTTGGGATTCTGCATTCAGTGTGCCTGTATTATTCAACAGGTCTGCGTAAGGAGCTGTTTTGAACAAACTGGTTTCTAATCAGCTTCCCTTGGAGATGACTAACTCTGCTAAATCTTTGTAGATGAACAAAGCAGGAGTCAAGTTTCACCTTTAAGACCAACCAACTTTAGACCAACCAATTTTTGTAGAGATGAAGCAACAGCTACCAGCTGTAAGAGGATGCCCACAGTATCTCTGCATGAGTCATCCTTGTTGTCTTGCCTCTTTCCAGTCAGGAGACACACTCAGAATGACTCTTGAAGAAAGAGGGAAGAGGGTTCCTTAGAGAGAAGGTAACAATGTATAGGTTGGCACCAAGAAAGGAATTTGGATGTTCTATGGTATTATGCTCCACCACCCCCCCCCCCCAAGCTCCAGGAATATTGCACCTTGTAATGTAATCATGAATTTGATTAGATTAAAACTGCTGCTTTTTCAGGGTTTGGTTTGTGCAACATGTGAGTACAGAGATGGGGGGAAAGATGTACACAAAACGCAGGAACCACCAAAACCGGATTCATCCCATTAAACTAGAAGGAAGGGAGCATGGAATGCAGCCATGCAATAATCAAAAGAAGATATCTACAAGATGTAGGCTAGACTTGGAAGATATGCAATGAAGCTCTAGAAGTCACTCTACCAGGCTTCCTCCTGAGGACTATGGAAAAGCTGAGGGGAACAGAAAGCAACCCACTTCCCTCCCTCACTGTTGCAAACTGCCACAAAAGTTCTGCGAAGCAACTGTTGAAGACATTGAGATAAAATCCTCAGCCAGCCCTGGTTTACACTTCTGCCATTAAAAGCTGACCTCTCCCCCGCACCACATAGACATTATTTTGTGAACAGCTCCTTTGGAAACAGGGGGACACCTGTGCAGTTTTGCTCCTGCTCCCTAACGTCATAATTCTTCCATTTTTAACGGCTGCTGTAAAATGCATCGCTGATTGAAAAGCTGGCCAGCAGCAGGGACTGTTGTGCCCTGGCCTTCCTGGAGCATCGGCTCTAGCTAACACCACGGAACCATTTCTCTTCCTATGGCCAGCTTCGGGTTGCCAGCCCCTCCCCTGGCCACTGGCAGAGAAGGGGAGGGGTGGGTTGCCAGCTCCAGCCTGGGAAACTCCTGGATATTTGGAGGAGAAACTTGGGGAGAGCTGAGACCTCAATGGGGCACAATGCCAGAGTCCACCCTCCAAAGCATCCGTTTTCCTCCAGGGGAACTGATCTCGGAGATGAGCTGTAATTCCAGGGGATTCCCAGGTCCCACCTGGAGGCTGGCATCGGCTTCCTAACCCATTGTGTATGGGGAGGGGAAATGAAAGCATCCTCACATTTTTCAAAAGGCATTCGCACCTAAGTAGGGCTCTCTTGAACATATGAAGCTGCCTTCTACTGAATCAGACCCTCCTTGGTCCATCAAAGTCAGTCTTGTCTACTCAGACTGGCAGCGGCTCTCCAGGGTCTCCAGCTGAGGTTTTTCATGCCTACTTGTCTGGACCCTTTTTAGTTGGAGATGCCAGGGATTGAACCTGGGACCGTCTGCTTACCAAGCAGATGCTCTACCACGGAGCCACCATCCCTCCCTTTAAGTCAGTCTTGTCTACTCAGACTGGCAGCGGCTCTCCAGGGTCTCAAGCGGAGGTTTTTCACGCCTATTTGCCTGGACCCTTTTGAGTTGGAGATGCCAGGGATTGAACCTGGGACCTTCTGCTTCCCAAGCAGATGCTCTACCACTAAGCCACCATCCCTCCCTTGAGGATTAGCAACTGGTCTTGACTTGCCAGGTCTTGAAGCAAAAGATCCCGGCACAAGAGCTGGGCTTGGGTGCAACTGGAGCACCATTTCCCTGTTTCTTTCTTCATTGAAAGGGTTTTGAAATTGATCATCAATAAGGTTGCCAGGTCTGCGTTGGAAAATACTTGGAGACTTCAGGGGTGGATCTGGGAGAGCGTGGGGTTTGTGGAAGGACGGACCCCAGCACGGGGCAATGCCATAAGGTCCAGCCATTTTCTCCAGGGGAGCTGATCTCCACCAGCTGGAGATCAGTTGCAAAAGTGGGAGATCCCTAGGCTCCATCTGGAGGCTGGCAACCCTAAGCTCTGAGGACAGCAAACCCTCAAACAACACACAAGCCCCACCCTTGGGGGTCCCCCCGGGGGGAGGGTCTCTTTCCTCTCGCCTCCTGCCCTGCCCATCCCCCTTACCTGGACTCGGGCCTCAGTGAGTTTGGTTCTCTGAGCCAGCTCTTCTCGAGTGTAGATGTCGGGGTAATGAGTCCTCTCGAAGGCCTTCTCCAGCTCCTCCAGCTGCTCGGCGGTGAAGGTGGTCCGGCTACGGCGCTGCTTGCGCTTCAGGGGCAGGTCTGGTTCCGACTCGACGTCAGAGCCTTCGTCCAGCCTGTTACCTGTGGAGGAAACGGAGAGGCAAGGGTGGAAACCGGGCCGGGCAGAGCGGGAAGCTCAGAGGGAACAGAGGTCTGGCCGGTGCGGGGGCCATTGTTGGAATTCAAGTGAGTTACATTTCAGACGTTATAGCGTGAACTGTTGTGGTTTATCTGAAAAAGAGGATGTGATGTATTGTAGCTTAAATCCAATTAGGAACTCTCTCTTCTAAGCCCGCAAAAATGCAAAGACTGTATTGGACAGTTGGTGCCTTGTGTGTGAAACTCCTCATCCGCAAGGTGAATTGCCTGCCTTCCTGTCTCCAAGTTCTCTGGGAACAAGAAGCCAGCTAACAAAGAGTTGTGAAGTAGCCATGTAGCAGATAAGACATAGACAGCCCTGCCAGAAAGCTAAGTTTTACTTCTTTTATCCCAAGTACCTTTTCCTGATGTTTTATAGTAAACTTCATTTGTTCTGATAAGCTTAAGTCTCTCTTGCCTCCATTTGTTGCAGCCTCCTCACCTCTGAATTGTAAAACACATTTCCCAACAGGCATCCTATCCCTGACCAGCTCCCTCTTCTTCCCAAACTCTGCCCACACCCTGCTTCATCTCCAAATCTCCAGGAATTCCCCAGCCTGTAGCTGCCTGCAGAGCCCTGTGCTCCGTGCAAAGACATCGGCCCGGCTCAGGGGTGGCTCTGCTCATGCAGTCCTCCTCAACTGGGGAAGCCGAGAAGAGCTTCCAGGCTAAGTCTGCCTAACCGCTGGCACGGACGGGACACGCCCTCTCAGGCTGTGGTCCCACTGCTTGCTGGGCCTGTGGATGCTTCCCTACATTTCTATTCCTCACTCGTCTGAAGGCAGCTCTTCTTGAGGCCCATTTGAGGCATATCTGAGGGACAAAATAAACCAGCAGCACAATAACAATTCAGGAATCTTTCTGCCTCGTGTGCACAGCCACACAGTAGCATTCAGATTATATTAAAACAACAACAAGAAGATGATATTGGATTTATATCCCGCCCTCCACTCCAAAGAGTCTCAGAGCGGCTCACAATCTCCTTTACCTTCATCCCCCACAACAGACACCCTGTGAGGTGGGTGGGGCTGGAGAGGGCTCTCACAGCAGCTGCCCTTTCAAGGATAACTCTGCCAGAGCGATGGCTGACCCAAGACCATGCCAGCAGGTGCAAGTGGAGAAGGGGGGAATCAAACCTGGTTCTCCCAAATTAAAGTCAGTGCACTTCACCACTGTGGCTGCCCCAAGGCCATTCCAGCAGCTGCAAGTGGAGGAGTGGGGAATCAAACCTGGTTCTCCCAGATAAGAGTCCACTCACTTCACCACTATGGCTGCTTCAAGGCCATTCCAACAGCTGCAAGTGGAGGAGGGGGAATCAAACCCGGTTCTCCCAGATAAGAGTCCACTCACTTCACCGCTATGGCTGACCCAAGGCCATTCCAGCAGCTGCAAGTGGAGGAGTGGGGAATCCAACCCGGTTCTCCCAGATAAGAGTCCACTCACTTCACCACTATGGCTGATCCAAGGCCATTCCAGCAGCTGCAAGTGGAGGAGTGGGGAATCAAACCCGGTTCTCCCAGATAAGAGTCCACTCACTTCACCACTATGGCTGCCCCAAGGCCATTCCAGCAGCTGCAAGTGGAGGAGTGGGGAATCAAACCCGGTTCTCCCAGATAAGAGTCTGCACATTTAACCACTACACCAAACTGGCTCTCCAAGAAAGGACCCTCTGAGCATTCCTCCACAGGTAAATATTATGTAATTCTAAATATTATATTTATTTATTTTAGGTAATTTATAGTCCTATCCCAAGGAGGGTTCAGGGCAGATAACAACATTATAAAAACAATATGAATAACAATTAAAATATGTGAATAAAATAAAAGACAATTCAATCATAGACAGTTTTCGATGGCAGCTCAGTTGGCACATGTTGTATAGCCTAAGATTCAGTTGGCACATGTTGTATGGACTGCAAATCAGTCCTACATTCTAAGAATCAGACACAGCAAAGATAATTTAATATTATGCCAGAGGTGGTACTACAGCATAGGGCTGACCAATGGAGTAGAATGCCCAGTCGTGTAGGATGCCCGCTGCCTCAACTAAAGGCCTGGTGGAATAGCTTCGTTTTACAGGCCCTACGAAAAGGTAACAGTTCATTAAGGATCTAGAGGAGGAGCTGATTCCACAAGGCTGAAAAAAGCCCTGGCCCTAGTTGAGGCAAGATGGACGTCCTTCGGGCCAGGGGCGGTCAGCAGGTGTGCTCCAGACCGTCATGGTCTCCGGGGCATATATGGGGAGATGCGGTCCCGTAGATATGTCTGTCCCAGGCCGGGTAAGGCTTTAAAAGTCAAAACTAAAACCTTGAAATCCCTCACATGTCAAATCAAGGGCTGGGTTTTGGACCAAAGAGGCCCACAGAATTCATATTTCAGGCCAGAAGCCCTTGCCTATATGTGAGGAGGAGGAGGAAGGGAGTCTCTGAGCACGCATTCACCTGCTTTTCCCACAAGAGAAAAGGACTGTAGGAACAGCCTTGCTGCAGTGACCAAAGACCTGCCTAGTCCAGTGCCCTGCAGTCTATAGTGGTCAACCAGATGATTCTGGGAAGCCCAGCAGAAGGCAACAGCCCCTCCCCCCCCACCTTATGAGCAAATGGTAGACTGCAACCAATACTACCTCTAAGCCATGGAGTATTGTGAGCAAAAATTCTACTTCGTGAGCTACAGATATTAAAGTTGGGAGCTCCTGCATAAATTAGCTTGCTCTGGGGCCATCTTTCCTGAGCTAAGACAAAAATGCATGAGCTGGAGGCCAAAAAACTGAGCTAGCTCACACTAACTCAGCTTAGAGGGAACACTGACTGCGACCCTCTTCAAACTGCCTTTGTATTCCATTTTAGTAACTGGCTGCTAATGGGTTTTTCTTGTCATTTCAGGCCTGGGGTTCCCGTTTTAGTGAATTTATTTACCTGTGCATACAAATCCACTTGTGTTGGGTTAAGCAAAGCCTTGTTGAGCCACTTTTGAGGAAAACTTTTCCCCTCTGTTCATTGTACTCCATTGTACTTCTGAATCATCGCGGTGTTTAAATTGTCCACAGTGCTTCCTTCAACAATGCTTTCCCCCACCCCTTTTCTCCATGTGATCTTCCTTGGACTTTTAAAAATGTTCTCAAGTGAGCACTATGGAGCTAAAAAACCACCATATCACAGAATGTGCTAAAGCAGCACCACTCAGCTGCATTGACTTAGTGGGAGCCAATGCATCTCAATGGTGCCGCTATAGCACTTCTGTGCTATAACGGTTTAGTGCTATAGCCCTCACCGTGGAACATTTTTTTTTTAAGGGCAGGAAAGAACAGCATTTTTTTTAAATTACCATAGCACTTCAGAGTCGATTCATTAACGGACAGAAATTCACTGTATGAAACCCCAGTTCCTGTCTTGCTTTACTCAAAACAGGGCCAACAATAAATAACATCCAGTTTTAGAACAGTCATGCAAGAAAGGCCGCTACTGTGTCTGAAGGTCCCAGTCCTACTGGAACCTTCCAAAGGCCCCTTCCTGCTTCCAGCAAATGCCTTTGGTTAGCCCCCAAGCTGTGCTACTGAGTCTGACAATCCTTCCTTGAACTGTGGCCCTTGGGCAGAAAGAAGGGTACAGCCCTGTGCCTGCATCTCTTGGGTGAAAGCTCTCCGACCCCTAAAATGCAGTAACCAGTTCAGCTTAATCCCAGAAAAAGCAACATGAACTGCTCTGGGACCCTGCAGCGCTGGTTGGTGGGGAAGCAGTGTGCTTTGATGTGACCCCAGAGATATGCACAGAGCAGAGATACCCCCAGGGGTAGGGAGAGGAATAAAGAGATGAGAGGCCAAGCTGGTTTTCTGGGTGCAGCCCACCACTGGGTGCAAATACATTGGCTGTGGAACGCAAGGCCCATTGGCCACATTCTTGTTTGGCATTGGGGAATGATACTAGCTCAAGTGGGGAAGGATGAAGGTGGAGAAAAGAGACAGAGAAAGCTGACCACAGCCAGGAAACCTGAAGACTGGAGGTGGGGCAGGTGAGGATCACCCTTTCTTTTGCTTTCATTTTTTCCCTTCACCCAGAGTTGGAGAATTGCACGGAGAATTGTCTGATTTGTACAGATGAGGGCCATGAAGTCTTATGCAGACAGGTGTCCGGGAAGTATTTTTGGTATTGCCTAAATTGTGCAGTATTTTATTCCATGGTTTCTCCTGTGCTATGGCTTTTTGATGAATGCAACAAAACACCAGTTCCCACCCATTTCTTTGATATTTATGCAGCAAGTCTGGGGACTCTGGATCAACTGAAGGCACAACTAACTCTGAGTCTCCACACACGCTTCAGAACAGAAGATGACTTGAGAAGACTCAGGTCCATCTCTGGAAGGGCAGGAAAGAAAAGCAGGAACGGCAGTATGGTAAAAGCAAGAGAAGAAGATGATACTGGATTTATACCCTGCCCTCCACTCTGAATCTCAGAGTGGCTCACAATCTCCTGTATCTCCCTCCTCCAAAAGAGACACCCTGTGAGGTGGTTGGGGCTGAGAGAGCTCTCCCAGAAGCTGCCCTTTCAAAGACAACTGCTGCAAGTGCTATGGCTGACCCAAGGCCAATCCAGCAGCTGCAAGTGGAGGAGTGGGGACTCAAACCCAGTTCTCCCAGGTAAGAATCCGTGCACTTAACCACTACATCAGGAGTGGCCAAACTGTGGCTCAAGAGCCACATGGGGCTTTCTCACATATTGTGTGGCTCTTGAAGCCCCCACTGCCCTGTGAGCTAGCTTGGAGGAGGCATTTCTCTCTTCAAATCACTTCTCCAAGCCAAGCCAGCTGCCAGCCTGGAGAATGCATTTACAGTTGAAGTTGGTTTCTTTCCACTCTCCTTCCTTCCTCCCTTTCCATCTATTTCTTCCTGCCTTCCTGCCTTCCTTCCTTCCTTCCTTCCTTCCTTCCTTCCTTCCTTCCTTCCTTCCTTCCTTCCTTCCTTCCTTCCTTCCTTCCTTCCTCCCTCCCTTCCCTCCTTCCTTCCTCCCTCCCTCCCTCTTTCCCTCCCTCCCTCCTTCCTTCCTTCCTTGCTCCCTCCCTCACCTCCCTTCCGCGGCCTGTGCCGTACTTCTGCCCTTCCCTCGGATCCCTTCAGGGAGCCTCTCAGGCAAAGTTAAATTAATCAACAGGATTAGGTGGGAATTGGCCACAGCAAGGCCCTCCAGACTTGGCTGGAACCCTCGAGGCGCACCGAGGGCCCCTTGTCTTTTTCTTCAGGCACTTCAGTGGCGTCTGGAAGGATTCACCATCCAGCACAGACATGGAGACGCATTCATTAAATGGACGATTGGCTTGCCTGCGTCTATTTGGAAAGGAGGCGGTGGGGGGGGGGGGTTAGGCGTGTCTTCCAAGGTGGTTCTTTCCTTCTTCTATTTTCCATCCCTCCCCCTCCAGCACCATCTCTGAGCCTCATCTGGACCATCGTTAAATATTTCTTTTTCAAGGGCCTGGTTGGAATCCCACTGAAGCCTCTCTGTGGAGCTCTTTGACGGAAGGCAGGCAGAATTGTTTGCCCACTTTGGCAATGCGGCCCTCAATTCCGGCTCTGTTTTCATCAAGCCAAGTGCCTTCTAGACTCAGGATGGAGACAAAAACATATAATTTAATTGTTGAAATTGGGGTGGCTGCTTGCGGCAAACGCTGTGAGTCTAGGCGGCTCTCAGGAAAGGGCTCTGCAAACA
Source organism: Heteronotia binoei (assembly GCF_032191835.1). Classification (NCBI taxonomy): domain Eukaryota; kingdom Metazoa; phylum Chordata; class Lepidosauria; order Squamata; family Gekkonidae; genus Heteronotia; species Heteronotia binoei. The sequence goes on along the minus strand of NC_083240.1, from coordinate 2,039,997 downwards.
CACAGAGGATGGGATAATCAGTTTCAACAGCTGTTAGCCCTGAAAGCCAAAATAGGACCATCGTGTTCAGAGGCAGGGTGTGATGGGACAGAGGCCCTCTTCCCTAGGGCTGCCAGCTTCCTAGTGGGGCCTGGAGATCTCCTGGAAATAATAACTGCTCTCTGGATGACAACATTTATTTCTCTTGGAGAAGATGGCTGGTATGGGAGGGTGGACTCTATGCCATTACACCAGGGGTGGCCAAACTTGCTTAATGTAAGAGCCACATGGAATAAATATCAGGTGTTTGAGAGCCTCAAGACATGAACATCAGATGTTTGAGAGCTGCAAGGCAAAGGAAGGGAGGGTGGAAAGAAAGCAAATAGAGGTAGAGAGCTGGAAAGTGAGCAACTTTAAATGCATTCTCCATGCTGCCAGCTGGCTTGACTTGGAGAAGTGATTTAAAGAGACAAATGAATTCTCCAAGCTGGCTGATGAGGTGGTGGGGGCTTAGGGAGTCACACAATATGTGTGAAAGAACCACACGTGGCTCCCGAGCTGCAGTTCAGCCACCCCTGCCGTTACCCCCTGCTGAGCTCTCTCCCCAGACTCCACTCTGGAAATCTCCAGGAATTTCCTGATGTTTGTTGGCAACCCTATTGGCTGCTGTTGGAACATCTGTCTAGATGGACCTCTGTTTTTGACAGGGCTCTTCTTCAACTCTTAAGGCCAAGGTTTGGGTTGAAAACCACCAGCTGTAGCCATTAGCCCCTAACAGTCCATGGCCCTTCTGTGGAATATGATTCCTTTCTTGGAAAGAAGAATTTGGGGGTACCTGCTACTCCAGGGGCTTCCAGAGAGCCAGTTTGTGTATTGGTTAAGTATACACACACACACACACACACTGTGGCTAATAGTCACTGATGGACCTCTGCTCCATATTTTTATCTAACCCCCTCTTGAAGCTGGCTATGCTTGTAGCTGTCACCACCTCCTGTGGCAGGGAATTCCACATGTTAATCACCCTTTGGGTGAAGAAGTACCTCCTTTTATCCATTCTACCCTGACTGCTCAGCAATTTCATTGAATGCCCATGAGTTCTTGTATTGTATTGTGAGATCTTCTGGGGAGATCTCTCTCTCTCAGCCCCACCTACCTCACAGGGTGTCTGTTGTGGGGGAGGAAGGTAAAGGAGATGGTGAGCCGCTCTGAGACTCTGAGATTCAGAGTGAAGGGTGGAATACAAATCCCATATCTTATCTTCTTCTCCCCCCACTGACTGCTAGACAAACGAGGTGATTGTCTAGGGTGCCAGCCTTCTGGGGGCACCAAATTGGGCTTCTCATTTTCCCCACAATTCATCTATTTTGGAAAATTAGTTATCAGTGTGAGGCACCAGAATTGGGCCTTGCCTAGGGTGCCACTCTAGGGCCAGCCCTGGGCTCACAGATACTCCAGAGGGGCTCTACTCCCACCCAACTGACTGCAAGACAAACTTGACTTGGGCCCAGGAGGGCTGCTAACTCCAGCTTGGGAAATTCTTGGAGATTTGGGGGGTGGAACCCGGGGAAGGCAGGTTTTGGGGAGGGCAGAGTACAGTGCCATACAGCCCACCCCCCAAAGCAGCCATCTTCTCCAGGGGAACTGGCCTCTGTCATTTGGAGATCAGTGATAACATCCAGAGATCTGCAGACCCTCATGTGTTGTCTGGTGATGCTGGTGTCCCTTGCCTGGAGTTGCCAAATTCTGTAAACCAGCCAGGTCTCACCTGTTCTGGATGCATGGGCTGCAATGGCTGAAAGCAGGGTTGTCAAGATCTAGGGGTCTTCGTGAATCATACGCTGAACATGAGTCAACAGTGTGATGCGGTGGCTAAAAAGGCAAATGCAATTTTGGGCTGTATCAACAGAAGTAGTGTCCAGATCACGTGATGTGATGGTATCGCTTTACTCTGCTGTGGTAAAACCTCACCTGGAGTATTGTGTTCAGTTTTGGGCATCACATTTTAAGAACGATATAGACAAGCTGGAACGGGTCCAGAGGAGGGTGGCGAAGATAGGGGTCTGGAGACCAAGTCCTATGAGGAAAGATTGAAGAAGCTGGGCATGTTTAGCCTGGAGAGGAGGTGGCTGAGAGGTGATACGATCACCATCTTCAAGTACTTGAAGGGCTGTCATGTAGAGGAGAGTGTGGAATTGTTTTCTGTGTCCCTGGAAGGCAGGACCAGAACCAATGGGTTGAAATTAAATCAAAAGTGTTTCCGGCTCAACATTAGGAAGAACTTCCTGATCGTTAGAGCGGTTCCTCAGTGGAACAGGCTTCTGGAGGTGGTGGACTCTCCTTCCTTGGAGGTTTTTAAACAGAGGCTAGATGGCCATCTGACAGTGATGAAGATCCTGTGAATTTAGGGGGGAGGTGTTTGTGAGTTTCTTGTTTTTTGCAGGGGGTTGGACTAGATGACCCTAGAGGTCCCTTCCAGCTCTATGATTCTAAGACACACGTGGAGAAGGCTGCATGGCCACTGTGCTTCATGGAGGGGGCGGGATCTCACTGGCCAAATATGACAAGACAGCATCCCAGCTGACCACAGACAGCCAGATCCCATGTGCACTGAGCATGTGGGGGGGGCACACCTCTCCCTCCCTGGACATTCCTTTCTGATATCAGGTGTGGCTTTGGGTAGTTCTGAAATCCGGCGTTTCTCCCTTTCCCAAAGAGTAAATAACACAATTTGCTGGGGATTTTCTTTACATTAAGATGCCTCTCCCTCTAAGTTCTTGCTCTACCCTTCTAGAGATGTTGTGCTACTGATAGACGGAACACTGCCCCCCCCCCCAACGTTCTGTTTGTTGGAAAGGATGGGATGGAGAGTCTGTGAAATCCATCAAAATGCAAAGAAGCCTTCTTAAGTCAGGCGAAGGAGGTGGGGGCAGCTAAAAGGATTGCTTAAAAAACAACAACTGTTTCTCCCCCCTCCCTGGCTCTCTCTCATCCACACAGATACGCACCATTTTCCTTGGAGACTGTCTGAAGGAGCGCGGGACCCTAAATGAGAAAGATGCTTGGGACAAGGATGAAATAAGATTTCTACAGAATAATGTGGCTCCCCCACCCCCTCCCCCACCACCAGAGCTTGTTTAACTGTCAAGAGGGGGACTGGAAAATATTCCAAAGCAAGAATATTCCCCAGCCCCCACCACAGAGAACCAATGGCCTTCATCCGCAACTCGTTTCGGGGTCCCTTTGCTCAACCTGTCCATTCACCCCTCCACCCTCTGCAAAAAGAAAGAAAGAAAGAAAGAAAGAAAGAAAGAAAGAAAGAAAGAAAGAAAGAAAGAAAGAAAGAAAGAAAGAAAGAAAGAAAGAAAGAAAGAAAGAAAGAAAGAAAAACCTCATCCAGTTTTGATTACAGTTTAACATAGTCTAAGGTTCGGTGGTGCGAAGCCAGGAGCAGAAAACACGATTGCGTAATCGCGGCTCTGCGTTTTAATCTAGTCCTTTCGGCCTGAGCTGAATGAAAGCTGCACTGGCCACGCAGGCCGGGAATACCAAGCAGACGGGCCGGCCGCACTCGGAAAATGAAAAAGTCATTTAAAGCTCAGCTGGGGACCGGCATGTTCAGCAGTGCATTGTGGGGGGGGGGGGGAGCCTGGGGGCGAGTGGCTTTGGAGGGGCAGCTCTGCTCTCTCTCTCTCTCTCTCTCTCCCTGCTCAGCTGCTGAACTGGTCAGCTGTAACCAAACCCATCATTTTAGGGACTGCCCAGGTGTGGACACTGCAACCAGGACACTCTGCCGACAAACGGGCCACAAGTGGAAACAAAGAAGTGGAGGACCCCACGGTCTCATCCCTCAAGATGGAGCAAACCCACAGGGTCCAGTAAAATCGTTGGGGTTTTCACTACAATTAGACATGATTTATTCATTCCAGAGGGCAGCCCTGCTCGCCTACGGTGGAAGGGAGTTGAAACCGGGAGCACTTTAGTCGGCAGTATGGTTTTCAGGGCACATCTGACCAAGGGAGCATTGTCTCCAAAGCTTCTGCCCTGGAAGTCTTGCTGGTCATGTCTCAATAGTCCATTTTGTCAGCCTCTGTCAGGAGACTCCTAGCCAAAGGGTCCATCCCGAGCCCAGCGCTCTGACCCCTGCAGCCCACGTTGGTCCATCAAAGGTGGAAATAAGCACAGCTCATAAGGTTGCCAAGTCCTATTCAAGAAATATCTGGGGGCTTTGCGGGTGGAGCCAGGAGACTTTGGGGGTGGAGCCAGCAGCAAGAAGAAGAAGAATTGCAGATTTATTCCCCGCCCTTCTCCCTGAATCAGAGACTCAGAGCAGCTTACAATCTCCTATATCTTCTCTCCCCACAACAGACATCCTGTGAGGTGGGTGGGGTTGAGAGGGCTCTCACAGCAGCTGCCCTTTCAAGGACAACCTTTGCCAGAGCTATGGCTAACCCAAGGCCATTCCAGCAGGTGCAAGTGGAGGAGTGGGGAATCAAAACTGGTTCTCCCAGATAAAGAGTCCACACACTTAACCACTACACCAAACTGGCTCTCTGTGATAGCCATGGCTGGCCCAAGGCCATTCCAGCAGCTGCAAGGGGAGGAGTGGGGAATCAAACCCGGTTCTCCCAGATAAGAGTCCGCACACTTAATTACTATGGCTGACCCAAGGCCATGCCAGCAGCTGCAAGTGGAGGAGTGGGGAATCAAACCCGGTTCTCCCAGATAAAGAGTCCGCACACTTAACCACTACACCAAACTGGCAAGGTGGTGACAAGCAGGAATGAACTCCAAAGGGAGTTCTGCCTATCACATTTAAAGGGACCTCCAGAACTTCCTTTGGAGTTCAATTGTGCTTGTCACCACCTTGCTCCTGGCTCCACCCCCAAAGTCCCCAGATATTTCTTGAACTGGACTTGGCAACCCTAGGATTCAGAACGGAGGAAGAAGAGGCAGCTCTTGGCACACCACACTCATTTCGAAAGTGGGGGAACTGAAGAAGCAGCCTGGGACAGAGCAAGGCCCAAAGGGAGCTCCGGAGCTAATTACACATCTTGTTAGGCTGCAAATATCAACTTTTCTAAAGGTCTTTCTTATCACCACTACCCCGACTTCCTCTCCCCCATCACTCTTTTCTGCCAGTCAGTTCTGATAATTCCTTGCCTAGCTAAGAACAGAGTCCGGGGCCACCTTTAAGACCAACAAAGTACAAGCTTTTGTGTGCACACACGCTGCCTTCAAGCCAACATGGCTGCCCACCTGTAGCTATCGAGAAGCACTGTGTGAAGACTTCCAGAGGCCTGCAAAGCCCTCTTTTGCTCCTCCAGGCCAGGGGCTGTGGCTGAATTGCTCTCCAGCTTCATGGCCTGAGGGGGCCTGAGGGGGCTCAGCTGAGCCCATGCTCTGCCCACTGAGCAATGAGCACAGACTACAGGATGCACAAAGCGATCATCTTTTTATCTGGCCTTTTCCTTCAAAGAAGCCAGGGCATCAGGCTGCTTCTTCCTGTCCTGCTCTCGCCTCAGAATAACTGCGTAAAACAGCTTATGCCGAGACCGTGCGACTGGCCCAAAGGCATCCGGTGAACTTCATGGCCGGTGGGGATTTGAAACCCAGACGCTCAACCCTATTACAACACTCTAACCACTGCTACACCTACGAGGTTCACCAAGCTCCAGGTGGGACCTGGAGATCTCCTGGGATTTCAACTGACCTCCAGGCGACAGAGATCGTTCTCCTGGAGATGATGGCTGTAGGGTGCCAATCCCCAGGTGGGGGCAGGGGATCCCCTGGTTTGGAGGCCCTCCCCCCCACTTCAGGGTCATCAGAAAGCAGGGGGGGAGGGAAATGTCCGATGGGCACTCTGTTATTCCTATGGAGACCGATTCCCATAGGGTATAATGGGGCTCGGGGGGTGTTTTTTGAGATAGAGGCACCAAATTTTCAGCATAGGATCCAGTTCCTCTCCTTAAAACACCCCCAAAGTTTCAAAAATATTGGACTGGGAGATCCAATTCTATGAGCCCCCAAAGAAGGTGCCCCTCTACTCCTTATTTCCAATGGAAGGAAGGCATTTAAAAAGTGTGCGGTCTCTTTCAATGGGATGGCCAGAACTCCCTTGGGTGTTGAATTCTGCTTGTCACACCCTTGCTCCTGGCTCCACCCCCAATTTCTTCTGGCTCCACCCCCAAAGTTGCCACTTTCTTGAGTCAGACTTGGCAAAGTTCCCACTTTCTTGAGTCGGACTAGCTTTGGAGAGTGGACTCTCTGGCATTATAGCCCGTTGAGGTCCCTTCCCTCCCCAGGCTTCCCCCCCCCCGCCAGATCTCCAGGGATTTCCCAACATGGAGTTAGCAACCCTAACAAGAAGAAGAAGAAGGTATTGGATTTATATCCCGCCCTCCACTCCGAAGAGTCTCAGAGCGGCTCACAATCTCCTTTACCTTCCTCCCCCACAACAGACACCCTGTGAGGTAGGTGGGGCTGGAGAGGGCTCTCACAGCAGCTGCCCTTTCAAGGACAACCTCTGCCAGAGCTATGGCTGACCCAAGGCCATTCCAGCAGGTGCAAGTGGAGGAGGGGGGAATCAAACCCGGTTCTCCCAGATAAGAGTCCTCACACTTAACCCATCCAGCTCCTCTTTTCTTCTTTTCTCTTTCTCTTGGGAGCGCTCTCTTCCCCCCACCTTTGGTCCCTCTGCCCCTCGCCTCCCTCTCATCCCTCCCAGCTTGAAAATTCATGTGGCGCCATTGAAGAAGCACATGACCAAGAGGAACGAATCAGAATGAAAGCAAGCCACAAGCAAAAGGGCGCCCTCCCATCGCCCTCAACGTTGGCCAACAGCAAGCAGGAGATGCCCTTGAAAAGGTCTTCAGAAACCAGCCTGGGGTTCATTTCCCTTCCCTTCCCTCCCCCCCCCCAGTTGTGTGACAGTCGCCTGCAATTGAACCCCCTGGCCCGTCTTGGCCACCCTCTCCCCATCTTTGAAAAGAAAGCCAAGGAGAGGGAGAAGAGAATGGAAGTGACAGAAAGAAGAATTGGGGCAAGGAATGAAAAGAAAGATATTCCTGCGTTGTCGGGCCCTTTATCAATTCTGTCATCTGTTGCACCAGAACTGCCTCGTCCGCATTGTCTCACCTTGGACAAAACGAGGAAAAAGGCAGTTTTTTTGGTGCCGCTCTCTTTAGAACGGCCTGGACAGGCACCTTAGGGGGCCATTAAATAGCTGAATGTGCAGCTGACAGGCCAAAGTGATATCAATAAACTCCAGCACGTCAGCTCCTCAGCACAGCTCATGGGGAAGGTGCGGCCTGAATATTAAAACCTCCTTCGACGGCCCAGAAAGGGCACTTCGAATGGAAGTGGTGGTGGTTTGGGAGGGGCGGGGGAGAAGAAAGGAGGAAGGAGGAAGGAGGAGAAGAAGAAAGAGGAGGCCTGGTCAGGAATGAGGAAAAGAAGGTCGGTCGTCGTGGCTGAAAGAAGCAGCCAACTTCTGGGGAATGGTCAGCCAAGAAGTGAAGGCACAAGGAAGCCATTTTGGGTGTAGCACGTGTTCAGCACTGGCAGCAGATGCTACCTTCACAAGAGCCTTCCTAGCTTGTCTTCTACTCTGGGCAATTTGGAAGACAGGACTGAGCAGTTTCTGCCCTGGAGAGCTCTGGGGCTATGGATGAGAGAGAATTCCGAAAGCATTCATGTCCCAAATCCCAGTTTCCACTCTGTCTGTCGCTCAAGAGAAACAAACCCACAAGCCGAAGGGCTCTTTCACATACACTGAATAGTGTCCTTTCAACCCACTTTGCAACTGGATTTTATTGTGTGAAACAATAAAATCCATTTGCAAACTCTCACTAAAGTGTATGGAAAGGGGATTTTGCACAACAGTTTCTCATTCCCAGGGCTTTTTTGGTAGAGCAAGCCCAGCAGGAACTTGTTTGCATATTAGGCCACACCCCCTGGTGCCAAGCCAGCCAGAACTGCCTTCCTGCTCAAAAAAAGCCCTGCTCATTCCTTCTTTCCTGATAAAATTAGCATACTTTAAAAGTTATTTCTACAGCATATTTTAATGATAGAACAAACAAAAAACAGCAACAAAATTAATAGAAGAGGAGGAGGAGGAGGAGAAGAGATTGGATTTATATCCTGCTCTTCACTCAGAGTCTCAAAGCAGTTTACAATCTCCTTTTCTTTCCTCTCCCTACAACAGACACCCTTTGGGGCTGAGAGAGCTCTGAGAGAACCGTGACTGGCCCAAGGTCACCCAGCTGGCTGCATGTGGAGGAGGAATGGAGAATCAAACCCAGTTCTCCCAGATTAGAAGCTGTGCTCCTAACCACTACACCAAACTCGCAGGACTACAACAGTTTATAACAGCATTGTGTATGAAACAGAAAAGAAACTAAAATATACGTATCACAATGTCCTTGCAGAGAATTTTTCAAGGCATATATGGGCTGGAAGGGTCCATTCATCCCCCTCCTGGCATGGACCTAAGACTTTCATAAATGCCAGTGTGCAATGAAGGGTTGATCCAGGAAACCCAACACTTTGGAAGCACGGTATGAGGACCGTGTGACTTCCTATGGCACCGGGAACTCAGCAAATCGGAGCTTTCGGTTCATTAGTGGCATCCCCCTGGGACCCCTGGGACTAAAGCAGTCTTTAGGATTCTTGTTCTTCAGCTAGAAGTGTGTGCAGCTTCTTCCTCCTCCAACTAGTAGCTGAGGGCACACAGGAGAGAGAGCTGGCATCTGGATTAGAGGACTCTGGGCTTGGCTCTGTGGCTTTGCACAACAGGTCCCAAGAAAGGGTGGGGGGAAGCGTCAAAAATAATGGTTCAAATCTTGCTCAGCTTGACAGAGAAATTGCATATGACAGCAAGACTGGAGTCGAGTAGCACCAATAAGATTTTGGGGGTCTGAGCTTTGGAGAGTCAAACTTGAGAGTCAGAACGCCTGCAGTCTCCTCCTCCAGCTAGTACCTGGTCATTGACAAACAGGGCTTTTTAAAAATCAGGAACGCACAGGAACGCAGTTCCGACTGGCTTGGTGTTAGGGGTGTGGCCTAATATGCAAATGAACCCCTGCTGGGCCTTTTCTACAAAAAAAGCTCTGTTAACAAAAGCAGCTTTGACTCTCTGAATTAGGGTTGCCAATCCCCAGGTGGGGGCAGGGGATCCCCCGGTTTGGAGACCCTCCCCCCACTTCAGGGTCGTCAGAAAGAATGGGGATTGGAGGGAAATGTCTGCTGGGAACTCTATTATTCCCTATGGAGACTTATTCCCATAGAAAATAATGGAGAATTTATCTGCGGGCTCTGGGGGGGGCTGTTTTTTGGGGTAGAGGCACCAGTATAGCATCTAGTGCCTCTCCCCAAAATACCCCCCAAGTTTCAAAAAGATTGGACCAGGGGGTCCAATTCTATGAGCCCCAAAAGAAGGTGCCCCTATCCTTCAATATTTCTTATGGAAGGAAGGAATTGAAAAGGTGTGCTGTTCCTTTCAATGTGATGGCCAGAACTCCCTTTGGAGTTCAATTATGCTTGTCACAGCCTTGATCTTGGCTCCACCCCTAATGTCTCCTGGCTCCACCCCCAAAGTCCCCAGATATTTCTTGGACTTGGCAACCCTTCTCTGAATCCTGTGCCCCAAACATCTTGTGGGTCTGGAAGATGCTCTAGCACTCAAATCTGATTCTTCATGGCTACTCTCAGAAACAAAGAGATATTTTAAAAATGCATATTTAAGGTAAGAACGTTGTCACAAAATCTGATCTCTGCTTTGGTTTGAAAAGTTCATGTTTTCTTTATGGTTTCTTCACACTTTGGAACAAAACAGCAGCTTTCCTTTCTCATGACCATATTTACAAAATTAACTAAAATGACAAAGATTGCAGTAAAACCCGACACTTATTTTTGTGTGAATTGCATATACGTACTTGGCATGGAAGCGGAAGAGAATGATGCAATGGTATAAAAACAGAACAAAACAAACAGACAAAAAATGGGAAATTTGCCAAGGGAAAGAGTCAGGATGAAAATGGTCTTCACCAAGCAAATGCAAAAAATTAAAGGAAAGGGAGGAGGAGGAGGAGGAAATTGGATTTACACCCTGGCCTTCACTTGGAGTCTCACAGAGGCTTACAATTTCCTTCCCCCTCCCACAACAGACACCCTGTGAGGTAGGTGGGGCTGAGAGAGCTCTGAGAGAACTGCTGTTGAGAGAACAGCTCTGAGACAGTTGTGACTGACCCAAAGTAACCCAGCACCTGCATGTGGAGGAGGAGTGGGGAATCAAACCCAGTTCTCCAGGTTAGAGTCCACTGCACCAAAGAATAGTTATTAGAACATCTTAATTCAAGGAGATGGGTAAAGTGATGGTCAGCTTGGCAGGGAACCAGCAGGAGGAGGAAGTGGAGAGTCTCTCCCTGTCCTCGCTGGCTTCACTGTCCCACTCAGCCCACACTAACCCCAGACAAGGCTGCCTCTGGCTGGTTTCTTCTACAGAACTCTGATCCCCACAGGAAACATACAGAGCTTGAGGAGAGCCTCCCCTCCTTTTGACCAAAAAGCACTCAAATCTTAGTCCTCAAAAAAACCCCCACCCATGTTTAATGTTTGCAATGCCACTGATGAATGCTACTTATCTCTGTGCTTCCCTCCTTCCCTTCCATTGAAACATATCTATCAAAATTTAGACGGGATGCATCTTGGAGGCAAAGATATGTTACGCTTATATGAACATATGAAGCTGCCTTATACTGAATCAGATCCTCTTTGGTCCATCAAAGTCAGTATTGTCTACTCAGACTGGCAGCGGCTCTCCAGGGTCTCCAGCTGAGGTTTTTCACACCTATTTGCCTGGACCCTTTTTTGGAGATGCCAGGGATTGAACCTGGGACCTTCTGCTTCCCAAGCAGATGCTCTACCACTGAGCCACCGTCCCTCCCCATGTCACTGTATGAATAACAACCCGAAGAAAAAACGTGACAAAATAACGAATACAATCATTAGTTCATTTATAATTATTTGTGTATGAAACTTCAAAGTCTTTGGACAGCCCTCTTCGAGGGACTTCGGGGAATCTTCAGATATTTCCTTTTGGAAGAAAAAAAAATCTGCCCAGGCACTTTGACTTACAAGCACTTTGTAGCACTAAGCACTTTAAGCCATTTGTTCTGATGTAATTGTGCTTAGATGCGTTTTGCAAATGAATTATATGTACTTACCTTATAATACTAATTGTTAGATTGGATCATGATGATCAAGTACTTTGAAGTTTCATACACAAATAATTATAAATGAACTAATGATTGTATTCGTTATTTTGTCATGGTTTTTCTTTGGGTTCTCATTCTCTCCGTGATTCTCTCTACTGTATTTCTAGTCTACTGTATGAATAACAGCGGCTCCTCCGGGGCTTCTTTTCTGGGGGAATGTGGTGGAATGGAGTTCTGAATCTTCTTTCTGGGAACAAAATTCCCCCCCCCCCAAAAAGCCTAAAAGTTCATGAAGGGCACCCCCATATATTTCTCCTTCATTTCCCTCTAAAGAGTTACGGCACTTTTTCTTCCAGAAAAAAAGCCCTGCTCATGTTTATGTTGTGTTCTATAATTTTTTTTAAAAAAAGTTTAAGTCATAGGGATGTACAAAGAGCAACAGTCAAATATTGCTGATCGCACCAAAAACATCGAGCAGGGCTGAAGCTGAGAGTCAATTTACAGCTGCCACAGATCCATAGAGCAGGAAATATCTTTGCCAACAGAAAGGACCACTGAACAGAATGAAACAAAGAACAAACAAACTTCTGTGGGGTTCTTAAGTCCCCCTCCCCCCTCAAGGATGTGAGAACTCCAAGATGGATTCTTTGGTTTCTCTAAAAGTAAAAAGGGCAGGGAGAAAGAACTCTTCAGGCTGCAAGGAGATGTCTGATGGGTCCGGGCAGCTCGACAGGGCTGTCCAAAGACTGTGTGTAGGATAAAGGATGAGCATCAGTCCCAAGAATTCTCTGGGCATACCAAATAAGAGGAGCTCACAGTTCTGGCAGAAGGCTGGGACTGTGAAGGCAGGATTGCAGAGGGACAATCTTCTGGAGGACCAGCTTTCTAAATGCTGGAAGAGCAGCTCCATCCTGCTACAGCCAGGATTATTGTAACACCTGAAGAGGAATTTCTCCCAGGGTAAGCTTTCCTAGACAAAAGCCAACTTCATCAGGTGCCTGTAGTGGATGGTGACGGTGGTGTACCTGGGCCATGGCTGGTGCGTGGGAGTAGGCCAGGTCGGTAGCTGCCTAGGGCGCCACCTGGCCTAGGGCACACTGCCAGCCACCCCCTCTCCCCATATGCAGCATGTGTGCTCCTTGGAGACTGCCTTCCCAAATGGAAAGCAGGCTCTGTGGAGCACAGACACTGACCGGTTGGTTTTGTGTTCCCCGGGTCTGTTATAGACCCAGGAAACGTGAAATCGGGTGGCGCCTGTACAGTATGGTCCTCGGAGCCCAGGATAAATTAACCAGTTGTAAAAGCTGAAAAAGAGTCAATTACAGTTTCTAAAAATTGACTCCTGCTGAAGTTATATGCTGCCATTCATCCTTCCTACTCTACTTTACCAGAGCCATGGGGTGGGATCCATAGCTCAATGGTAGAGCATCTTTCTCACATGCACAAGGTCTTGTCCCTGGCACCTCCAGCTAAAAGGATCAAGTAGAAATGGTCATGTGAAGGTCTTGTCCCTGGCACTTCCAGCTGCAAGGATCAAGTAGAAATGGTCATGTGAAGGTCTTGTCCCTGGCACCTCCAGCTAGAAGGATCAAGTAGAAATGGTCATGTGAAGATCTTGTCCCTGGCACATCCAGCTAAAAGGATCAAGTTGAAATGGTCATGTGAAGGTCTTGACCCTGGCACCTCCAGCTGCAAGGATCAAGTAGAAGCGGTCATTTGAATGTCTTGTCCCTGGCACTTCCAGCTAAAACGATCAAGTAGAAATGGTCATGTGAAGGTCTTGTCCCTAGCACTTCCAGCTAAAAGGATCAAGTAGAAATGGTCATGTGAAGGTCTTGTCCCTGGCACCTCCAGCTAAAAGGATCAAGAAGAAATGGTCATGTGAAGGTCTTGTCCCTGGCACCTCCAGCTAAAAGGATCAAGAAGAAATGGTCATTTGAAGGTCTTGTCCCTGGCACCTCCAGTTAAAAGGATCAAGTAGAAATGGTTGTGTGAAGGTCTTGTCCCTGGCATCTCCAGCTACAAGGATCAAGTAGAAACGGTCATGTGAAGGTCTTGTCCCTGGCACTTCCAGCTAAAAGGATCAAGTAGAAACGGTCATGTGAAGATCTTGTCCCTGGCACTTCCAGCTAAAAGGATAAAGTAGAAACGGTCATGTGAAGGTCTTGTCCCTGGCACCTCCAGCTAAAACGATCAAGTAGAAATGGTCATGTGAAGGTCTTGTCCCTGGCACCTCCACCTAAAAGGATCAAGTAGAAATGGTCATGTGAAGGTCTTGTCCCTGGCACCTCCAGCTACAAGGATCAAGTAGAAATGGTCATGTGAAGGTCTTGTCCCTGGCACCTCCAAGTACAAGGATCAAGTAGAAATGGTCATGTGAAGGTCTTCTCCCTAGCACTTCCAGCTAAAAAAATCAAGTAGAAATCGTCATGTGAAGGTCTTGTCCCTGGCACCTCCAGCTACAAGGATCAAGTAGAAACAGTCATGTGAAGGTCTTGTCCCTGGTACCTCTAGCTACAAGGATCAAGTAGAAACGGTCATTTGAAGGTCTTGTCCCTGGCACTTCCAGCTAAAACGATCAAGTAGAAATGGTCATGTGAAGGTCTTCCAGCTAAAAGGATCAAGTAGAAATGGTCATGTGAAGGTCTTGTCCCTGGCACCTCCAAGTACAAGGATCAAGTAGAAATGGTCATGTGAAGGTCTTGCCCCTGGCACCTCCAGCTAAAAGGATCAAGTAGAAATGGTCATGTGAAGGTCTTCTCCCTAGCACTTCCAGCTAAAAGGATCAAGTAGAAATGGTCATGTGAAGGTCTTGTCCCTGGCACCTCCAGCTACAAGGATCAAGTAGAAACGGTCACGTGAAGGTCTTGTCCCTGGCACTTCCAGCTAAAAGGATCAAGTAGAAACGGTCATGTGAAGGTCTTGTCCCTGGCACCTCCAGCTACAAGGATCAAGTAGAAACGGTCATGTGAAGGTCTTGTCCCTGGCACCTCCAGCTACAAGGATCAAGTAGAAACGGTCATGTAAAGGTCTTGTCCCTGGCACCTCCAGCTACAAGGATCAAGTAGAAACGGTCATGTGAAGGTCTTGTCCCTGGCACTTCCAGCTAAAAGGATCAAGTAGAAACGGTCATGTGAAGGTCTTGTCCCTGGCACCTCCAGCTACAAGGATCAAGTAGAAACGGTCATGTGAAGATCTTGTCCCTGGCACCTCCAGCTAAAAGCATCAAGTAGAAACGGTCATGTGAAGGTCTTGTCCCTGGCACCTCCAGCTATTAGGATCAAGTAGAAACGGTCATGTGAAGGTCTTGTCCCTGGCACCTCCAGCTACAAGGATCAAGTAGAAACGGTCAAGTGAAGGTCTTGTCCCTGGCACCTCCAGCTACAAGGATCAAGGAAAAATGGTCAAGCGAAGGTCTTGTCCCTGGCACCTCCAGCTACAAGGATCAAGTAGAAACGGTCATGTGAAGGTCTTGTCCCTGGCACCTCCAGCTACAAGGATCAAGTAGAAACGGTCATGTGAAGATCTTGTCCCTGGCACCTCCAGCTAAAAGGATCAAGTAGAAACGGTCATGTGAAGGTCTTGTCCCTGGCACCTCCAGCTATTAGGATCAAGTAGAAACGGTCATGTGAAGGTCTTGTCCCTGGCACCTCCAGCTACAAGGATCAAGTAGAAACGGTCAAGTGAAGGTCTTGTCCCTGGCACCTCCAGCTACAAGGATCAAGTAGAAATGGTCAAGTGAAGGTCTTGTCCCTGGCACCTCCAGCTACAAGGATCAAGTAGAAATGGTCAAGCGAAGGTCTTGTCCCTGGCACCTCCAGCTACAAGGATCAAGTAGAAACGGTCACATGAAGGTCTTGTCCCTGGCACCTCCAGCTACAAGGATCAAGTAGAAACGGTCATGTGAAGGTCTTGTCCCTGGCACCTCCAGCTAAAAGGATCAAGCAATATCCTCACAATTTTTATTGCTTAATCTCACAATTTTCAAAAAACAAAATTTAAATTTAAAATAAAAAACCTGTAAATTAGAAATGTAAATAGTTTCAAGTTTCTTAATTTTTCCTAAAATTCTATTTTTTTTTAAATTGGGGTGTGTGTGTGTGTGTGTGTGCTAGTGTGCAGCTCTCCTACGGCACCAAAAAACCCTGCACCGGCCCTGGGTCTGGGGCAGTGAGAGAGGACAAACAGCTTCACAAAATGGGATTCAGAAAGAAATTGGTGAAGACCTCTTGAAATTAGTCCATGTTTGGTCCGTGGTGGGGGTCCTCCTAGGAACCCCTCCTGGGCCACCTTGGATTTCATGATGGAAGAAAGGGAGGGGGGATGTCAATCAAATTCATAATCTTCCAGGCCTTTTGTGCCATTGCTTGCAGGAAGCAGAATAACCTTCTCTTGTTAGAGAGAAGGTGCCACACACAGAAACTCCACCAACTCCCTCTTCCAGAAGCTCCACCACCGAGGCTCAGTTTCTTACTACCAAAAACATCCCTGTACACTGGATGCTGGATTGCTGTGTGCAAAGGGAAAACACCCTGAGCAGAGCAGCTGAAATGGCCTTATGCCGAGTCAGATGAATGGCCCAACCAGCAAATGATAATGGCTCTCCAGGCAGAAAAAAGTTGTCATCCTCCAGGACTTACACCTGATCTGCAGACTAGGTCAGTTCCTCCAGAGAAATGGCTGCTTTGGAGGTGTGGACTCAATGGAATCACATCCCTGCTGAGTTCTTTCCCCTCCCCAAATTCTCCCCTCCCCAGACTCCACCTCCAAATCTCAAGGAACTTCCCAAGGCACAGTTGGCAACCTTACATGCCCAGCACCTTGTAACTCAGCTCCTTTGACTGGAGGGGCCCAGGATTGGACCTGTGACCTTCTACCCCTCCCAGGCACGGTTGCCAGGTACAAAGCAAACTAGAGCAGAAGTCCAGCGTCACCTTGAAGACTAATTACGACTAGTCTGCATCTAACTTCAGCTATGAACAGGAAGACAGGTTCCCTATTTCGCTATGTACGCTAATTTTCATTCAGCCCTTGCATCTGTATTCTCACTAGTACCCTAGAAGGGCCATATGTCCTCTTTATTTTATTTCTTATTTGGAATGATAGATTAGAATAGTATATTGTAATGTAACATAATGAATAGTAGATCCAGGTGGGTGGCCGTGTTGGTCTGAAGCTCTAGAACTACGTTTGAGTCCAGGGCTGCCTTTAAGACCAACAGCGTTTAATTCCAGGTGTAAGCTTTTGTGGGCAGGCACACTTCATCAGATACAATGAAATGGAAATTACCAGTCCATATATAGAGAGCATGAGAAGGAATTGCTTTGTATTTATATATTTATATTTATTTTACATATTTTATATTTATTATGTATTAATATAGATTTATTTCTTATTTGGAATAAAAAAATTGAATAGTAGATTGTAATGCAATGGTAGAGTGGAATCTATTTCTCTGGTCTGGGGACGGGGGAGAGAACTCTACACAGCCAGGTGGCCCAGTTTAGAGAAGAAGATGCTGTCATCAGTTGGCCTCCCTATTTGAGAGAAGATGGATGGGGTGTAATGGCAGGGTCTCTGTTAATTACTCCCAGCATCGCACAATTAAGGATACATCTGCCCATTAATCTCCAATTCTGACAAATTGATTTCCTTCACTGTGTCCCCCCCATTAAACCCAAACAAATAGTCACCTTATAAACTAATATAAACCACATAAACTAAGCTTGTTATTCCTGTTTGGTCCTTGTATCTATTAAACATCTTCATTATTCTGTGTGCCAATTTACTGTTCATCCTCTATGTATATGCATGGAGTGGTAACTACCATTTCATTAAATCTGAAGAAGTGTGTGCCCAAACAAGCACTTGGTTGGTCTGAATAAAACTTGGTTGGTCTTAAAGGTGCCACTGGACATGGACTCAAATTTGTTCTGCTGCTTCAGGCCAATATGACGACTCACCTGAGTCTACTATCTAATTATGTAAGAACATAAGAGAAGGCCTGTTGGATTCCCCCAACACTCTGTGTCACACAGTGGCCAAAAACCGAGGTCCCATCAGGAGGTCCACCAGTGGGGCCAGGACACTAGAAGTCTTCACACTGTTGCCCCCTCCCCAGGCACCAAGAATACAGAGCATCACTTGCCCCAGACCTAAGAACATAAGCGAAGCCATGTTGGATCAGGCCAATGGCCCATCCAGTCCAACACTCTGGGTCACACAGTGGCCAAAACCCCCAGGAAACACACCCTTTCCCGTTTCGTTTTGTTTCCCAACATGAGCTGTTTGGGACATTTCAAATGTTGGGATTCCCAACTGGTTTGTTAATTTCACAGCCCCTCGGCACTACTATTTTTACATGAAGGACGTGTCAGATTCCACCTTTATGCGACTGATGAAAAATAAATAAAGTTAGCATTTTTTTAAAAAAATGTAAAGGCGAATAAGTATAGCGCTTGGAGACAAAACACGGGTCGAAACCACAGATTTGCACCTTCGACTTCCGCACGGGAGAAGAAGTGTGATTTGCACCGGGGAAGCTTAAAGCTGGGTCTGTCAAACGGCGCAGCAGCAGCAGGGTTTCAGGAGTGGGGAGGCCGGGCCGGGAGCTTCCAGACAGGGGCATTCAAAGAACCCTTTGGGGGAAAACCTCCCATTTTCCCGGAAGGCGAAACAGGCGCTTTCATTCGTCAGGGCAGCGCAGGGCAGGTACCAGAAAGCAGGGATGCTGCTGGTTCAATTAGGGACGGTTGGAGCATTGGAGAGCCACGAGCATTCCGGCTTTCAAACACCGAATTCATGCAGGTAAAGCACACAAACTAAACTGGAAGTAGCCTTCCCTCGAAGGGCTCCACGTGCTCCCCCGGTGCCTGCCTGGCCTGGCCTAGCAGGAAATTGTTTGGAGCAAGTCTCTCCAACCTCCCCCCCCCCATCCGATTCAGTCGCTGCGCACAAAAGCAGCCCCTCCCTGTTGCCACAGCCCGGCCTTTCGCGCCGGAGGAGCCTTCGGTCTCCCCCCAAGAGCCCCCCATCAATCTCCAGCCCAGCCCCCTTTCCCCCAGCTGGCAAGGGACCCCGCCGTTCCCAAGCAGAAAAGGCGCCTCGCCCCTGGACGGTGGCAGAAAGAAACGTCGACAAATTTCTGATTTGCAACACTCTAGGAATGGGGTTATGGCCATTGTTGGAGTGCAAATTTAGAAATAAAGCAAGACCAAGAATCCAGGGCGAGGCCGGTGAAAAGCAGAACACAAGAGATTTTATGCCCGTAAAGAGCGTGGGCTGATGGCGATTGTTGGAGCAGCCGAGCGTGGTTCGAGGACCGCCGCCGCCCCAGCACGGGAGCCTTATTGCTTAATTAGCGCCACACACGGGAAGCCCCTGCGCCAAACTCCCCCCCCCCCCAAGTTTGCCAAAAGAGAAAGAGGGCCTGAGCAAAGACCCCGGGAGGGGGTGGGGCAGGGCAGGAGCAGCCCAGGGCAGGCCGGGAGGAACTCACCCCAGACTTCTCTGGTCCTCTCCAGCAGCCAGAGCTCAAAGGCACACCGCCCCCTCCCCCGTTTTCCCCTGCTGAGCTGGCCCTCAGGCAGGGAAGTCCTGGAGATTTTAGAGGGGGCGCCTGGGAAGGGGGGGGGGCTTTGAGTCGGGGACCTCCACAGGGGATCACGTCCCACTGATGGACTTCCTGGTGGCACCTGCTTTTCTTGGCCCCTGTGTGACACAGAGTGCTGGACTGGAGGGGCCACTGGCCTGATCCAACCTGGCTTCTCTTCTGTTCTTCTGTCTAAGGCAGTGATGCTCTGGGGGCACAGTGGGAGGGCTTCTAGTGTCCTGGCCCCACTGATGGACCTCTTGATGGTACCTGCTTTTCTTGGCCACTGTGTGACAGAGTGTTGGACTGGAGGGGCCATTGGCCTGATCCGACAGGGCTTCTCTTATGTTCTTATGTGACACAGTGTTGGACTGGATGGGCCACTGGCCTGATCCGACAGGGCTTCTCTTTATGTTCTGATGTGACACAGAGTGTTGAGCTGGAGGGGCCATTGGCCTGATCCGACAGGGCTTCTCTTATGTTCTGATGTGACACAGAGTGTTGAACTGGAGGGGCCACTGGCCTGATCCAACAAGGCTTATCTTATGTTCTTATGTGACACAGAGTGTTGGACTGGAGGGGCAACTGGCCTGATCCAACATGGTTTCTCTTATGTTCTTACGTGACACAGAGTGTTGGACTGGATGGGCCACTGGCCCGATCCAATATGGCTTCTCTTATGTTCTTACGTGACACAGAGTGTTGGACTGGATGGGCCACTGGCCTGATCCAACAGGGCTTCTCTTATGTTCTTCTGTGACATAGAGGCCTCAGCCTCTCTGCCCTGTTATTGGCCCTCCAGAAGAACTGGTTGGCCACTGTGGAAGACAGGAGGCTGGACTAGATGGACCTTCCCTGGTCTGACCCAGCAGGGCTCTTCTGAGGTTCTTCTCAGGGGAAGGCCTTGCCCTCTCTGCCCTGTTGTTGGCCCTCCAGAGGAACTGCATTATCGTGCAAGAGTCATACTGGTACATGTCTAGTTCATGAGATAGGATTAGGATGTTGTGAGAACACGCAAGGTTAACACAGGGCGAGAAGATTTAGGCAGATCCATTGAAAACTTGATGGATTTGAGACAGGCGCACTGAAATGCTAAGCCAGGATGCTTTCTTGAACTTTGTACAGTTTCACCACACAGCTAAATTACAGTGTCCCACAAACCAGGAGAATTCCACAAACTGTCTCAGTTCAAAAAGCTTCACCCACACAATACTTTGTTTTCTCTTATTACACAGAGAGTGATTTTGGAATTCACTGCCAGGTAATGTAGTGATGGCCACAGGAATTAACGGCTTTAAAAGGAGATTATATAGATTCATGGAGAAAAAGCCTATCAGTGGCTACTTGCCATGGTGACTGAGGGGAACCTCCACATTCAGAACCACATTCTGAACCCTAGAGCCAGGGGACAACATCAGGGAAAGGTCTTAGCCTCTCTGCCCTCTTCTTGGCCCTCCAGAGGACCTAGTTGACCACTGTGCGAGACAGGATGCTGGACGAGATGGACCCTCTCTGGTCTGATCCAGCAGGGCTCTTCTTTTTTTTTTTTTTTTTTTTTTTTTTAGAGTTTTAAAGTTTTATTACTAAAAATCAACTACAAACATAACAAAATGCTAACACACTAATAACGTGAAACATATAACATAAAAAACAACACAATACACAACACAATATACATACTACTCCCTACCACATCATCCCCTACCAACTACCAACCACCCACACTGGAGAGGGATAGGGGGGTTAAACATAAAAGCATTACACAGTTCAATGCTTCATCTATACATTATCCTGATATACTCTGTTTTTATATGTCTTATATCATATAACATATGTCATATATCATATATCAAAACCTATCATATATCATAACCTCTGTTTTTAACCCAGTCATATACAGGGTCCCATTCCTCCCGACATTTCTGCACATTACCACCTCTTAATCGGGTGGTCATCAAATCTGCTTCCGCCGTTTCAAAAAGTTTAGATATAAATTCTTCTCTGTTAGGAGTTCTGTCCTCCTTCCAGTACTTAGCATATAAGATTCTGGCAATTGTAACTATGTACAACACTAATTTCAACTTGGTCGCTGGTAAATTTTGTCTGCAAATGTTTATGAGATACAGTTCCGGAACATGCTTTACTTGTATTTTCAGAATTTTTTGAATCCAGATATTGACTTGTGTCCAATATTTCCTGGCCTTTTTACAATGCCACCATATATGGAACAGAGAACCTTTGACTTCGGTACATTTCCAACATTTATTGGAGTAAGAGGGATATATTTTTGCCAATCTGTCTGGAGTGAGATACCATCTATAAACCATTTTATACACATTTTCTTTGAGGTCTGCTGGTTTTATTAACTTCATATTCTGCTTCCATAGCTTCTCCCACTCTTCCAGATCTATATTGTAACCAAAGTCTTTCAACCATCTAATCCAGGCTTCTTTCACCACTTCATCCTGCATCTTGGCTTGGAGCAGCCATTCATATACCTTGGCAATTAATTTTTGTTTAGACTCCAAAATCAAATCTAGATCAGAGTCGGAATTCCCAAAACCTATTTCTTTATCTTTTCGAAATCTCGATCTCACTTGACATTGTAGCCACCAAGATAGCTTTAAAACTTCTTCTTCAATCAGTTCATTATGGTCATTTAACAGATAAGCATAGTCCTGTTGATTTTCCCAATTATATAATTTAGGATGCGACGAAGCCTCTATCGGGGAAATCCATTTTGGCGTCTGTTTATACAGTACTTTTATTTCGCTCCAGACCGCATACAAAGCTCTTCTTATTTCATGTCTGAGAAACCGCCCGGTTTTAGTAGGAGTTTTATACCACATATAACTATGCCAACCTTCTCCCAGGCCATCGCCCTCTATGGACAGTAGCCTTTTATTGTCCAATTTACACCAAGTTCTCAGCCACGCAATGCAGCACGCTTTATAGTATAATTTCCAGTCTGGGAGAGCAAATCCTCCTCTTAGCTTAGTGTCTTGCATGACTTTCATTTTTATTCTGGCCTTCTTACCCTGCCAAATAAACATTCTAGTCAACTCGTTAAGTTGTTGGAAGAAGGATTTGGGTAATGCAATTGGAATCGTTTGAAATAAAAATAAAATTCTCGGAAGTATATTCATTTTAATTGTAGCGACTCGACCAAGAAGTGAAATCTGTAGATCTTTCCATTTCATTAGATCCCTACGGATCTCTTTCAAAATTTTTTCGTAATTATCCCTATATAGATTCTTTAAATTATTAGTCAGGAATATTCCTAAATATTTAACCTTTTTTTCATTCTTAAATCCTGAGAGCTGCTCCAATCTTTCAATTTGATCCTTTTCCATATTTTTCAATAGAATCTTAGTTTTAGTGGCATTCAATTTAAATCCAGATACTTCTCCAAACTCATTCAGTCTTTGTTTAAGGCGCTCTATCGATGACATAGGTTGTTCTAGTATAAATACCAAATCATCTGCAAATGCCAACGTCTTTAATTCTGTATTATTTATTCTAATTCCTTGAATTTGGGAATCTTCTCTTATCTTCTTAATCAGCGGCTCCAAAGTCAATATAAAAAGTAGTGGAGATAGAGGGCACCCTTGTCTTGTACCTTGTTCTATTTCTATTGAATCCGTCGTTACTCCATTAAAATTAGCTTTGGCTGTCTGTTTCGTATAAATTGCTTCGACCATTGAGCAATATCTTTCTCCACATCCAACTCCTGCCAATGTCTCTTTAATGAAGTTCCAGTTGACATTGTCAAAAGCCTTTTCCGCGTCTATCAAAATCGCCGCGAATTCTTTATCTGAATGTTCCCTATAATATTCAATTGCATTCAGAAACAGTCTCACGTTTTGGTTCATTAAACGTTCCGGGACAAAACCTGTTTGATCTTCATGAACTAGACTTCTGATAACTTTCTTCAATCTATTTGCTAATATTGTTGCGTAGATCTTATAATCACTATTCAATAGAGAGATTGGTCTATAATTTTTAATTTCTGCTGGGTCAGAATCTTCTTTGTGTATGAGAGATATTAAGGCCTCTTTCCACGATTCCGGAATCTCCCCCGTGTTGTAAACATTTTCCAATACTCTCTTAAAGGGCAGCAGCAACTCATCTTCGAAAACTTTGAAGAATTCAATCGGCAGTCCGTCTGTACCCGGCGTCTTGTTACTTTTTTGAGTTTTAATAGCTTCAACTACTTCCTGCATTGAAATTGGGCTCTCTAAACTTACTTGTTGTTCCTTTGTTAATTGCTTCAGTTCCACTTCTTTTACATAAGTCTCTTGTTTTTGCTGATCAATCTTCTGTTTCTTATACAAGTTCCGATAGAAATTTTGAATGATTAATTTCATTTGAGAATTTTGGAAAGTCTCCTCCTCCGCCTCATTTCTTAACATCTTTATGATCTTTTTCTCCTTCTCTTTCCTCAGTCTATACGCCAACCATCTACTCACTTTATTTGCATTTTCAAAATAATTTTGTCTTGTCCATTTTAACTTCCTCTCAATTTCCTCTGCCAGGAGAGTATTTATCTGATGCTGAGTAGCTGTAATTTTGGTCCTAATCCCATTTGAGTTCGCCGCTTTCTGTTGCTTTTCAAAGCAATTCAGCTTTGTCAATAGTTCATTGTAAGTCTTCCTTTGTTCCCTTTTCCTCCTTGATGAATAACGGATAGCCACACCCCTAAAGAAGGCCTTGAATGCATCCCATATAATTGGAATCTTTGTATCCTTTTCCAAATTACGTTTAAAAAATTCTTGTATTTCTTTTTTAGCTTCTTCCAAAAACTTAGATTCCTTCAAAATTTGTAAATTTAAAGACCATCTAAAATTTCTTTTTTGTTCCTGGAATACCACCGAAATTGGACTATGATCCGCATACGATTGAGGAAGAATATCCACCTGATTAACTGACAGTATCATTTCTAACGACATCCAAATCATGTCAATTCTTGACCAAGACTTATGTGGTTGTGAATAAAAAGTAAAATCTGCTGTACTCGGATTTCTTGTTCTCCAAGCATCTACTAGGTTCAGTTCCTCAGCCATTTTCAAAAAGGAGTTTGGTAGTAAATTTCGAGTCTTCGTTTTTTTCTTCTGAACATCCTCATATTTTTTATCCAGTTTCACATCAAATATCGCGTTATAGTCTCCTATAATGCAGTATCTATCCGAATTCATCTCTCTAAGCTTAAGATACAAATCTTGATAGAATTTTTCCTGATTTTCATTGGGGGCATATATATTGCCCAAAATTGTTTTCTGGCCATTTAGTTCCACTTCAACGATAAGAATTCTTCCTTGCTCATCCGAATATAGGCATCTCGAATTAATCTGTTTAGGAATAAAAATTGCTACTCCCTTCTTCTTCTTCTGCGGGTCACATGAAGCGTATAAGACTCCCAATTTCTTATTTTCTAAGTACTTTACATTATCTTTCCGAATATGAGTTTCCTGTAAACAAATAATTTGTGCGCCAGATTTCCGCAATTGTTGAAAAACTCTTTTCCTCTTTCCGGGTTCATTTAATCCGTTGACGTTCAAAGAGAGTATTCTAGTTTCTGCTTTAGGATTCATTTTGCCGGTTCCTTACTATCAGGTATCTTGAATTCCTTCTTACTCTGGAGTCTTGTCTTTATCTTGTCACGTTTCTCCTTAGGGGATTCTCCCGCCGGAGATTCCTGAACCTCATCTGGTTGTTCGCCCCCTGACTCCGATCCACTCCGTTCCACATATTGGGTCCAAAATTCTTCCATCTTTGCCTCAGTAGTGATGTTGTACCTCTTCGCTTGAAATGTAAAAAAGAGGCCTTGTGGAGGCCTTGTGGAAATAACCATCTAAACTGAATTTCATGCTTGATTAGCCATGTGGACAATTTCTTGAATTTAAACCTCCTCTGTCTTACACTCCAGGGTATCTCTTTCAAAATTTTTATTTTGTTTCCCTTCCAATTAATTTCACACTCTCTAGTTTTTCTCAGAACTCTTTCTGTTGTTTCTGATCGCAAAAGTTTAACTTGGACCTCCCTGGGGAGTTTAAACTTCCTTATGTAGCTTGATGAGACTCTTTTGGCCCATAAGATGTCTCTTGGACCTTCTTCTAGTAATTCTTCCTCATCCACTGTTAAAATATCCATTATTTTACTGGGTAGGTCTTCATCCCTCTCTTCAGGTATATTTTGAAACCGCAGAATTGTTGCTGCTTTCTCCATTTCCAATTTCATCAGACGGTCTTCCATCTCCACCAACTCTGTTTGGTTCCTTCTAGCTATGTCTCTTGTCTGTTTGTTCCATTCTTCCACTCTGTCTACTTTAGCGGTTAATTCATGTACTTGTTGCGTATTGGCCAGTACTTGTTTTTGAAATTCTACCAGCTGATCATTTGTCTTCTTTATCTCGCCCATCAGATCTGTTCTTAGTTCGTCCATTGCTTCATGGCTTTTCTTAAATCCAGCTGTGACGCTCTTCTGCAATTTCTCTAGTGCATCTTGGGTGGCAGCGCCTGGAGTCATTTTACTTCCCCCCGGCGATGGGGTTCCTTGCTGATATTTTTTAATCTTTGTTTCTGTCATTTACAACCTTGCTAAGCCAAATCTAATGGCTTGCTTCCTTCTCAGTTTACTCTTCACCCCAACCTACCAATTTCTGCTTGGAATAACCTATAACAATTCAATATTCATAAAACCAATCCCTTCAATTTAAGATAAATCAACTCCACCCGTTAATTCACCCTTCAAAAATCAGTATTTCAGTTCATAAAGTGTATATCAAATTTCTCAATTAATTACATATCAATTAATGCTTAAAAGGCTCTAAACATTCAATAAAAAATGAGATTTTCCAATAAGGGCTCTTCTGATGTTCTTCTCAGGGGAAGGCCTCAGCCTCTCTGCACTGTTGCTGGTCCTCCAGAGGAACTGGTTGGCCACTGTGTGAGACAGGAGGCTGGACTAGACGGACTCTCCCTGGTCTGACCCAGCAGGGCTCTTTTGATGTTCTTCTCAGGGAAACACCTTGGCCTCTCTACCCTATTCTTGGCCCTTCAGAGAAGCCATTTTGGGTCAGGCCAATGGCCCACCCAGTCCAACACTCTGTGTCACAGAAGAACATAAGAGAAGCCATGTTGGATCAGGCCAGTGGCCCACCCAGTCCAACACTCTGTGTCACAGAAGAACATAAGAGAGGCCATGTTGGATCAGGCCAGTGGCCCACCCAATCCAACACTCTGTGTCACACAGTGGCCAAAAAACCCAGGTGCCATCAGGAGGTCTACCAGTGGGGCTAGAAGCCCTCACAGTGTGCCCCCCCGAACCAAGAATACAGAGCATCACTGCCCCAGACATCTCTCCAGGGCAAAACCCCCATCAACCCACAAGGCAAATAGCCCTTCTAGCTGCCTGACTTGAGAGTGCTAGGGGGAGGGAAGAACATAAGAACATCAGAGAAGCCATGTTGGATCAGGCCAGTGGCCCATCCAGTCCAACACTTTGTGTCACACAGTGGCCAAAAGAAGGTGCCATCAGGAGGTCCATCAGTGGGGCCAGGACACTAGAAGCTCTCCCATTGTGCCCCCCCTTCTCCAAGCTAGCTGATGAGGTGGTGAATATATGTGAAAGAGCCACATGTGGCTCTGGAGCCACAGTTTGGCCACCCCCCGAGGCAGACAGACAGACAGATCGAGACAAAATGACAAAAGTCAACCTTTTTGTGTGTGTGTGTATATACACACACACTGCCCCAGACATCTCTCCAGGGCAATACACACACACAAACAAAATTTGAGTTCAGTTGCACCTTTTAAGACCAACAAAGTTTAATTCTGGGCATGCATATGAAACTTTGTTGGCTGTGATTCAAACTTTTTTCATGTAAAATATCATTTGTACATTTGCAGGGATAGCTGGCTGGAAACTATGGTACATTGCCCTTTGAAGCCAGAGAGCAAGTCAAAAGTTCTATTGCAAGAGAACCGGTCGCTTTTGGAAAATTCCCTCTTTTAGCCCTTTCAGCTTTTATTTATTTATTTTTTTGATTTTATTTATTTTTTGCTCACAAAGGCTCTGGATTCATTCCAGAGTTTTTGGAGATAGGAAACATATAAGGGCTTAGAACCTTTGTTGACGCCATCAGGTTCAGGTTACTGGCAGAGTAGAAAATTATAAACAACTGGCCAACATTTCCATTTCTAAAGCATTTCCAGCACCCCCACCCCAGCTGTGCCCCTACCTCACTTAAAGGTACATCAATTTAAGTGGAGCCTGATGGGGAAAAAAGGCCAGGTGGCTTCAGCAATAAAGATGACATCCCTTTCTTCCAAAATACACTCTCCACTCCCATTATTTGGTCTCAGAAAGCCCTCTGGGGGACTAATCTGAATGGCACATCTAGTGGTTTTGATTCTGATTCACATTTTGCTTAGCCTTAGCCGTAATGGCTGCTGCATGCCTGGTCTGATTTAAAATAAGGACGTATGAACATATGAAGATGCCTTATACTGAATCAGACCCTCAGTCCATCCAAGTCAGTATTGTCTTCTCAGGCTGGCAGCGGATCTCCAGGGTCTCAAGCTGAGGTTTTTCATGCTTATTTGCCTGGACCCTTTTTAGTTGGAGATGCCGGGGATTGAAACTGGGACCTTCTGCTTACCAAGCAGATGCTCTACCACTGAGCCACCGTCCCTCCCTTTAAATCAGTCTTGTCTACTCAGACTGGCAGCGGCTCTCCAGGGTCTCAGGTTGAGGTTTTTCACACCTATTTGCCTGGACCCTTTTTTGGAGATGCCAGGGATTGAACCTGGGACCTTCTGCCTCCCAAGCAGATGCACTAGCACTGAGCCAACATCCCTCTTCTGCTCTCCAGGGTCTCGAGCTGAGGTTTTTCATGCTTATTTGCCTGGACCCTTTTTAGTTGGAGATGCCGGGGATTGAAACTGGGACCTTCTGCTTACCAAGCAGATGCTCCAACACTGAGCCACCGTCCCTCCCTTTAAGTCAGTCTTGTCTACTCAGACTGGCAGCGGCTCTCCAGGGTCTCAGGCTGAGGTTTTTCACACCTATTTGCCTGGACCCTTTTTTGGAGATGCCAGGGATTGAACCTGGGACCTTCTGCTTCCCAAGCAGATGTGCTAGCACTGAGCCACCATCCCTCTTCTGCTCTCCAGGGTCTCGAGCTGAGGTTTCTCATGCTTATTTGCCTGGACCCTTTTTAGTTGGAGATGCCGGGGATTGACCCTGGGACCTTCTGCTTACCAAGAAGATGCTCTACCACTGAGCCAGTGTTCCTCCCCTGAATGCAAAACATTCCAATGCAGACCAGTAAAAACCATGATGTGGGGGAATGCTATGGTTAGGCAGCTGAGCACATCTTTTGTATGCAGAAGGTCCCAGGTTCGATCCTGGCAGCAATCGCAAAGGATCTCAGACTTGGAAAGACCTTTCCTTGCCTTCGCTTTAAGCAGCTTAACAGCCTTGGTTTCCACCCTGCAGGATTGGGGCGGGGTGTCTGTCTACACTGGCACTGTTCTGTTTTCTCTGGATTTTTTTTTCAATGTGATATTGTATTTGTTTTTAATTTTACATAAGTCACTTTGAATCCTATTGAATAGAAGAAAAGTGGAATATAAATATTTAAA
Organism: Heteronotia binoei; assembly: GCF_032191835.1. NCBI lineage: Eukaryota > Metazoa > Chordata > Lepidosauria > Squamata > Gekkonidae > Heteronotia > Heteronotia binoei. The sequence goes on along the minus strand of NC_083240.1, from coordinate 2,011,567 downwards.
ATAAAATAAATACAAGATTAAGAAGGGAAGAAACTTAATTTACTTGTTATAAAAGGAACTGGAGAAGCCAGGAAGCAGGCAACAATTGGGGATGACTCTTTGGAAAGAATCTGGAATACTGTATTTAGGGTTGAAGTCATTCGTTTAGTAAGGTTTTGATAAGCAAGGGAGAGTAACCCCCACCTTGCAAACAGGCAAGATCAATAACTGCCTGTATACATGCCTTCTCTGTGGCGGCCCCCACCTAATGAAGTCAGGAAGGCTCTTACACTCCTGGCATCCTCCATCTATACCAAACTGAATTAGTCAGGAGGGCATTTTTACAGAGGTAACAGACTATAATATAACAGAATGGTTCACAAAGATGCTTCAGTGAAGAGCAAGGGACTGCAGACTGTGCTACAGTCTGTAAGGTACATACCATCTGTTGCTGCATGTATTGTCTTATTGTGTAATTTCTGCATCAATTCACAGGTCATGCTATTACAATTCACTGCTATTACAATTCACAGGCATTGCTATTACGGAAAGCCAGTTTGGTGTGGAAAGCCAGTTTGGTGTAGTGGTTAAGTGTGCAGACTCTTATCTGGGAGAACCAGGTTTGATTCCCCCCTCCTCCACTTGCACCTGCTGGAATGGCCTTGGGTCAGCCATAGCTCTGGCAGAGGTTGTCCTTGAAAGGGCAGCTGCTGGGAGAGCCCTCTCCAGCCCCACCCACCTCACAGGGTGTCTGTTGTGGGGGGAGGAAGGTAAAGGAGATTGTGAGCCGCTCTGAGACTCTTCGGAGTGGAGGGCGGAATATAAATCCAATATCTTCTTCATCTTCTACTTATGCTTTGTTTCACTTGTTTCAGATTTCTACAGATATAATTTTATGGCTTGTGTGTTGCTTATTGTTTGTTCCATCCTGTTGATTGTATTGACTTATGACTGAGTGTCAGTGAGAAAGGCAGGCTATAAATAATACAAATGTTTGTTTTTTAAAAAAAAACATGTGGAAAAAATAATAATAATAAGGTGGAAAAATTAATAATTGGCATATTAATCCAACTTTTGCTTTGGAAGTTTTAGTGTTTTAGTATTTGTTAGCCACTTTGGTAGCTTTTGAGGGCAGAAAAGTGAGGTTGAAATCTTGTTAAATAAGAAAACTATATATTTATGAATTCATAGATGGATGGATAGATAGATAAACAGAAGATAGATAGATAGATAGATAGATAGATAGAATTTTAGAATTTTGAAGGTGCATTTAATTTTTCTATCTTAATTTAAAAATTGCTCTATATGCATTTTTATTAAGCTTAAAAAAACCCCAAACCCTAAACACTGTCTCCTAGCTGCACAATCCTCAGCAGAGTTTTACTCTTCTTAATGTACACTAAACTCAGTTGTCAAAGAGAGTAACTAAGCTTAGTTTCACTGAAAGTATCACAACTTCCTGATTGTTTGAGTCATTCCTCAGTGGAACAGGCTTCCTCCTTGGGAGGTGGTGGGCTCTCCTTCCTTGGAGATTTTGAAACAGAGCCTAGATGGCCACCTGACAGCGATGAAGATCCTGTGAATTTAGGGGGAGGTGTTTGTGAGTTTCCTTCATTGTGCAGGGGGTTGGACTAGATGACCCTGGGGGTCCCTTCCAACTCTATGATTCTACAACACACATTTTGAAGGTTTATTTCTCAGCTTAGATGCTGGGTTGCCAACTGATCAGGAAAAACAGACATCCTGTCCTGCTTCTCTGTCTTTAACAGCAGTACGATATAAAGCTTCCCTCAGTGTGGAGATAAGTGGCCTCCTCTGCTTATTGTGACAGGCACAGGAGCAAGGGCCAGGAAAGAAGTGGGCAGTCACAGGAATACCATTAAAGTCCACCCGGTGGACTGTCATAAGAACAGAAGAGAAGCCATGTTAGATCAGGCCAATGGCCCATCTAGTCCAACACTCTGTGTCACATAAGAACATAAGAGAAACCATGTTGGATCAGGCCAATGGCCCATCCAGTCCAACACTCTGTGTCACATAGGAACATAAGAGAAACCATGCTGGATCAGGCCAATGGCCCATCCAGTCCAACACTCTGTGTCACATAAGAACATAAGAGAAGCCATGTTGGATCAGGCCAATGGCCCATCCAGTCCAACACTCTGTGTCACATAAGAACATAAGAGAAGCCATGTTGGATCAGGCCAATGGCCTATCCAGTCCAACACTCTGTGTCACATAAGAACAGAAAAGAAGCCATGCTGGATCAGGCAATGGCCCATCCAGTCCAACACTCTGTGTCACAGAAGAACATAAGAGAAGCCATGCTGGATCAGGCCAATGGCCCATCCAGTCCAACACTCTGAGTCACATAAGAACATAAGAGAAGCCATGTTAGATCAGGCCAATGGCCCCTCCAGTCCAACACTCTGTGTCACATAAGAACATAAGAGAAGCCATGTTAGATCAGGCCAATGGCCCCTCCAACACTCTGAGTCACATAAGAACATAAGAGAAGCCATGTTGGATCAGGCCAATGGCCCATCCAGTCCAACACTCTGTGTCACATAGGAACATAAGAGAAGCTATGTTGGATCAGGTCAATGGATCATCCAGTCCAACACTCTGTGTCACAGAAGAACATAAGAGAAGCCATGCTGGATCAGGCCAATGGCCCATCCAGTCCAACACTCTGAGTCACATAAGAACATAAGAGAAGCCATGTTAGATCAGGCCAATGGCCCCTCCAGTCCAACACTCTGTGTCACATAAGAACATAAGAGAAGCCATGTTAGATCAGGCCAATGGCCCCTCCAACACTCTGTGTCACATAAGAACATAAGAGAAGCCATGTTAGATCAAGCCAATGGCCCCTCCAGTCGAACACTCTGAGTCACATAAGAACATAAGAGAAGCCATGTTGGATCAGGCCAATGGCCCATCCAGTCCAACACTCTGTGTCACATAGGAACATAAGAGAAGCTATGTTGGATCAGGTCAATGGACCATCCAGTCCAACACTCTGTGTCACACAGTGGCAAAAAACCAACAACCCCCAAGTGCCATCGTGAGGTTCACAATTGGGGCTAGAAGTCCTTCCACTTGCCCCCCCCCCCCAAGCACCAAGTCTTGTCAGGGGCTTTAAAATATGCTAACTGTGGAGTTTACTACTACCATGAATCCTCCAGTGCCTGAAATTCTACTGATCTGGCATTTTCATAAAAAACTATAAGTTCATAAGAAGTTCTTTCAAGCTCTAGGTACAGAACAGCATGGATCAATCTCCACACCAAAGTCACAAATCGGGTTATGTGAATAAGCCTTTCCAGAAGTTTTCCTTCTGCCCTGTGTATGGGAGGGTTGGGAGGAAAAACCTCAGCCCAGAGTCCAAGGGTCACAATGAGGAAGGGAAGTGGGTGCTCTGAACAGGACCACGTGTGGAAAACCACAGCAGGGATCCACTTTACTGTTCCATGTCACCATCTCCAAGTAGAGTTTTCCATGTGAGATTGTGCTGCCATGATGATTTTTGTCTGCTTCTGACTTTGTATTCACTCTATCACCCCTTGTTTACAATAAATGCCTGAATGTTCTTGTGGCGTGCACATTATCTTTGCCGTTGCACTGCTCTTCTGATGTTCTTCTCAGGGGAAGGCCTCGGCCTCTCTACCCTGTTCTTGGCCCTCCAGAGGGACTGGTTGGCCCCTGTGTGAGACAGGAGGCTGGACTAGATGGACCCTCACTGCTCTGATCTAGCAGGGCTCTTCTAAGGTTCTTCTCAGGGGAAGGCCTTGGTCTTTCTGCCCTGTTGTTGGCCCTCCAGAGGAACTGGTTGGCCACTGTGGAAGACAGGAGGCTGAGCTAGATGGGCCCTTACTGGTCTGATCCAGCAGGGCTCTTCTGATGTTTTTCTCAGGGGAAGGCCTTGGCCTCTCTGTCCTGTTGTTGGCCCTGCAGTGGAACTGGCTGGCTGTGTGAGACAGGAGGCTAGACTAGAGGGACCCTCCCTGGTCTGATCCAGCAAGGCTCTTCTGATGTTCTTATGAAGACCACAGCCTCTCTGCCCTATTGTTGGCCCTCCAGAGGAACTGGTTGGCCACTGTGTGAGACAGGAGGCTGGACTGGATGGACACTCACTGGTCTGATCTAGCAGGGCTCTTCTAATGTTCTTCTCAGGGGAAGGCCTCAGCCTCTCTGCCCTGTTGTTGACCCTCCAGAAGAACTGGTTGGCCACTGTGGAAGACAGGAGGCTGGACTAGATGGACCCTCCCTGGTCTGACCCAGCAGGGCTCTTCTGAGGTTCTTCTCAGGGGAAGGCCTTGCCCTCTCTGCCCTGTTGTTGGCCCTCCAGAGGAACTGCATTATCGTGCAAGAGTCATACTGGTACATGTCTAGTTCATGAGATAGGATTAGGATGTTGTGAGAACACGCAAGGTAACACAGGGCGAGAAGATTTAGGCAGATCCATTGAAAACTTGATGGATTTGAGACAGGCGCACTGAAATGCTAAGCCAGGATGCTTTCTTGAACTTTGTACAGTTTCACCACACAGCTAAATTACAGTGTCCCACAAACCAGGAGAATTCCACAAACTGTCTCAGTTCAAAAAGCTTCACCCACACAATACTTTGTTTTCTCTTATTACACAGAGAGTGATTTTGGAATTCACTGCCAGGTAATGTAGTGATGGCCACAGGAATTAACGGCTTTAAAAGGAGATTATATAGATTCATGGAGAAAAAGCCTATCAGTGGCAACTTGCCATGGTGACTGAGGGGAACCTCCACATTCTGAACCCTAGAGCCAGGAGACAACATCAGGCAAAGGTCTTAGCCTCTCTGCCCTCTTCTTGGCCCTCCAGAGGACCTGGTTGACCACTGTGCGAGACAGGATGCTGGACTAGATGGACCCTCCCTGGTCTGATTCAGCAGGGCTCTTCTGATGTTCTTCTCAGGGGAAGGCCTCAGCCTCTCTGCCCTGTTGCTGGTCCTCCAGAGGAACTGGTTGGCCACTGTGTGAGACAGGAGGCTGGACTAGACGGACCCTCCCTGGTCTGATCCAGCAGGGCTCTTCTGGTGTTCTTCTCAGGGGAAGGCCTCAGCCTCTCTGCCCTGTTGCTGGTCCTCCAGAGGAACTGGTTGGCCACTGTGTGAGACAGGAGGCTGGACTAGACGGACCCTCCCTGGTCTGATCCAGCAGGGCTCTTCTGGTGTTCTTCTCAGGGGAAGGCCTCAGCCTCTCTGCCCTGTTGCTGGTCCTCCAGAGGAACTGGTTGGCCACTGTGTGAGACAGGATGCTGGACTAGACGGACCCTCCCTGGTCTGATCCAGCAGGGCTCTTCTGATGTTCTTCTCAGGGGAAGGCCTCAGCCTCTCTGCCCTGTTGCTGGTCCTCCAGAGGAACTGGTTGGCCACTGTGTGAGACAGGAGGCTGAACTAGACGGACCCTTCCTGGTCTGATCCAGCAGGGCTCTTCTGATGTTCTTCTCAGGGGAAGGCCTCAGCCTCTCTGCCCTGTTGCTGGTCCTCCAGAGGAACTGGTTGGCCACTGTGTGAGACAGGAGGCTGGACTAGACGGACCCTCCCTGGTCTGATCCAGCAGGGCTCTTCTGATGTTCTTCTCAGGGGAAGGCCTCAGCCTCTCTGCCCTGTTGCTGGTCCTCCAGAGGAACTGGTTGGCCACTGTGTGAGACAGGAGGCTGGACTAGACGGACCCTCCCTGGTCTGATCCAGCAGGGCTCTTATGATGTTCTTCTCAGGGGAAGGCCTCAGCCTCTCTGCCCTGTTGCTGGTCCTCCAGAGGAACTGGTTGGCCACTGTGTGAGACAGGATGCTGGACTAGACGGACCCTCCCTGGTCTGATCCAGCAGGGCTCTTCTGATGTTCTTCTCAGGGGAAGGCCTCAGCCTCTCTGCCCTTTTGCTGGTCCTCCAGAGGAACTGGTTGGCCACTGTGTGAGACAGGAGGCTGAACTAGACGGACCCTTCCTGGTCTGATCCAGCAGGGCTCTTCTGATGTTCTTCTCAGGGGAAGGCCTCAGCCTCTCTGCCCTGTTGCTGGTCCTCCAGAGGAACTGGTTGGCCACTGTGTGAGACAGGAGGCTGGACTAGACGGACCCTCCCTGGTCTGATCCAGCAGGGCTCTTCTGATGTTCTTCTCAGGGGAAGGCCTCAGCCTCTCTGCCCTGTTGCTGGTCCTCCAGAGGAACTGGTTGGCCACTGTGTGAGATGGGATGCTGGGCTAAATGGACCCTCACTGGTCTGATCCAGCAGGGCTCTTCTGTTGTTCTTATGAAGACTACAGCCTCTCTTCTCTGTTGTTGGTCCTCCAGAGGAACTGGTTGGCCACTGTGGAAGACAGGAGGCTGGACTAGATGGACCCTCCCTGGTCTGACCCAGCAGGGCTCTTCTGATGTTCTGTTCGTTGCAAATCCTCAAAACTTTTTTGTTTAGTTGACTGTGATTTTCACTTGTAGCTTTTCATGACACTTTTTTTAAAATACCATCAAAGCCAAAATTTGTTGTGTTTAACCTGAAAAGCTTAAACACACACACAACTTTATTTTTTTTTGAAATCACCAAAAGCTATGAAGTTGGATGTGCTCCCCCTCGAGAAGGAATTTGCTTTGATTTCAGCAGCGAACCCATTGAAAGAACATCCCCGCCCTCGAACATCCCCAGCTGAGTTTTTAATGCTGGAAGAGTTTTTAAAGAAGAGAGAATTCGCACACCAAGATATAAATAGCCTCGGAAAACAACTATATGATGCCATTTAACTTTCCTCCTCCGAGTCCTTGCTGCTCACCCCTCAGTGCTTTCGTTTGTGTCAAATTTAGCCCAAGACCTCCTCCCAGGAAGTCAAGGTGGGACCTCAAAAGCTCTTTGTCTTTGGAGTTAATTAATTGAAGTAATATTGTGCTGATCTCCTCCTGGAAGTTTCAAGGCCCCAGCTGGGGGTGGCAACCTCTTGTTTAATGCTTTGAAAAGGGGGGAAATGAATTCCAGAGACTAGTATTAAAGGCCCAAAGCATTTAAAACATTCAGGGAGGGGGGGTGGGCTTAAACAGAAAGCACCGAGGAGCATTCTAAGTGGGGAGAAGAAAGCATCTGCATTGGGAAAACGTCTCTAAAACTAGCAACAGTGATATTGTTATTTCCATTGTGCCATTTAGGTACAAGGCACTTTAACCCAGTAGCATAAGCAATGGCTCTGTACAAGAAGTCCCTGCCCCAGGGAGCTTACATGCAGATGTCAGCAGCAGGCAACTGTGGTTAAAAAGGCAGGCAAGGAAATGTGTGGATGTTCTGCCTTCATTCAGAACTTAGGTGCTGCCTAGGGCACCGGCCTTCTGGGGCTGCCAAACTGGGTACCCCCCGCATGACCCAGTGACCTGGGCTCTCCAGGTCAGGGGGCAATTTCAAGTTTTGTGCCTTTTTTTCCCCCACAATTCATCTGTTTTTGACAACTGGTTATCAGTGCAGAGGGGGGTGCCAGAAGTTAACCTTCCCTAGGGTGCCAGCTAGTCTAAGGCCAGCCTTGGCATTGGTAATACAGAGGGGAGTGAAGACAGAAATTAACTGAAAGATTATTCAAACTGCACATGGTCCAAATGCAGAAATAATTTTAGATAATCCCCTTGTTCAACCAGAAACAAGGAGGAGTGGAATGCAGAACAGAGAGGGAATCTGGAAGGAGAGCAGAGGGGAAGGTGGACATATCTACTAATCTGTATCATGGATTGCCTGCCTACACACCAGCAGAACACTGTGAAAACTCGTTCCTGGTTCTTCAAACACTTGTCTCTCCGCCAGTACTTGAGCCAAGACAATCACACAATGTGCCCATCTACCCAAAGCTGAGATCTAGTAACAAACCCTGGAAAGTCACACCGCACAGCACTGGCAAGGTTTCCAAATGCTGGAATGACTAAAACAACAGAGGCATGGTGTGGAAATCTACTGAGCTTCCATAGCTATGGAGCTGGACTTGGATCCTGGAAACTGCCAAGGAGATTTCAGTCCTGCCTCAGACTTGTTCCAAAGCCTTTCACCATTTGCTGATGGAAGGAAGGGGCAGAGTTGAGCAGAAAGAGTGAAAGACTGGCCTGTGGAAGGCCCCAAGATCAGATCCCAGGCAATGGGGGACTCTACTTGCAGGTGCTGGCAAAGGCTTTTCTCTGCCAGAAAGGGAGAGCTGCTGCCATTTGGAGTACACAGGGGTAGGAAAGACAGACCAGCAGTTGTACCATGGATAAGGTAAGTTTAGAGGCTATTTCTTTGCATCTTCTCTGGACTGTTCCCCTGACATGCTCTAGAAGAAGAAGAAGAGTCTGCAGATTTATACCCTGTCCTTCCCTTTGAATCAGAGCAGCTTACAATCTCCTATATCTCCCCCCCCCCACAACAGACACCCTGTGAGGTGGGTGGAACTGAGAGAGCTCTCCCAGAAGCTGCCCTTTCAAGGACAACTCCTGCGATAGCTATGGCTAATCCAAGGCCATTCCAACAGCTGCAAATGGAGGAGGGGGGAATCAAACCCGGTTCTCCCAGATAAGAGTCCGCTCACTTAACCACTATGGCTGACCCAAGGCGATTCCAGCAGCTGCAAGTGGAGGAGTGGGGAATCAAACCCGGTTCTCCCAGATAAGAGTCTGCTCACTTAACCGCTATGGCTGACCCAAGGCCATTCCAGCAGCTGCAAATAATAATAATAATAATAATAATAATAATAATAACTTTATTTTTATATCCTGCCCTCCACCGCCGAGGCGGGCTCAGGGCGGCTAACAGACATGGAGATCCCATGATTCATGTAAAACAATGTAAACAATTTTAAATATATCAATTGCATAATAAATTATTTAGAATAGATGAAATGTATAAAATGGGTGCTAAAAACTGTAATCAGCTGCAAGTGGAGGAGTGGGGAATCAAACCCGGTTCTCCCAGATGAGAGTCCGCACATTTAACCACTACTCCCAAAAGGCCCTTAGAGGTATAGGAAGGCAGTGTGTTGCAGCAGTCAGAATGCTGGATGGAAGAAGAAGAGGAGGAGGAGGAGGAGGAAATTGGATTTATATCCTGTTTTTCACTACCCAAAGGAGTCTCAGAGCAGCTTAAAATCTCCTTTCCTTTCCCGTCCTCACAATGGACACCCTGTGAGGTAGGTGGAGCTGAGAGAGCTCTGACAGAAACTACTCTTAAGAGGAACAACTCTATGAGAACTTGTGACTGACTCAAGGCCACATCAGCAGGTGCATGTAGAGGAGTGGGGAATCAAACCTGGTTCTCCCAGATAAGACTTTGCACGATTAACCACTTCACCAAGACCTCGGCTGGCCCCTCCATACAGCAACGTCACTCTCAGTTTTGAGTCTGTCCTTTATCTCAGCTTCACCTGCTACACAGAGATTTATGCCTGCCTGGCCAAGCTCCCTGAAGAAGAAAGAAGTGGTACAGGCATTCTGGAACCCTGGTGCTCCTCTATCTTTCCCCCTTGATTGGCCTCATCTCCAAGTCATCTAAGCCACAATATCCTGTGACAATGAATTTCCTGTACAAATTTGCATGTTAGACAGGCCCCTCAAAGTCCATGATGAGCCTGAAGGAGCATTACTGGGGTAAAGCGAGCTGGTTGCCAGCCATGCAAATCGTTCCAGACAAGGAACTGGTTGCCCACCAATGTCGGCAAGGTGGTGTCCTCTGAGGTATTGGATTTATATCCTGCTCTATACTCTGAAGAGCCCCGTGGCGCAGAGTGGCAAAGCTGCAGCACTGCAGTCAAACTCTCTACTCATGACTTGAGTTCGATCCCGGTGGAAGCTGGGTTTAGGTAGCCGGCTCAAGGTTGACTCAGCCTTCCATTCTTCCGAGGTCAGCAAAATGAGTCCCCAGCTTGCTGGGGGGAAAGTGTAGGTGACTGGGGAAGGCAAAGGCAAACCACCCCGTAAAAAGTCTGCTGTAAAAATGTCATGATGCGACATCGCCCCAGAGTCGGAAATGACTGGTGCTTGCACAGGGGACTACCTTTACCTCCCCCCCCCCCCATCTCAGAGTCTCAGACTGGTCACAATCTCCTTTACCTTCCACTCCCCCCCCACAATAAGCACCCTGTGAGGTGGGTGGGGCTGAGAGAGCTCTTACAGCAGCTGCCCTTTCAAGGACAACTCCTACAAGAGTTATGGCTGGCTGACCCAATGTCATTCCAGCAACTGCAAGTGGAGGAGTGGGGAATCAAACCTGGTTCTCCCAGATAAGAGTCTGTACACTTAACCACTATGGCTGACCCAAGGCCATTCCAGCAGCTGCAAGTGGAGGAGTGGGGAATCAAACCCGGTTCTCCCAGATAAGAGTCTGTACACTTAACCACTACACCAAACTGGCTCTAAAAGCCAGAAAGCCAGAAGAAAAGCAATTTATTTCCCTTGCATTTCCTAGAGAGGAACAGCATTAGGGGGTGGGGTCTCTCCAAGGCAAAAGGTTGTGAGCCCTCCAGAGTCCCATTACTTCCCCCTCCCTTTCAGGTTCCTGGTGATCTGTCCTCTGCTCGCAAGATTATTTCTTGCATTCTGTGGTTTGGCGCCTTTATAAGCCTGTGTTCCCTTTGACCCTTCCAACGCACTCCAGAGGAGGCGTGTTAAATGCTATTTTGGATACCACTGGGCAAGTTAATTTGAGCTGTTGTGCCCCTAGCTGGGAACCCTTCTGGTTTTACATTCAATATCCTTCCTCCCCCCCCCCTTCCTCTTGATGCTGCTTTAAAATATATATAGCCCCACTTTGCCCTGGCAATTTAGGCCTTGCTGAGGTCATCTCTCCAGGGGGACTTGTCCCTTTTGAAAGTGCTAAGTACAGGTTACGAGGGTCATATGTCAAAGATCTCCCTTGGGGAATGGCGGACTTTAGTCAGCCATGAAATAGCTACTGTTCCAGGGAGAAGGAGGAACAGGGGGATGCGGGGATGGGGTCTTCCCTTCTTGCTCTTCTTCCCCCTCCCCTTCGCTCTCTTTTTTTTATGACTGCCAGCTGATTTTCCTGCCTAACCGTTGAAAGAACCCTCTTGTCCAGGTGCAAGAAGAGACACATGGCCTGCTAAGCATCAAGAAGGAAATATCCAATGCAGGAACAACTCAGAAATCCTCTCCTATCCCTGGACCCTCAAGAAGTTGTTTGGATCTAGGTAAGCAGCTGTGTTGGTCTGAAGCTGTAGAACAAAGTAGGAGTCTTCAGAGGAAGGAGGACAAGACACAAACCTGATCCAAACAAAGTAGGAGTCAAGTAGCACCTTTAAGACCAACAGCATATGTGAGGGGTGTCCCATTTTATCTACACAGCCACTCTGTCAAGTCGGCCAGGCTTATGAGGCTATGATGTGCTCCCAGGGCTTCTTTTGTAGCAGGTGCTCCTTTGCATATTAGGCCACACACTCCTGATGTAGCCAATCCTTCAAGAGCTTACAAGGCTCTTCTTACAGGGCCAATTGTAAGCTCCTAGAGGATTGGCTACATCAGGGGTGTGTGGCCTAATATGCAAAGGAGTTCCTGCTACAAAAGCAGCCAAGGATAGAAGGACAGATAGATGCAGGGCTTTTTTTGTAGTAGGAACTCCTTTGCATATTAGGCCACACACCCCTCGTGTCGCCAATCCTCCAAGAGTTTACAGGGCACTTCTTACAGGGCCTACTGTAAGCTTTTAGAGGATTGGCTACATCAGGGGTGTGTGGCCTAATATGCAAAGGAGTTCCTGCTAGAAAAACAGCCAAGAATGGATGGATGGATGGACAGATGGATGGACACAAGGCTTTTTACAGGGCTCTGTAACTACTCCATTCAGCTGAGGAAGCTGAACCACCCTGGGCCAATTGGAACAGGACCTTGGAAGATTTCCCCCTCCCTAAACACTCATCAGCATTGCCGGCAAATTCAGTCTCCCTTCTCCCCTTTTGGGGGGAGGGGTGCTCCTTGTAAAACCGCTTTCTTATTCGTTGAAATTGCCCACCGTGTAACCTGATCGGATTGGCTGAGCCATAACCCAAAAGCTAGGGTAAGATCTTGGATGGGAAGTCCATTTGTAGAAGGGTCCTGAACAGACTCTGAGCCAGAGACCGCCCCTCCAAGCTCATCTCTGCCTGAGCAACTTCGTGAAACTTTGGAGCAAATCTTTGTCTTTCAGCCGCCTCAGTGCCTGTCCTGCAAAACTGGCACTTGAGAGGGAAGCCTTTGCCGTGGCTGTAGGACAGAAGGGTTTGTGGGACAGAGGAAGATTTTAAGCCAGAGAGGGCTCAGCTGCTAGGGAGATGGCTGTTGCTTCTGCTTTTGTGGTCGCTGGTTTCCATTTATCTGACATTTTTGCTTTCGGCATCGATTATCTTTTTGTTTTGCCCTTTCTATGCAATTGACTTAAAAATAATGTTGAAAAATATGTTGGCATTGAAGGGGTGGGGGTGGGAATTCAGCAGGAAAAAAAGAGAATCTGGTGGAAAGAGAATGACTCTCAGGTTTGTTTTTCACAAGGGTGAATCCACGTGGAACTGGGGATATCTGGACAAAAATGGACAGTCTTTGAAAGCTGCTTATCTCTGACTGTTAGAAAGTTGGGGGTTGGCTTGAAAGGGAAATCCCTGCTCGCAGAGTATGCATCCACCCCACACATTATTTGGATCAAACAGGGATTTCTGTTCTTTCAAAACTTGCCAATATGGATGGTAGGAGAGAGTGGGATAAGACAGCAATCCTTTGGAATTGCTCTGAAAGGGGAGGGACAGTGGCTCAGTGGTAGAGCATCTGCTTGGTAAGCAGAAGCTCCCAGGTTCAATCCCCAGCATCTCCAACTAAAAAGGTCCAGGCAAGTAGGTGTGAAAAACCTCAGCTTGAGACCCTGGAGAGTGGCTGCCAGTCTGATTAGACAATTTTGATTTTGATAGACCGAGGGGGGTCTGATTCAGTAGAAGGCAGCTTCATATGTTCACAGGGAGGGATGGTGGCTCAGTCGTAGAGCATCTGCTTGGTAAGCAGAAGGTCCCAGGTTCAATCCCCAGCATCTCCAACTAAAAAGGTTCCAGGCAAGTAGGCATGAAAAACCTCAGCTTGAGACGCTGGAGAGCCGCTGCCAGTCTGAGTAGACAAGACTGACTTTGATGGACCCAGGGGGGTCTGATTTTGTAGAAGTCAGCTTCATATGTTCATATGTTCATAAACTCCTTTCCACCCTCTTAAGAATGACTGTGCCAACTTTGTCCTTGCCCTAAGTATGACTAAGCACATAGATATAAGAAAGAAGAGCTTCCATACTCATCCTCACAGGGGATAAAGGTTTCCAGGACAGTATGGAGGTTTATGGGGATTCATTGCATCTCTCTTTAAAATTAAGATCCAATCAAACTCCTTGTTCAAGATTCAGGTGGGCCGCTATGTTGGTAGAAGAAGCTTTCGTGTGCAGGCAGAATTAAACCCAGAAGGTGTTCCTGGACTCTAACTTATTTCCTTGTTCAAGAGCAGCATCTTTTCAATCTCAGAGTTGTTCAGATCCTCCAAGCTCAGCTACCCGTGAGTTATTTTTGGAGTAGCCAGCCCTTGCTTAGTTTCCATGGGGAGGGGGATGTTTTACAAATATCACACCCATTTAGCCAGACACGCTTCTCCATCTGCTGACCATTAGCCAAATATTTGAGCATCTCCCACATTGTCAAACAGTCCGGATGCTGTTTTGTCAAGTGATGGTCTCAATACTGCTATATATCGAACCCACCGGGCACGGAATGACTTTTGTATGGGAAATGGGGACTGGTTAACATTTTTGTTGAGCAGCACCAATCGGACTGCAGCAGCACTTCCAGGGCTTTAGTAAAACCAAGACTTCCTTCCTAGTAAACATGCAAAGGACTGGGGTGCAAAGGACACTGTTTGTGGCACCAGTGGACATGAAACACTTTTGCTTCCAGCAATATCTGCAAAGCAACATAAGTGGGTTTGTTGGAGAGGGGCACTAAAGATAAAACCAGCAACTCTGACCCACCCCCTTTTATCCCATTCTCAGCTTCTAAATAACCACACATTTTTTCCTTCTTTCAGGGATGGTGTTGCTGAAATCTATTCAGTCCCACTAACTGGAGAGAAGTTTGGGGGTCTGATGGGTAACATATGGAGGAAGAAACCTTTGCCTTGGGGGGCTGGGGTGGGTGGAGGTGGGGAGAAAGTGGACTTTATTTCTTCTCCCTTGCAGATGTACATTAATGCCAAAGAGCAGCCCGGAGAACAGATCAGTGGGCTGGGGCGGGGGAGGGGGAAGCGACACTCCTCGCTTCTAAGGCCCTGGGGTCTGAAGCTGGCTCTTGTCACTCCAAAGAAAACCCATTCAAAACTAGTCAGGCATCTGTCTTTAAAAGGGACAATGGGGCCCAGTCTATAACTGGCTGGCCCGTTGCAGGCATCCCTTTGCCGCCTTTGTTTTCCCCCCTCTTAATAAACTTTTTCGGAGAGTTAATCAATCCAGTTGAATAGCTGATGCTCTCATTGTCAGCAAAGGAACTAACAGAAGGGCTGGTTTTAAAAAAAATAAAATAAAAGAGGAGGGGGGTGGTGGAAGGATTTTCTACAAAAAGAGAAGCAAGAGTTGAAAAGCATCAGAAAATTCCCTTTTAAAGAAAGGAGGGGGGAGTTTATATGTGACCAAAACAAAAACTTCTATTCAAAGAGACATGCTGAAATATACAGCCGGTGAAATATACTCTCTTTCTCCAGTTTGCCTCCCCCAGGAAATTTTTTATTTGGTTGACAGAACTGGGAGAAACAGTGCAGGGTTTGGAAAAAAGAAAATTCAGAGAGCATGCTAATATTTCGTTTTTGCTCTCCTACCATCTTTCCTTTTTGAGCTATTTTTAACTCCACACATTCAGGGTGGGAAGTAATTTTGTCATTCGAATATTTCAGAAGAAAATATCAATGTGCAGAAAATGGTTAAAATGATTTCCCCAGTGTTTTCTAGACTTTAGTCAAGAATGGTTTTTACACATGACACTTTTAACTTTCACAGACTCCCTTCCCTTGGCAATTGGAATAAAATCCAAACTTCTGTTTGCCACTCAAGCACCCATTCCAACAGGAAAAAGTTTTGGTCCTTGGTCAGTTCCAAGGTTAGGTGTCAGAAATCATGACCAGCCCCATGGGCTTCAGCTGCCTTTCTTTCCAAGCAAACAGCATCGGGACCAAGGCCTTAAAGGGTTTTCTCTTAGAACGGAATCATCCGCCTCTTTGGAGCACACAAAATTTGCCTCAAAAAGCCAGATCTGTTGCCCAGCCCCCAGCCCTGTCTCCGGAGGGCTGCCCGGAATTTCAGGTGGAGTTCAATTGTGGGATGCATCTTTTTACTTGGAAGACACAGACTGAAAAGTGGGCAAAATGAATCGGAAGAGGAACGTGTGCCTTTTTGCCAATGAAGGCTTTACAATGTCAAATGCCATGGGGATATGTGGTTCATATGGATTTAGCCACAAAAATAACACCAAATTTGGCCTTGATTTGGGGAAGCTATTTTGACAAAAAAGAGGAAAAATCCAGTAAAACATTTCACAGCTGATCTGAGAAGCAACCAGTCATCAATATGAGTTGATTTTTTGGGTAAAATTCTGTTACCCACAACAACAGCTATTTTTAAGGTGGAGCAAGAAGTAGAACCACGACCGCCCAGTTCAGAACAGCCATACCCTAAAGTTTGCTTTGACCTTTGCTGTCTGAAAAATGTTGGAACGGTGCATGAGAATGTTCTCTATTTGCCACGAATTTAGAAGGATATCAGCAACAAGTTCTCAGTATCTAGATGAATGTGTGTACGCACCCCCACCGCGGTAATTTCCCAATTTAACTTAAGTCACAGTTAACTAATGGCTACCCAGAGGGTTTTCAAGGCAAGATAAGTTCAGAGTTGGCTTTCTCTTGCCTGGCTCCACATCACCACCCTGGTGATCCTTGAAGGTCTCCCATCTAAATACCTTATTCTGTTTATTGTCACAACAACCTTGTGAGATAGGTTAGGCTGAGAAGGTGAGAGGCCAAAAGGCACCCAACTAGCATCTCGTGGCAAGCAGAGATTTGGACCTGGGCCTCAACCAGCTCCAATCTGACAGTCAACCACTGTGCCCTGCTGGCTCTGTCTTGACTTGTGCAGATACAACAATATGATTATTGTGGGAAAGAACGATGGCTGAACCAACCCCCTCCCCACACCCTTGCTTGCATCGTTGCTTTCTTTCCACCTCACCCTCCCTAAAGGGCTCAAGGGAGCTAACAACATTCAAAAACAAGTCCCACAAGCTAAAAATTAAGAACATAAGAGAAGCCATGTTGGATCAGGCCAATGGCTCATCCATTCCAACGCTCTGTGTCACATAAGAACATAAGAGAAGCCATGTTGGATCAGGCCAATGGCCCATCCAGTCCAACGCTCTGTGTCACATAAGAACATAAGAGAAGCCATGTTGGATCAGGCCAATGGCCCATCCAGTCCAACACTCTGTGTCACATAAGAACATAAGAGAAGCCATGTTGGATCAAGCCAATGGCCCATCCATTCCAACGCTCTGTGTCACATAAGAACATAAGAGAAGCCATGTTGGATCAGGCCAATGGCTCATCCAGTCCAACACTCTGTGTCACACAGTGGCCAAAAAACCCAAGTGCCATCAGGAGGTCCACCAGTGGGGCTAAAAGCCCTCCCACTGTGCCTCCCCCAAGCACCAAGATACAGAGCATCACTGCCCCAGACAGAGAGTTCCAGCAATAGGCTCTGGCTAATAGCCACTGATGGACCTCTGCTCCAAATGCTTCTCCAAAAGAATCACAAATGACTTAAAGCATCAGCTAGTTCTATGGCCAATTGAAATCCCCCACCAGTAATCAATCCATATAGAGTTCCAAGTCAGAAGAACAGACTGACTTTTTTCATTGACAAAAAAGCCCGGAGTGAGGGTGGGAAGCCCCGCTCTCAGCCTTCAGTTGTCATTACCTGCCAAATCTCCTTGACCATGGGATGTCACCAGGAGGTGGGAACAGACTGAGGCAGGAACTTTTGACTCTCAGAAAGGGAAGGTTTCAGAGACAAATGAGCATTCTTTCACACACACACACCCATCGTTTTCAGGCATGAATTATGGACATCGAAAATGCATCCCCCCCCCCAAAAAAAAGCACAGCAAAAGACAACAACAGCCATATCAGAAGAACAAAGCAGGAGTCAAGTTGCACTTTTAAGACCAACAAAGTTTTATTCAGAATGTAAGCTTTTGTACACATGCATACTTCTTCAGATGAGGGGATACGGTACAGTGGGCTGAAATACGTGTAGTTGGTGGGTTAAGAGTGTAAACGGATACAAAGGATTAAATGGCAAAAAAGTGTAATAAATTGGAAGACCATTTGGTCTGGATAGCAATAAAAGGTAATAAAAGTTGCCTGTTAATGGCTGTTGCTGAAAGTCTAGGTAAAAGAAAAGGACGTGTATTTCCTAGTTCTTGTCCACCTAATTTGCTTTTTAACATCATTCTATACATTATAAACACCATTCTATAGTTTGCCATTCGAAAAAAAGAATACATAACACACTTCCAGTTTATTACACTTTTTTGCCATTTGATCCTTTGTATTGGTTTACACTCTTAACCCACCAACTACACGTATTTCAGCCCACTGTAGCCCATTCCCTTCTCTGCAGAAGTCTGCATGCGTACGAAAGCTTCCATTCTGAATAAAACTTTGTTGGTCTTCAAGGTGAAACTGGACTCCTCCTTTGTTCTACTGCTTCAGACCAACACAGCTGCCCACTTGGATCTAGCCAAATCAGAAGTTATTCTAGTGCACTTGAGAAGATCATTCAGGACACTACAAATGCTCCAGTTTTGAAATCTGGAAGAAATTTGAAATTTTTGCTTGATCTAGTTATTCGACCTTAAACCAATGATCTCTCTAATGCCTCTTCTTCTTTCAGCTCTGCTCTCTTGCAAAACCACTGGTGCTTGTCTTCCCCTGGCCCTTCCTATCCATGCAAAACCCTATTTTAAAAGCTCTACTTCCTCCCACCGGCTTCCCCTCCCCTCCCCGACCAGACACCTCCCCTGGTGACTTCTGCTCACTGTTTAAAAGCCTTAATGAGTGCTGACAAGTTTAATGAGTTTGTTTTAAAGAGGAAAAACGGAGCCAGTCAAGATTTCCGAGTCAAATCCATTAGGGCATCGCATCCCAAACACACTGACAGCTTTGCTGAACATGGGCTTAATTGACCGTCCAGATCCCAGCCGCTGATGCTCCGTTTCGGCTGCTTGCTTCTAGACGGCCCCCTCCTCCCAACACCAGGCCAACACCATGTCCTCCTCTGTCCCCAGCCAACCAGCCAGCCACCTCTGAGAGATATAGCCTTTTCCAAGAGGAAACTTCATTTCTTGACCTCCAGTGGTTTAACTGACCCCACTTGGGTATTAAAATACACACAACATTCCCAGTTCCAATCTGGGCCTTTTGGTTTCCTCCTCCTCTTCTTCTTTAGTTGAGGATTTTTAAGAACAGCAGTGGAGTTAGCTGGACCCATGCAGTAGATCTTGAACAGTCAACAATGTTTGAGACCAGGGACATCTTTAAGACCAACCAAGTTTCACTCTGAGTAGAAGCTTTCGTGTGCACGCACACTGCTTCAGACATGAAAGATTACACCCAGAACTGAACTTAGTTGGTTTTAAAGGTACCCCTGGACTCAAGCTTTGGTCTTTTGTTTCAGACCTACACAGCTATCCATTCAAACTTTCAAGTTATTGGAGAGGGTCTGAATGATGCCAGCATGGTGAAATAATCATAATGTCTATCTTAAATGGATGGAGTACTTAAGATAAAGAAGATGGCAAACCCTACAAATCTTTTTTGAAATGTATGTCTTCTGGGGTCTATGAGTTGATGGGAAAGTACACGAGAAAGGTATCAGACCCCACAGAAAGCAACACTGGGGTCACTGGAGACCCCATTCCTACTTATGTGTGCTTGTAGTACTATACACAATACTTAATGCAATTCCATTTTTATATCGCTGTTGAGTCCTTGTCAAACACCCCCTTTCCCTTTTTAGAACTATGGATAAACAAGGGTCTCCTTGACCTCAGGTTTGAATTAACGTTTTTACATAGGAGATTTAGAAGGATAAATTCCACCCCCGGGTTTGGCATTTTCATCTTTTATGCCTCAATCACTACACCAAGAATTCTCAATACAAATTTTGGTTGTTGAGCTATTCATTAAAAACCACAATAAAAATAAGATCCTGTAAGACATAACACGATATACATATATTAAAAGCAAACAGTCCAACTTAAAGCTCTTTACACCTGAGTAACCCAATTAAACTCCCAGTCTATTCAGGTGGTGCAGTCACCCACTGATACCTAACGAACAGATAACTATCCTATGTATATAGTCTTTGGAAAGAAGTGCCATTGGCAGCAACGGTGTCTACTTCTGAGTAAAGGTACAGAAGGCAAGGCTGAAATGAAGGAGTCAAAGATTCAGTTTGTTACATCGCATGATTCAATGCCCTCCCACCAGCTGTCCCGCCTGGGAGATTGCAAACATTCCCTATTGTGAAAGACTGTCCAGGTAGAGGAAAGGAACCTGACTCAGTAGCGCATATTCTACTCTATTGTGATTTTTATGAAAATGTGCAGGACTCCATAATTAGCCCCCCTCTTCTTTAATCTTCATGGAGAAGAAGAAAAGGAAAGGGAGGAGATTGGATTTATACCCTGCCCTTTGCTAGCCAAAGTAGTTTCCGAGCAGCTTCCAATCTCCTTTCCCTTCCCCTCCCCACAACGGATACCCTGTGAGGTAGGTGGGGCTGAGAGAGTTCTCCCAGAACTGCTGTGAGAGGACTGGTGGCTGACCCAAGGTCACACCAGCAGCTGCATGCAGAGGAGTGGGGAATCAAACCCAATTCTCCTAGTTAAGAGTTCATGCACTTAACCACTACACCAAACTGGCTTGTTTTCTTTCTATTATCTGATCGCGTCCCTGTATCACATACTTGGAAGCAAGGTATCTTTCAGTTGCTATGATGATCAGGGAGCATAAGATTAAATTTCTTACTGGGTGACTTCTTGCTGTATTTTAAATCTGAAGAAGCATTTCACTCTGTATTCATTGTTGTATTTTTAAGGTATGCCAAAAAAGGTACTGAACTGTTGCATGTAATGGGTTGTGTGTGTGTGTGTGTGTGTGTGTGTGCAGAGTTTGATCCTTTCTCCCTGGTGTATGTGTAATGTTATAAAGGCCTTCCTTCCCCCTCTCCCCCCGAATAAACACTGTAGAATCAAGTGAAAAGTGGCATGTGTGAATCCACCATGTGCATGCCTTCACTTGATGCCACAGGCAGTGAGAAGGGCCTGGTGATCTCCTGGAATCACAACTGATCTCCAGAGATCAATTCCTGTAGGGAAAACGGCTGCTTTGGAGGGGGAAGCCCATGGCCTTCTGCCCTACTGACCTCCTTCCCAGATTTCACCCTTCCCAAGATCCACCCCTAACATCCCCAGGAATTTCTCACTTGGAGTTGGCAACCCTACATCACACATCCTAGCAACAAAGCATCAGACTCCCTGACCTAAGAAAGGACATCCCCTCACAGGGTCGTCACAAGATAGGACTTGTGTTCTTCAGTTGTCCCCTACAAAGATTTTAAGCCAAGGAAAAGAAAGGAAAAGGAAAGGTCCCCTGTGCAAGCACCAGTCATTTTCAACTCTGGGGTGACGTTGCTTTCACGTTTTCATGGCAGACTTTTTACGGGGTGGTTTGCCCTTGCGTTTCCCAGTCATCTACACTCCCCCCCCCCTTCAAGCTGGGTACTCATTTTACCGATGGAAGGCTGAGTCAACCTTGAGCCAGGTACCTGGAAACCTAGCTTCCACTGGGGATTGAACTCAGGTCGTGAGCAGAGTTTAGGACTGCAGTACTGCAGTTTTAACACTCTGCGTCATGGGGCTCTTCTGTAAACCAAGTCTTGCTATAGCAGGGGTGGCCAAACTGTAGCTTGGGAGCCACATGTGGCTCTTTCATACATATTGTGTGGCTCTTGAAGCCCCTGCCGCCCTGTGGAGAAGGCATTTCTATTTTAAATCACTTCTCCAAGACAAGCCAGATGGCAGTTTGGAGAAGGCATTTAAAGTTAAAGCTGCTTTCTTTCCCTCCCTCCCTCCCTCCCTCCCTCCCTCCCTTCCTTCCTTCCTTCCTTCCTTCCTTCCTTCCTTCCTTCCTTCCTTCCTTCCTTCCTTCCTTCCTTCCTTCCTTCCTTCCTTCCTTCCTTCCTTCCTTCCTTCCTTCCCTCAAACTTCTGACATTTATTCTATGTGGCTCCTACATTAAGCAAGTTTGGCCACCCCTGTGCTATAGGAAGAATTCCATTAAAGGTATGGGGGGGGGCTGGTTTGCCTGTCTCTGCGCCTACACCGCCCCCCTCCTCAAGGGCAAGTTGGTGGAAGTGCTAGTGGGGTCACTGGAAGCCCTGCGGTCCAACTTTATGAACTTTGCATCTACCCTGATTAGAAGTGTGTTGGGGGAGGGGGTCATCTGCTTCTGCAATCTCATTTCACGTTTCTTATTGTTCCAGCAGCTAACAGCCCGTGGGGGCAATCTTGCAGCTTTTAGCAATCCGGAAAATGGAGGGAAATATGTTATACCCTAGCTGTGATTTAATAATATAACAAAAGGAATAAAATGGTCAGGGGGCAGAAGAACAAAATACCCATATGCACCAATATGAACTTTGGTTTGATCCACACCTTGGCAATAGACCTTCGCCCCAAAGCTTCAAAATTAGGGGGGAGCCCATAGGAAATAAACTTTTCAGGTATTTCACAGCCCCTTTCCCAGCAACCCAATGTCCTTCTAGCAATGGGGATGCCAGAGCACATTTTTAAAAAGGTTAAACTCTCTGATCTCTTGGGATTAAGGCCAAAAGTAAGGAATGGAAGCGGGACTAGAAGAAAAGGGGCCCTGAACTGTGTGGAAATGGGAATTAAATACCTGAACAGAAAATTAAAATAGATCTGAAGCAGGGGAAGAGGGGTTAGGTCTGAAGGCAGGGGGTTTCAGTGCCTTTTGGGAATCCTTTTCTGCATTTGGAGGGGGAAGGGATGCCAGTGTTATCATTTACAAGACCACTGCAAATGTGGTGATCCAGTTTCCCATCTGGGTATAGATGCCATTTCTGAGCTGGAAAGCTTGGGTGTGTGAATGAGTCACAACATTCCCTCTAAGCTGCAAAATCTTGTGAGCAAAAATTCTACTTTGTGAGCTACTGGCATTAAAGTTGGGAGCTCCTGCACAAATTATTGTGCTTTGGAGGCATTTTTCCTGAGCTAGGGCAAAAATGTGTGAGCACAAGACTAAAAAATTGTGAGCTAGCTCATGCTAACTCAGTTAGAGGGATTGCTGGTCACGATTAGGGCTGAGAGGAATAAGTTAAGAACATAAGAGAAGTCATGTTGGATCAGGCCAGTGGCCCATCCAGTCCAACACTCTGTGTCACATAAGAACATAAGAGAAGCCCTGTTGGATCAGGCCAATGGCCCATCCAGTCCAACACTCTGTGTCACATAAGAACATTAGAGAAGCCATGTTGGATCAGGCCAATGGCCCATCCAGTCCACCACTCTGTGTCACATAAGAACATAAAAGAAGACATATTGGATCAGGCCAATGGCCCATCCAGTCCAACACTCTGTGTCACATAAGAACATAGGAGAAGCCCTGTTGGATCAGGCCAATGGCCCATCCAGTCCAACACTCAGTGTCACATAAGAACATAAGAGAAGCCCTGTTGGATCAGGCCAGTGGCCCATCCAGTCCAACACTGTGTCACATAAGAACATAAGAGAAGCCATGTTGGATCAGGCCAGTGGCCCATCCAGTCCAACATTCTGTGTCACACAGTGAAACGGCTGGAGGTTTGGGGGGTGGAGCCTGGGCATTGCATAGCCTTGAGAGGGGAGAGACTTCAGTGGGGTTCAATGCCATTGAGACCATTGAGACCACCATCCTAAGTGGCCATTTTCTCCAGCGGAGCAGATCTCTGCAGTCTGGGACTGATTTGTAATTCTGAGATCTCCAGTCCACCTGGAGGTTGGCAACCCAAAATGGGCATACTGCCTCACTGGGCTTTTCAGGGTTCTATGCGCACACCCACCCACCCACATCCACACACACCTGGGACCAGCACTATGACCAGCCGGTCACAAAGTGGCGAGACATCATTTGGGGTATGTGGAGGTATGTGGGGTGTTGGGTCTCAGGCAAAAATCTTCACTGGCAGCTTGGATAGCAGACAGTGCCAAAGCCAAGCTCAGCTGGTTCTGTGCCTTAGTGCAGCCCTGGAATGGGGGGAGGGTGTGTGGGTCAAAGTCCTTAGGTTTGCCAAGCCCCAGGTGTAGGCTTCCCAGTCCCAAGATCCCAGTGGAGGAACCTCCAGTTTTGCAAGCTCCTTCCCGCCCCCAGTCAGTTGACTTGTGGGGTGAAGCCTCACCCCAACCGCTATCACGTGCCGTTCCATCTCTGAAGGGTAAAAGAAGCTCAGAAACTGCTTGCTTATTGGAAGGCGTGTTTGCCTTTAAATCTCTGTAGGAGCCAGGCTGAATGGTGAGCCGGCAGAACAACCCATCTGTTCCCAGTGAGCTGTGAGAAAGGAAGGAAGCCAGCACAGTCCCTCTGCTTGTTTGACATTCCTTTTAGGAGTCATTTGCACAGTGGAACTGAGAGTAAAGAGTAAACTAGAACCTTTGGTTTCCCTGTGTTAGTCTGAAGAACTTGGTTGAATATACAGCAGAGAGTTACATTCAACAACGCCGTGAGTAAATTGCCCTAGTAAGATCACAAAACTGTGGGATTGCAAACTGTTTTGGCTGCTTTGTGTGTGTATGTGTGAGGGGCGGGGTGACCTGCAGCTGCTGGGGGCTGAGGAAATGAAGACAATTCAGGGGAACTGCACTGCTGTATTGTTATTTATTTAGTTTAGGGAATGCGAAAGTCTCCTGGCTCCACCCCCAAAGTCCCCAGCTACTTTCTGAGTTAGACTTGGCAACCCTACTCAGGTGTAGCTTGGAGTTCCCCTGGAATTGCAATGGCTTTCCAGACTCCAGAGAGTAGTTCCCCTGGAGAAAATGGTCGCTTCAGAGGGCACTGTGGTATAGCATAGATTCCAGGTAAAACTGTTGGAATACAAGTTATGCACATTCCAGACATGATAGAGTTAACTGTTTGTTTACCTGAAAGGAAATGATGTATTGTAGCTTAAACCCAATTAGGGACTGACTCTTCTAAGCCCGGGAAACATGTAAACATAGCATTGGTCAGAAAGGACATTAGGTGTGAAAAGCTTTGATGTTGTATGCAAGCTGAATGGCTCTTTTTCCTGTTCTCTGTGTTTTCTGGGAAGAAGACTAGACAAAGGGTTGTAATCCATAGCCATGTAGAGATCAGACAGAATTAGACAAGACGGTAAGCGAAGTTGCATTTCTTTGTATCCCAAGTACACTATCCTGATGTTTTCTAGTAAACTTTATTTCTT
Organism: Heteronotia binoei; assembly: GCF_032191835.1. Lineage (NCBI taxonomy): Eukaryota > Metazoa > Chordata > Lepidosauria > Squamata > Gekkonidae > Heteronotia > Heteronotia binoei. The sequence continues at coordinate 1,987,008 of NC_083240.1, read as the reverse complement.
TTGATAAGCTTAAGCCTCACCTCCAGTTACTGCCACTCCACACCTCTGAATTTTCATGCATCTCCAACAAAAACCCCTCCCGAGACACTGCCCCCAATTCTCAGGCTCTGAGCTGGCAGCCCTCATAAGTGGCAGCAATGGCAATGGGGCTTGGGTTGCCAGCCTCCAGGTGGGGTCTGGATATCTCCCGTTTTCACAACTGATCTCCAACTGGCAGAGATCAGCTCCCCTGGAGAAAAGGGCTGCTTGGAAGGGGGGACTCTCTGGCCTTGTATCATGCTGAGGCCCCTCCCTTCCCCAAACCCCACCTTCTCCACTCCCAAAGTCTCCAGGTATTTCTCCAGCCAGACCTGGCAACCCTACAATGACCTGGCCTCAAGCTGAGCAGACCTTGCAGTGCTGGCCAAAGGCCCCTCAGGAATTCCCCCAGGCCATTCAGCAGCCAGTCCAAAGCAGCAGAAAAACTCTTCCTTTGGCTAGGGAACAAAATGGCCCATCAGGGCCTGACCTCTTGGTTTTCGAGCAAGCCGGCCGGGTAAGAAAAGCAGGATGTGTCCCTGGGCTCTCAGCCCTCAAGCACACCTCTCTGCTTTCCTTTGAGCCCAATGGCAAGAACTGGTCTGAGGCCTTTTTGAAAGAGGTTGCAGCCTCACAAAGGGCTGCCGTGGAAATGGCTTTAGAGCAGCCTCCCCCTTCCTGCGGCATGAATGGGAGTCAGAGGGCTGTCCCTCCACTGGCTTTGATATTCTTGCTTGCTTTGTATCTGGCCTGCAACACCAGGGACCATTATTAGTTTATTTAAAGAGTTAATCCCTCTACAATCGGGGGCTCCAACCACAGAAGTCCCCTCTCGCCTCTTGTTTACACCTAATTATGGCTCCCTCCCCCCCCCCCCCGCGCCTCCACTGAACAGGTAACATCCACCCAGCACCAACACCCTCCTGTCTGCCCCTCCCCCCACATTCCCTGGGCCAAGTTCCTTCCCTGGGAGAGATTGCGGTGATGATTAAAGTCAGCCTCCACCTTCAGAGGTAATTGGGAATTCTTTCTGCAGGCCCAGGTGGCTGGGGAGAAAGGTGAGACGGGGGGGGGGGGGGGGTGCACATTGACTCCCCCTCACCTGAGCCGTCCCTCCTCAAGAATGATGCACAGAAACCCTTACAGGTGAGCTGGACCCTCCCCTGTCCCCAGGCCTGGGAGGCCAAGCTGTGGGTACAAATCTGCATGGCCCACATCTCCACCCCTGTCAGGCTCTTGCAACCCCCTTGAGTGCCAGTGGAGTAGGGTTGCCAAGTCCAAATCAGGAAATATCTGGGGACTTTGGGGGTGGAGCCAGGAGGCTTTGGGGGTGGAGCCAGGAACAAGGCTGTGACAAGCATCATTTAACTCCCAAGGGAGTTCTGGCCATCACATTTCAAGGGACTGCACACCTTTTAAATGCCTTCTCTCCACTGGAAATAATGAAGGATAGGGGCACCTTCTTTGGGGGCTCATTGAATCAGACCCCCTGGCCCAATCTTTTGGAAACATGGAGGGTGTTTTGAGGAGAGGGACTGGATGCTATGCTGAAAATTTGGTGCCTCTACCTCAAAAACCAGCTCCCCCAGATAACCATGGATCAATTCTCCATTATACCATATGAGAATCGGTCTGCATAGGGAATAATGGAGTGCCCAGCAGACATTTCCACCTCCCCCCCTGCTTTCTGATGACCCTGAAGGAGGGGGAGGGCCTTCAAACTGGGGGATCCCCTGCCCCCACCTGGGATTGGCAGCCCTACAGGGGAGGGTGAGAGAACCAAGTGGCAGCGAGTTCCTGTTTGTGGTGCTCTCCTATTGCAGGCTGAAAGAAGGGCTGCCAGGAGAAGCGGGAAGCCATGTTGGTCTGAAGCAGTTGAACAAAGCAGGAGTCCAGGCGCACCTTTAAGACCAGCAAAGCTGTATTCCGAATGGAAATTTTCTTTTGTATGCAGGCATGCCTCATCAGACAATGGGATGGGGTATTCCTGGCTTCACGGTACCTGTTTGGATCGGTGAGTAAAAAAGAACCCCAAAAGAATCCCAGTCCCCAATCTGGTTTTCAACATGGAGCCAGTAGATTAGGAAATCCATTTTTATTTTCACATTTTATGCATGTTTTGTTGCCTAAACTCCTAGTTCCTTGATGGCTTTCCCAGCAAAATATCACCATGTCCAGGCTATGTGATGCTGCACAACGTTTCATTCAGTGCCACACGTCACAGACGTACACGGAAGCAGCAAACATATGTGTGCGTGGTTGTATCTGACTCACAATTACTCAACGGTGGTGATTCAGAATAGACACTTCAAGAGTAATTAACTTGGTGGCCTTCCCAGCTCAGAATGTGGGGATGGTCTGTTGGGATATTAGCAAGTTCCTTTCATGATATCATGAAATAATCAACTTGTTTAGTTGTATATGCTAATTTTCCTTCATGGTCACGAGCTCAACTGGCTTCAAAAGGGGAGCAGATATTTACAGAAGAGAAGAAGAAGATATTGGATTTATATCCTGCCCTATACTCTGAATCTCAGCATCTCAGAGCTGTCACAATCTCCTTTATCTCCACCCCCCCAACAACAGACATCACGTGAGGTGGGTGGAGCTAAGAGAGCTCTTACAGCAGCTGCCCTTTCAAGGACGACTCTACGATAGTTATGGCTGACCCGAGGCCATTCCAGCAGCTGCAAGGGGAGGAGTGGGGAAACAAACCCGGTTCTCCCAGATAAGAGTCTGCTCACTTAACCACTATGGCTGACCCAAGGCCATTCCAGCAGCTGCAAGTGGAGGAGTGGGGAATCAAACCCGCTTCTGCCAGATAAGAGTCCGCTCACTTAACCACTATGGCTGCCCCAAGGCCATTCCAGCAGCTGCAAGGGAAGGAGTGGGGAATCAAACCCGGTTCTCCCAAAGTCCGCGCACGTAACCACTACACCAAACTGGCTCTCTTTCCCATCGCCTACTTTCCCATCACCTACTGCCAGATCCTGCAACTGGGGATGCTGCTGGGGACTGGTCTGATTTAAAATAAGGACGTATGAACATATGAAGATGCCTTCTACTGAATCAGACCCTCAGTCCATCAAAGTCAGTACTGTCTACTCAGACTGGCAGCGGCTCTCCAGGGTCTCAAACTGAGGTTTTTCATGCCTATTTGCCTGGACCCTTTTTAGTTGGAGATGCTGGGGATTGAACCTGGGACCTTCTGCATGCCAAGCAGATGCTCTTCCACTGAGCCATGGCCCCTCCCTAAACATGGCCCCTAAAGAATCTTGTTGCCAGCTGACATAACATTAAATTTTGCAGAGTTCTTTCTAAAAAGCAACGACATTTGTAAGGCTGACCCAAAAGAGGAAGAATCAAGAGCCACCCTGTGCTCTTAGAGCTCAATTTCATAAATGCTCCAGGTTAAACTGGAGCTAAAGGAGGAGTGGGCCACATTGTTGAACAAACTTTTGGAACAATAAAAGAAGGGAATGGGAATGGGAATCCATTCATCCTGTGGAAAGGCGGGTCTGTCTCCCTCCCTCCCTCCATGTCCCCCTTGATCTGCTTTTGAAAGCCCCCTCCGTTGCAGGAGCAGCTGGGGAGGGGGGAGCTGCGGTCTGGCTTGAGAGGCCAGAAATGCAAAGCTTCCTTAGCACCCACCATCCCTTCTGCAGACCCAAAGCCACACTTGCAAGGGATTCTAGTGCCAAGGAAGGTACAAAAATATACCCGTGTGGAAAACGGGGAATATAGAACACCAAAATATGGTTTTGAGCTTCTTTCTTGTTGTTTCTGCACAATCTTAGGAGCTTAATTATTATTATTGCAGATCTCACATTATTCATGTGAGGGGAGGGACGGTGGCTCAGTGGTAGAGCATCCGCGTGGTAAGCAGAAAGTCCCAGGCTCAATCCCTGGCATCTCCATAAAAGGGTCCAGGCAAATAGGTGTGAAAAACCTCAGCTTGAGACCCTGGAGAGCCGCTGCCAGTCTGAGAAGACAATACTGACTTTGATGGACCAGGGGTCTGATTCAGTAGAAGGCAGCTTCATGTGTTCATAGTGGCATACGATGACAAAAGAGAATGTATATCCTGGCCAATGGGAATCTCTCAATCAAACAGAGAATAAAAAGCAAGCACAGGCACTGTTTCCTCTAAGCTGAGTTAGCGTGAGCGAGCTCACAGATCTTTAGCCTCCAGCTCACACATTTTTTGTCTTAGCTGAGGAAGGATAACCACAGAGCACAATAATTTATGCAGTCACTCTCAACTTTCATGCCAGCAGCTCACAACGTAGAATTTTTGCTCACAAGACTCTGCAGCTTAGAGGGAACATTGAGCCCCACACCAGGTTTAAGCATCACTCAACTGGCAGGAGACCTGCAGAGCCAGAAGAATGCTCCCACTTTTAGGAGAAGAGGAAGGTGCTTTGTGCAAGGGCACAAGGGGGGGGGGGGTTCCTTCTCCCTGGGGCCAGAAATGAGGCTCAGAGGGTCTGGAGGGCAGGACGGTCTTGTCTATCACCTGCCTGCTATCAGTGGGGGCAGACCCAGTGACTTTTGCCCTGCAAAGTTGCTGGTTCTACTGATCTGAGGCCCCTCTCCTTCCTCAGACATGCAGCTGTCCTAGGGAGTGTGATTGCTAGACAATCTTGTGTCCGCTCTGATGGACAAGCAGATCTCAAGAGGTCTTTCCCAGCCCCATTACCCAAGACCCATTACTCACTGCTGGGCTAACTGAACCTGGAACCTTCTGCAGGCAAGACACAAGCGCCTCCTGGAAATTCCGTCCCCTCTTAACAAAGGAACAACTGACCGCCTGCTCAGCCAGACGATTGATCCACCCGGCTTGGGCCTGCTTGCCCTTGTTTGATTGCAACACTTAAGGCAGGCAGGGGTGGCCGAGCTGCCCCACGGGTGGCTCTTTCACACATATTGGGTGGCTCTTGAAGCCCCCACGGGCTGGCTTGGAAAAGGCATTCCCTTCTTTAAATCACTTCTCCAAGCTAGTCAGTGGCTTGGAGAATGCATTTAAAATTAGCTTTCTTCCTACCTCCCTCTCCCCCATCTATATTCCTTCCTTCCTTCCTTCCTTCCTTCCTTCCTTCCTTCCTTCCTTCCTTCCTTCCTTCCTTCCTTCTTCCTCTCCCATCTATATTCCTTCCTTCCTTCCTCCCTCTCCCCCATCTATATTCCTTCCTTCCTTCCTTCCTTCCTTCCTTCCTTCCTTCCTTCCTTCCTTCCTTCCTTCCTTCCTTCCTTCCTTCCTTCCTTCCTCTCCCCATCTATATTCCTTCCTTCCTTCCTCCCTCTCCCCCATCTATATTCCTTCCTTCCTTCCTTCCTCCTTCCTTCCTTCCTTCCTTCCTTCCTTCCTTCCTTCCTTCCTTCCTTCCTTCCTCCCTCTCCCCCATCTATATTCCTTCCTTCCTTCCTTCCTTCCTTCCTTCCTTCCTTCCTTCCTTCCTTCCTTCCTCCCTCTCCCCCATCTATATTCCTTCCTTCCTTCCTTCCTTCCTTCCTTCCTTCCTTCCTTCCTTCCTTCCTTCCTTCCTTCCTCTCCCCCATCTATATTCCTTCCTTCCTTCCTCCCTCTCCCCCATCTATATTCCTTCCTTCCTTCCTTCCTTCCTTCCTTCCTTCCTTCCTTCCTTCCTTCCTTCCTTCCTTCCTCCCTCTCCCCCATCTATATTCCTTCCTTCCTTCCTTCCTTCCTTCCTTCCTTCCTTCCTCCCTCTCCCCCATCTATATTCCTTCCTTCCTTCCTTCCTTCCTTCCTTCCTTCCTTCCTTCCTTCCTCCCTCTCCCCCATCTATATTCCTTCCTTCCTTCCTTCCTTCCTTCCTTCCTTCCTTCCTTCCTTCCTTCCTTCCTTCCTCCCTCTCCCCCATCTATATTCCTTCCTTCCTTCCTTCCTTCCTTCCTTCCTCTCCCCCATCTATATTCCTTTTCCTTCCTTCCTTCCTTCCTTCCTTCCTTCCTTCCTTCCTTCCTTCCTTCCTTCCTTCCTTTCCTTCCTTCCTACCTCCCTCTCCCCCATCTATATTCCTTCCTTCCTTCCTTCCTTCCTTCCTTCCTTCCTTCCTTCCTTCCTTCCTTCCTTCCTTCCTCCCTCCCTCCTCCCTCCCTCCCTGCAGCTCTCAAACATCTGATGTTCATGTCCTCGCGGTTCTCAAACATCTGACATTTATTCTATGTGGCTGTTATGTATGTGGACCAAGTGAAGACTGAGATGGGTGTTCCGGCCAAGCTCGTTGGAGTCTGATAGACTGAGCTTGGGGACTTGGGTACAATGGGCAGGACGATCCAAATCCCAACTGCCCTGCTCCAATCATGGGTTCCCTGCTGGTTTGAATGATCCAATAAACGTGCTTGCGTAAGAACCCTAAGTTGTATATCGTTGGCCCTGTGGACTCAGTTAGCCAGTCTTTGAGTGCAGCCCTATACTATGCTGTGCCAAATAAAGAGCCATGATCTTTATTGCATTGAACCCCCTATATTATAGTAGCTCTTATGTTAAGCCTGCCTCAAGGCCTTTCCTGGGCCCCAGTCCCTAGCTGGAGGGATTGTCCTACTTCCAGAACTCTGGTCTACGATGAGGCAGTCTGGGTGCTGGAAGGCCTCCAGAGGTGCTGAGGCCTGGTTGTCCTCTAGGAAGAGCAGGATCAGACCCATCCTGCAGAGAGAGGTCAGAGGATCCAGCCACTGCAGAGTCCCTCCGCTCCAAGTCTGGCTTTCTGCAGGGGGCTTCCCCCCCCCTCCACCGCCTCCCTCATTCTTTGCCCAGCCCCCGCCCCCTCTCTCCCCCCTTTTAAGATCCCAGCGTGTTTGCTTTTGACTTCATCCACTAAGTCAATAGTTTAAAGATGCCCTCGCCCCGCAAGAGTGGAGCCCCCCTCCCCGGCCCCCCCTCCCCTGTTCTCTTGGCTGGATAATGGTGTCCTTTTGTCAACTAATCAGAGCTCCCGAGGGGTTGGAGACAGATACAGATTCTTGACATTTGTCGGTGGAAATGAAAGGTGCATTAGGCAACGGCGGCTGCACACTCCATGGCGAAGTTCGACAACTATTCCCCCATTGAGAGTCCCATTCTGGTGTGGATACTTTGGTTTTAAAAGTTGTTTGTATATCTAAAGTGGGGGCTATTGAGGCCTGCTCAGAAAATGTAGCAATCGCCTGGAGGCCGGCTTCAAACGACTGCAAGGCAAGGAGAGAGTGGCTGGGGGCAGAAAATGGGGGGGGGGGGACATTAACATCTAATAGAGAAGGGAAAATGTTGTCCTAAATGGGAGTTGACCCGAAGTTCAATTTTTATTGAGAAATAAGGACAAAACACATCAGACAGGCCTGAAGTTTCAAAAAAAAAAAAAAAAGTTTTGTAACTTCTACAGATTGAATTGAGGGTCTCAAAGAGAATTCTCCGCAGTCTACAGAGCTGGATTCTTTGACTCCATAGATCTGCTCACCATCTCCTGAGGAACTTAGGGAAACAGTTAGCTCAAGAATATTCTCAAAGGTTTGGACTACAGATTGTTCCAAACAATCTTTCGATTTTGGGCTACTTTTCCAGATGCAACTTAAAAAAAAAAAAAGTAGGGAACAGCTAGCTTCTGTTGTTGTTTGAAAAACTAAGAACAAATTGTCTCCCTCAACGCCTTCCTCAGGCAAGATAGGCAGAGATAGCTGGTTTTAAAAACTCAGAGGAATGCTTTAAAGACAGGGCGGTTTTTTTTTCTTTTCTCCTGGCTCTGTCTGTGAAGAGTTTGAAAGATGGATTGGAAATTGCAGCTTCCCTGCTGTGAACAGATTCAACCGCATGCAGAAGAGAGGCCGAGTGCTTGGAATGAGATTAAGGGAGGGGGGCTGGACTCCGAAGAGCGGGGAGAATTTAAAACTGTCAGTGAGGAGGGAGCACACTAAATTTCCTCAACTTTTTGCTAAAAGCACCATGATGTTCGATGATGTTGCAACTTGGCAATATTTAGCTTCAAACAGAAATGTTTCTCAGCAGTGTTGAGAAGGGACAGTCAACTCTTCCACCAGGGAAAGAGAGTCTTGTGCTGCAAGAAGGGTTCACGCTTTGTCAGAAATTGCAGATTTGATCAAAATCATTGCCTTGACTTCTCAGACCTCCCCCAAAGGCTGTGCAGGCCGAAAAGGGCCTTGGAGTATTTCTGGGGCAGGCAAATGGAGGGTCACTTTGGAAACTGAAGGGGAACGCCGAAGGTGCAGAAGATACCTCCTCACGAAGATAAACCAAAAAGACACTGAAGGGAAGGAACCACCAGCTCTTGGGAACCCCCCTCCCTTTTCTTGAATAAGATGAAGGTCCCTCCAACTTTAGAAAGGGCTGCCTCAGGGAGAAGGGGGCAAGTTCTCTAACCTCAGTCCACTGGAACCTCCCTCCACTTCAAAGCAGGGACTTTTCCAGTGCTCAAAAAGCACCACTCCAGCAGGGTGTCTCTTGGGACTGATTCGCATGCCCAGAGGCCTCAAGACAGACCTCAGTGGCCAGCACCTAACCAGGCCAACCAGCTCCAAAAAGCCTTGCTTTGGAGATGGGTGGAGCGCCCAGTCCAAAGCACACCTGCAGCCAACCCCTTGGCCCTGGGTTCAAGACAACAAAGTGGGGGACACCAAAGGCAAGGGAGGAGCAGGCTGAACAAGGACCCTCCCCAGATTCAGAGGCAGCTGCAAGGACTTCAAGGGAGGGCTTCTTTGGGGCAGGAACGCACAGGAACACAGTTCCGGCTGACTTGGCATCAGGGAGTGTGGCCTAACATGCAAACGAGTTGCTGCTGGGCTTTTTCTACACAAAAGTTCAGTGGGAAACAATGGTGACATCAGGGGGTGTGGCCTAATATGCAAATGAGTTCATCTGAGCTTTTTCTACAAAAAAAGCGGGGGGGAGGGTAAGAATAGGGTTGAAAAAGCCTTTTCCTACCCTTCTCTAATTTTTAAAAATGTCTCCCTCATGTCATTTTGGTTACCAAATTCACATTTCCTTTTTGTTTCTTTCCTTGTTTGAGTGGAGCCTGCAAAAAAAAAAAAACTTGCGCCATTTTCTGTTTCCTCCCAAACATCCCCATAAATTGTATGCATTTTCCCCACGCTGTTTGTGCACCGAGAATTCGGCATTATATTTCATGAATCTAAAATAATACGCAGTGTACGTATAAGTACCATATAAGCTGCACATAAAAAGCTTCCTTTGCCAGATAAACAAATACATACACAGAAACAACGAGGGGGAGGAGAGAACAGAAAAAAGGCTGACTAACGAAGGATAAGCAAGAATAAAAAGGAATAACATAAGGAATTCTGGCTCCTCCTCAGTTTTTACATGGCAGCTTTATACACACACATGCTTCCATCACTTTACAATCTGAATGCAAGTCTCTGCTCTGGCCAGAATGCACATCTGGTTTTTAAAAACACGCTTCCTAGTCCCATGTTGGCAGTGTTCACACATGCAGCCCAGAAACCACAGGAGGAGAGCCCCAGAGGCTACTGCTGGCTAGCATGTCCTCATGTAGCTCCCTTTCTTGGGAAAGCCCAGAAGAGAATTCATTAACTTTTAACAGAGAGACGCTTCAAGTAATGCTGGATGACAACAGTTTTGAAAAGAGAGACCAACTTTCTTAAAAGACCTGCCGTCCCAAGAGGGATAATCTCCCTTCAAAGCAACTGGAGTATCGCTGCGAGATCGGTCTGGCTTTTAAAACTCCTTCTCCCCAGTACTAACCAGGAGATTTTTTTTTAATTAAAAAAAATGACCAGTTCCCCTCCCACTCTGAATACCCTTCAAAAAAACAACCCAGAAGATGACCAAAGGACATTCACACCCCAGAGGTTTCATCACTCCGGGTTCTCCCTGCGCCTCCTCCTCCCCCTCCCTCTCTTCCTTTTTTAAAAGAAGGGCAGGCCAGGTCAATTATCTGGCCACTTCGGGGGGCCTGAGACAAAGGCAGCAGTGAAACTGAAAAAGCTGCCAAGCCTCCAAAGGGAGCCCCTGAAAACAGCCACGTCCTCTGTCCTCTCTTCTAAGGGTCAGGCAGAGTGCTGCTTTCCAATTTTAGAAACAGGAAAACAACAACAACAGGGTGGTGAATGAAGAAGGACCTTCTCTCTCCTTTGGGATACCCCCAGGGGCAGAGAGAGGCTGGTGACCAGGACCAAGAAGCAGCAGCAGCAGCAGCTCAAAATAGCTCCCAATAACCTGCTGTTCTTCCAACCACCTAACCAGGAGGGGAGAGAGGAGATGGGTGCCCTTTGATGCCTGTTCTCGGCCCCCAGCCTCACCTTTTGCAAAACGAGCCGGGTCAAGAGTTCTGTTAGTCCAGAGTCCTCTTTCTCTCCCCTCAAGGAGCCTGATCCAGTACCTGTTTACTCATAAGTAAAATCTCATCGAGTTTATGCTTCCGGAAGTGTCACAGGATTGTCGTTTTAAGGATACCACTTTGGCTGGGGCAGACAAAGTGACCGGGAAGCTTCAGGGTGGGTCACTGCTGGGTGCCAAGTGGACCCTGTGGAGTTGGTAGAGGTGCTAGGTCTACTCTGCTCAGACCGGGGCCATGGAAACAATGACAAGTCCCACACGTGGCTGTCCCCGTGAGCCAAGAATGAGAGGAGGAGTTGTGACTCAGTGGCAGAGCATCTGCTTGGCATGCAGAAGGTCTCCGGTTCAATCCCTGGCACCTCCAGTTGAAAGGACCAGGCAGGAGGGGATGGGAAAGACCTCCGTTCTGAAACCCTGGAGATCAGCTGCTGGTCTGATAAGGCAACACTGACCTTGATCGACCAGTGGTCTGCTTCAATATATAAGGCCGATTCGTGTAATGAGTTTACTACAAAAGATTCCATCAGAAGAAGAATAGTTGGTTTTTAGACTCCCTTTTCTCTACCTTAAGGAGTCTCAAAGCAGCTTACAATTGCTTTCCCCCTTCCCACTATGAGCGGTGTTCCCTCTAAGCTGAGTTAGTGTGAGCTGGCTTACAGGTTTTTACCCTCCAGATCACACATTTTTGTCTTCGTTCAGGAAAAATGGTCCCAGAGCACAATAATTTATACAGGAGCTCACAACTGTAATAATAGTAGCTGACAAAGTAGAATTTTTGCTTACAGGACTCTGCAGCTTAGAGAGGTAGGTGGGGCTGAGCTACCTAACCTAGGGGAGATCATTACACCATGGAGTGGTGAGTTCCCCAAATTGAATTGGGCATCCTGCAAAGAAATGCTTCCTTTAGTCTGATTCTGAATCTACCACTCAAACAGGGGGGGGGGGGGGTTTAGAACAGGGAGAAAAAGTCCCACTGGCATTGGGTTTTTTTTTACATATGGGCCCCTTCCTTCCTCATTTTAAGGCTAAATGGAAACCCCCAACTCTTTGCTCCAACCCTTTGCATCATTCAATAAATAAATGTGGTCTCCTTTATTAGCTTTTCTCCTTCTCCCAAATGCAACCTGGTAGAAAGATTCTTTGAGAATCGACCCACCTGAGATTCCTCACCCAGAGAACTCCAGCCCAGGCGCTGCTTCAAATCAGGCCGAGGAGAAGTGTCCCCCCCCCCCCCCCCACATGGTGCCGGCTGCCTAATTAATCGATGTTGATTCCTGCACACAGGCCCCGGCTGCCTGTAATGTGATGAACCTCCTTTGTAGCCATGTCACCACAAATGTTTCCGATAAGGAAAAGCACCCAAGGATCAAAGCGCACTAAGCTGCTCAATTTCCCCCAAGCTCCCTCCACTTCTCCCCCTCACCTTCTGCCTCGCCTCGCCTCTCCTCTCCTCCCCTCACTCATGCTCTGCTCTGTCAAGTTCTCCGCAAACCGCGCACACGTACATACACAATTTAATTTTTTGTTTAAAAAATGGAAGATCTCTTCTGATCTTCTTGCACCTCTCTTCCAACTCTTTGCCTGCTCCCTCGCCCTTGGCCATTCTACACTTGAGGTGCATTTAAAGCCAGGCAGGAAACTATCCGTTATTTCATGACATATATTTCATCAAAGTGTGTGTGCGTTGAAAGGATGAGAACAAAGCAGGAGTCCAGAAGCCCCTTTAAGACCAACAAAGTTTTATTCAGAATGCAAGCTTTCGTGTGCCTGCACACTTCTTCAGACAAGGAATGAGGTACAGTAAGCAGAGCTACATATAGCTGGTGGGATTTGGAATGCAAAGCTTTAAGTAACTCTGCTTACTGTACGTATACTTCGCCTGAAGAAGCGTGCGTGCACACGAAAGCTTCCATTCTGAATAAAACTTTGTTGGTCTTCAAGGTGCTCCTTGACTCCTGCTTTGTTCTGCTGCCCCCTGGATCTATCCACATTGCAAGGATGAGGCATGGATGTTTTGCCTTGGGCAGGGCTGCCTGAAGCAAGGGCAGACCAAGGGAACCACATTTGGGGGGAGGGATTGGAAACTGTCAAGAACTCACCAGGGGACAGGAAGCCAACCTTCCTGCATGCATGTTCTGTTGCTGGGTGAGTGTGATCTCCTACAGGCAATACAGCTCCCTTCCCGCTACCTGAAATGCTTTCAACTGGAGACACCGGGGAGAGGCGTGGCAGAGAGAGGGGTGGTAGTTAAGAGCCTCTGAGGAGCTGGGTTTGATTCCCCCCTCCTCCTCCACATGAAGCCTGCTGGGTTACCCAGCTCTCCCAGGACTCTCTCAGCCCCACCTGCTTCCCAAGGTGTCTGTTGTGGGGAGAGGAAGCAAAAGGGAATGTAAGCCACTTTGCAACTCCTTTGGGTAGAGAAAAATGAAGTATAAAAACCAGCTACTCTTCTCGCTCGGTGGGTGGGTAGGTGGTGGCCCGAGTCCAGCCTTGGTAATATCCAGAGTGGTGTAGTGGTTGGCGTGTCAGACTAGGAGCTGGGAGACCCAGGTTCGAATCCCCCCCCTCTGCCATGGAAGCCTGCTGGGTGACCTTAGGCCAGTCACACCACTCTCAGCCTAACCTACCTCGCAGGGTTATTGCGAGGATAAAACAGGGGAAAGAGAAAAAAACGTAAACAGCTTTGGGTCCCCATTGAGGAGAAAGGCAGAGCATCAATGAAGCAAAGAAATAAAATATCCAATGAAGAGAGTCAAATGTAGCCATGCCCTGGAGACATCTTGGAAGCTAAGCAGGACCTACTCAGGTACTTGGATGGGAGACCTCCTTGGAATACCAGCAGTCGGGAGGCAAAAGCAGGCTGTATCAAGGCTCTGAATGTCCTCCATGCCTCAGTAAGGATTTCCAAAAGTCACTGTGACTTCCCAAGCATGCACGCACACACACACACACACTCACAATGCCCAAAGAGAGAGACAGTCAGAGATAATGGCGGCTGGCCAAGGCCCCTGACTGAAGAAGAAGACAACGTTGGATTTATATCCCGCCCTCCACTCAGAGTCTCAGAGTGGTTCACAATCTCCTTTATCTTCCTTCCCCACAACAGACACCCTGTGAGGTGGGTGAGGCTGAGAGACAGAAGAAGAAGGCTGTAGATTTATACCCTGCCCTTCTCTCTGCATCAGTCTCAGAGCAGCCCACAATCTCCTCCCCCCCCCCCCCACAGCAGACACCCTGTGAGATAGGTGGGGCTGAGAGGGCAGTCACAGCAGCTGCCCTTTCAAGGACAACCTCTGCCAGAGCTATGGCTGACCCAAGGCCATTCCAGCAGCTGCAAGGGGAGGAGTGGGAAATCAAACCTGGTTCTCCCAGATAAGAGTCCACACACTTAACCACTACACCAAACTGGGACACAGGAGAGTTTCTAAATCAGCGCAGACTCCGTTGGGCTAAATAGACGGACAGGATTTGGCACACCTTGAAACTGCATATGAATGGAACTTCCGGCATGCCAAGACACACAATCTTAGGCTCTCATCCTGTCCTCCCTTCCTGGAAGCTGCTCTCATCACCAGTCCACCTTACCCATTTCTCTCTGCTTCAGCTGCAGCCTGAGCTGGGCAAACAAAGGCCTTTTCGAGCCCAGCAACCCAAGAGCTTTTCACTGGAGAAGGAGGGTATCAAACCCAGGGCCTTCTGCATGCAAAAGAAGTGCTGTCCCTTCCACTAATCTTGCACAGATACTTGGATATTTTGCAGCATCATGTTAGTGTTCATTTCTGGAATACAAGCATTGCTTAAAGGAAGCGAAGGGCACCTGTCACCTATCTGGAGTGGGCCAGTCCTGGAGGACATGAGGTACAAGAAGGCTTCTCTGAGCGTGCAGAGAGCGCATTTCCTCTCCAGTAACTTGACAAGCCCCAGCATTTCTCAAAGCCGAAAGAGGGGCAACATATTTTACCTTACACACCCATTTTAGAACTAAGCATTGATTCTTGTTCTTCTCTTCTCTTTTTTGGGGAGAAGAACAATTGAGACAAAGAACGTAGCCATGTAGTAAGACATAGATAGACTAGCTGGTAAGCTAGATTGTTTTTCTGTTTTAGCCCAAGTACCCTCTCCTGATGTTTTCTAGTAAACTTCTGATGCTAAAGTTTACTAGAAAACATCAGGATAGGGTACTTGGGATAAAACAGAAAAACAATCTAGCTTACCAGCTAGTCTATCTATGTCTTACTACATGGCTACGTTCTTTGTCTCAATTGTTCTTCTCCCCAAAAAGCATTTTGTCAGGAAGAAGAGCAATAAAACTTGCATACAAGATCAAAGCATTTCACACCTAACATCCTCTCTGACCAATGTTGTGTTTACATCTTTCTCGGGTAAAGTAAGAACCATCCCACAATTGAGTTTAGGTCACAATACATCACTTCCTCTATCAGGTAAACAAACAGTTAACTATATAATGGCTGGAATGTACATAGCTTGTATTCCAACATCACTTCTATCCCTAATCCATAATTTGTGAGGGGCACATTGTGTCACTCAGCGACAAGGAAGAGCCAGCTGAACACCAAGCTCCCATAGTTAACACACCATCATGGAAGAAACTATGGCTGAAATTTTGCCCAGCTTCTTGCATACCAGGCACAGCACAAGAGGAATTCTTGCACCCAGGTCCCCTGAAGCCCGCTGGAGAATCCAGTATACATTTTTTTGTGGTGGTCTCCAAGTCCAGTTCCAGAGGGGCAAAGCTGAAGGGGAGTGTGAGTTTTCATTAATTTACCTGCAAGCTGCATTCAAAGTCTATGTGACAAAAAGGCAATACATGTATTTTCCTTTTTTTAAAAGCAGTCCAGTAAAGGAATCCGTTTGATGTCTTTCAAACAACTTCCTACAAGGGTGGCCACCTCAAAATAAACAAGAATAAGCACGCTTCCCTTATTTTTTTCCCCTTTAGCATTCCACAATATTACACTAGCATGGGACTTGGGACAGAGCAACTGAGGGAATTTCCAAAATAAATTCTAGAAATGGGGCACAGGCAATTTGCCACCCTTTTAATGGTCTTCATGCCCCCTTCCCCCAAATGCAAAAAAAGACAACTGCTCTGTGCGTGTGTGTGTGAATACTTGGCTCATCTGCATATGCCACAAGACCCTGTATACAATCTTGCAAGTTAAAAAAATAAAAGCAAAGGATTCCTGATGCAGGATTTTGTAAACAAGAGTGGGTAACCGTCCAAAATTTGGGGAGAAATCCAGAGAATTTAGGGAGCATCCCTAGTAAGAAACCAGAGATGTGTTGAAAAAACAAGCTAAGTGGAGTCTCTATAATATCTGACAATTTAAGTTTCACACTGCCATCCAGGAGATTTCCCCAGTGTTCCCAGAAAACATGTGATCCCCACCATCAGAAACCCAGGACAACATCCCCTGGAGATTTCTAAGATTTGATCTTTGGGTTCAGATTCTAGTCTTCCACATTTGCTGGGTTCTTTACCACTCTGCTGAGCACCACTTGATGCTGCTTTATCCCAAATCAGCTCAGTCAGTCATTTCCCCTGAATGGTTGCAGGGCATTAGGATTGACATGATACCTTGGAGTATCAAGTCACATTAGCTTATTTTTGTAACATGTTTTTTGAAGCCACCAAAAGTCTACACAGGAAAGATCCAACCCTTCAGCTGACAGAATTTGTTTTCAGTGTTCTAAGACTTGGTCCAGTTTAAAGTGAAATGAAAAAGAGGCCTCTGAGAACACACAGGGTGTGTTCACACTACACATTTTGCAACTGATTTTGCTGTTCTTACGCCGTAAAAATCCCAGTTGCAAAAACGCATTGTTTAGTGCAGTGCGAACACATCCACAGAATGATTTTTCTCGCACCAGTGAGTAAAAAAGGTGTCTAAGATTGCAAACTGTGCTTTGCACACAGAAGGCATTCAAGCTCGATCTCTGGTTTCAGGATCCCAGGCGTCAGGAAAGTCCTTTCTCGGCCGCTGACCTTGAAGAGCAGCTGCTGTCCAGAGAAGGCGATCCTGAACGTTTGACTTAGGATGTCACTGAAGGTTCTAAAAAAAAGCCTGGAGCTGGGAAGGCCCTCAGTCCTAACCTGCTACAGCTTTCTCTACAGAAACCAAGCCCAACATATGTGCCCTGGAATGGCCAAGAAAATGCAAAATGGCCAGATTTTATGCTTGGCCACCCTAGTCAGAGAAGGAAAGAGCCAAAAATATATACCAAATAATTAAAAAATGGAGAGTGGCACATTGCTTGTTGGGGATTAAGGAGGGAGGCCTGAGATGAGCCTATATCCACAAAGGCCAGTTTGATGTAGGCAGGGCTTTTTTTTGTTGAAAAAGCCCAGCAGGAATTCATTTGCATATTAGGCCACACCCACTGACATCACCATTGTTTCACACAGGGCTTTTCTGTAGAAAAAGCCTATCAGAAACTTGTTTACATACTAGGGCCACACCCCTTGACACCAAGCCAGCTGGAACTGTGTTCCTGCTATTTTTTTAAAAAACCCTGGATGTAGTGGATAAGTGCGCAGATGCTTATCTAGGAGAACCAGGTTTGATTCCCCATGTCTCCACATGCACCTGTTGATATGACCTTGAGTCACAACAAGTTCTCACAGGTCTGTTCTGCCTCAAGAGCAGTTTCTGTCAGAGCTCTCTCAGTTCCACCTACCTCATAGGATGTCTGTTGTGGGGAGGGGAAGGGAAAGGAGATTGGAAGTCACTCTGAGACTCTTTTGGGTAGAGAAGGGTGGGATATAAATCCAATTTCTTCTCGCCTTCTTCTCCCTTGGGACTCTTTCCCAGTCCCTGAGTTAGATCTGACAGGGACCTATGTTTAGCATTGTCCATTCATCTTTAGGTAATAAACCACCATTTGGTCAAAGCAGGAGAAACAGAGGAGGGGCTTGTCATGCAGGGGAAAGGGATTCTGTTTTGCATGCAGAAAGCCCTGCATTTAACCCACAGCATCTCCTGTTAGAAGATCTCAGGATGTTTCTCTGCCAGAGACTTTGAGACAACTTCTGCCAGTCAGAGCAGATAATACAGAGACAGATGGGCCAATGGTCTTTCTTAGTAGACGGCCAGAATAAGTTTGCTCAGATTCAACAAGAAATATCACCCTTCGCCCGTCCAGCTGAGCCAATCTTGCATTCACATTCTACATTCTTCTTCAGTGGGCCATAACAAAGGTATTCCTTTGCTGTCCCTCAGGGGTGGAATTCTAGCAGGAGCTCCTTTGCATATTAGGCCACACACCCCTGATGTAGCCAGTCCTCCATGAGCTTATAAGGCTCTTTTTTGTAAGCTCTTGGAGGATTGGCTACATCAGGGGGTGTGGCCTAATATGCAAAGGAGTTCCTGCTAGAATTCCACCCCTGCTGTTCCTAATGGGTCAAAGTGGCTGGCCTGCCTGGACTCCATTGCTTGTTACCGGGGCTCCCTCTAAGCTACAGAGTCTTGTGAGCAGAAATTCTACTTTGCGAGCGACTGGAATGAAAGCTGTGAGCTGCTGCATCAATTCGTTTGCTCTGGAGCCATTTTTCCTGAGCTTAGACAAAAATGTGCGAGCCGGAGGCTTAAAATCTGTGAGCTAGCTCACACTAACTCAGCTTAGAGGGAACAGAACCAAGTGGGAGTCCAGCAGCACCTTTAAGAGCAACCAAGTTTTATTCAGAACGGAAGCTTTTGTCTGAAGAAGCCTGCATGCACACGAAAGCTTCCGTTGGTTGGCCTTAAAGGTGTCCCTGGATTCCCGCTTTGTCCTCTCAGACGAACACGGCTGCCCACCCGGATTTATCAGCTTAGAGGAAGCACTGCTTGTGAACCTCCTCTCCCCAGGGTGGCTTGGGACATTAAAGTGACCCTGCTGGAGCCAGGAGCATGGGCTGAATTGCAGAGTCTGCTCTGCTTGGGCCTGGGACACCCCTCAAGTTTGTGCCCAGTAGACCCTGTGATGTTCTCGTGGTTCAGCTGAGGGGTGAGGGGTGTCCCAGGCCCTGAGGGGTGTCCCAGGCCCAAGCAGAGCAGACTCTGCAATTCTGGCCACGAGTGAGCCTCCAAAGCAGCAGCCTGCCAACACTCAACGGCCAGCCTGCCCCACCCTCTCCCCGCTGCCAGCCCTTAAGTGGGGCTGTTCCTCTTCCATGGGTGCCAAAGCCAGGAGGAGAGGTCTCCACTGATTTCCCTCCAGCCAATACTCCCTCTAAGCTTTGGAGTCTTGTGAGCAAAAATTCTACTGTGAGCTAGCTCACGCTAACTCAGCTCAGAGGGAACACTGCTCCTGACCACAGCTCTGCCCTCCGTCTCAGGGTGGTTTCAGGTGTCCAAAGGAGGCCTTCTCATGGATAGACAAAGCTGCCTTTTTTTGAGAGAGACCAGGACAGTACTGGAAAAGCTGGTAAGGAAGATCTTCCCAATTTGGGGGTCTGGAGCCCCATAAAAGGCCACAGATGGGGTTAAATTAAAAGGACTGATAGTAAAATCAGGGCAACGGAAGTATCCAGTAGACAGTAAAATGATGTTGTTAACTGGACTATTAGAGCCTGATTATGGAATCACGGGGCTGTTGTACGTAACTAAGATTTTGAATAATCAAAATTTGAATGTGTTAATCTTAGAATCCATGACTGCTCTTCACTTGTAAGTTGCTGGAACTGCAATGGCCAATGGCTTTACGCAATAAATTTTTTACTGACTGACTGACTGATTCGACCGGATCCAAGCCATGAGGTTGTGTCGACCTGTATGAGGCCTCTTCCTGTGGAGCGGAACGGCTTGTCTTGGAAACAGCCTCATGTCTGGGTCCAACTCTGAAGAATTGCGGTCCAGGAATTGGAGGAAGCAGCAGCAGTGAAGTTCAGAAGCCTGGGGTGCAGACCTGGCTTCTTCTGACCTCACCGGGGGCCACAGGCAAGCCTCCTTGTCTTGCCCCTTCCCTGATAAGACTGGCCTACCTTACAGGAGCATCCTCAAGAGAACTGGGATAAGGGAGCCTGCGACGCTTCCCAAGGCTTCAGTGTAAATGCTAAGTATTATGATCATTTCAGAATCATTAGTATCCAGGAGGCTGAGGTTGATACGGATGCTATTTCTATTACATATTAAGGTTAGCTCTTCTGCTTGGAGATTTTGTTCTTATGAAACAAAAGTCATTTTTGAAGAGACAATTTCTCCCCCCTTCCTCCCCCCCCTCTGGTTTTATCCTAACGCTCAAGTAAGTATCTTTAAGCTTAAAGGCTAATCATTGTATATGCTTCAAAATCCTTCCATGTAAATTCCACTGGAAAAAAAATTTTTTTTTGGAAAAGCTTTTTTTTTTTTTGATGGGGGAGTGGGAGTTGAAGAAGAATGAGGAGGGAGGGGGAGAGAGAAAGGGGAGGTTAATCCCGGTTTAATGCTCTGATGCGGTTGCAGGACCACGGCAAGACTTGCTGCCGTTATCTCTCTTCAACATTTGGGTCTCCGATATTTCACCCAGCCAAATAGCTGCGAGAGAAAAGTGCGGATGGAGGCAAGTCCTGATGCCTGCAGGAAAATATGGTTTTTAATATCTAAATAACTCCCCCCCCCCAAACACTGTCTCTAAATCTCTCCTTCCACCAACTCCAAAGATGATGGATTCGTTTGAAGTGTTCCTGCCTCTCATCTTTTCCAGCGTCTTCTTTTTTTTATAACCAAGCTTATTGCAAAAAAAAAAAAGGGGGGGGGAGAGTGTAAATATAATTCCTTTAACCACACCGGTGGGGAAATCGTTGCATCTCTCCTTTTCTTCTCTGCCTTTTGTCATCCAGGATCCAGGGAGACCCAAGCTTCTGTGCTCTTCCACAGAAAACGCACAACTATTTAAATGTTTTGGATCCAGACAGCACCGCACACCTCCTCTCAGGCTGAATATTTGACATAATGTGGCTCACTTGAGAGAGAGAATGTCTTAAAATCTTGCAATGCATGCCCCTTAAAGCAGGGATGGCCAAGGGTAGCTCTCCAGATGTTTTTTTGCCTACAACTCCCATCAGCCCCAGCCAGCATGGCCAATGGCTGGGGCTGATGGGAGTTGTAGGCAAAAAACATCTGGAGAGTTACCGTTGGCCACCCCTGCCTTAAAGGATGCGATACTGCAGTTCATTCAAGCCAAGGGGACTGGGTTCTTAGATGCCCCTGTGGCCTGAACCGAGAAGGGCTACTTTGATTTGTTGTCCAACAGAGCTGAGGAACCCCTGGGATTATGTTGGGTTCAGTAGCCACCCCGTCTGCTCGGACTGCTGGGCTGCCCCATACCGTATGACTGTGCAATCCAAAGAGTGTGTCAGTATATTTGAGAAAGACAATTTAGATGGGCCATTCATGCATATTTGTCTTCTTCAACTGTATCTGCAAGTCCTAGTCTGAGCCCAACTGCATCTGCTCCTCTAGAGCCAGGACAGAACTCAGCCTGCAGTTCTAAAGACGGCAGACATGAAATCTGCCTGCTTCTGAGTCAGACCTTCTCCCCTTGGTCCGTCATGGTCAGCATTGTTTGCAGGGCCAGCCCTAGACTGTCTGGAGCCTCCTCTCCACTGATAACATTGAGTCACATGGGGGGGGGGTTGACCAATTTGGCGCCCCAAGAAGGCCAGCACCCTAGGCAAGTGCCTCGTTTGCGTAGTGGCAGAGCCGGCCCTGATTGTTTGCTCAGACTGGCAGCTGCTCTCCAGGACCTCAAAGAGAAGTCTTTCACATCACCTTGCTCCCTTCAACTGGAGATGTTGGGGATTGAACCTGGAACCTTCTGTCCACCAAGCAGAGGCTCTTACCACTGAGCTGTAGCTCCTCCCACACACTGATCATATGAACTCAGGGGCAAGACTCTCGATTGGCTCTCTAGAGAGCTGGTCTTCTGCAGACTACAGTTCTGTAGGCAAGTCCAGATCTGATTCCCAGGAAAGCCAACTTTTCCTGTTCTATGTACAATTATTTTCTAAAATCAAGTGCCCTTTGGGAGCTCCAAACCACTAAATATGCTTTCATTTTCGGGGGTGGGGGAGAGGAACGCTCTTTCCCCCTTTTTCTCCAGAGCAAGCTGGTGTATAATAAATTTAAGCGTTCTAGACAGCCATCTCTGGGACTCTTTGACTCAACTCACTCCCATTCAAGAAGCATTTCCCACAAGTTGTGAAGAAAGTTTGCTTTGAGCTGGAACATTCAGGGGTATCACTTTTAAATTTCTGGACCGTCTTTTGTTCCAGAACAATTACTCCGCTTTGTGGGCAACACACTTTTGTGGGCAACACACAGTGCCACTAGGCAAGCAGTGTAGAATTCCAGCTGTCCCTTCTGGATACAACCCTTTTCACAATGCTGTCCGGATAACTGAAGGCAAAATTGTTGGACTTTACGAGTTACCAGCATTTCCAGTCATTATAGAGTGAGCTGTTGTTGTTAGTACACAGGATGCTGCAGAACTAAGTAGTAGTAACCAATTAAAAATAGATTTGCCTGGGAAATTTGTGGGTGTTACTTAATAAAATGAACTAACCTGTCACCCCTCTATTAGATATCAATAGATTGATTAGAATAAATGCTTTGATCTTGTGTGCATCTATTTACATGTTTTATTGCAGAGCTTCTGTTCTTTATTCTGAGCATGAAGAAGCCGCCATGGAGCTGTTAGGACACAAGTCTGGAGGCTAGCGTGTATCCTTTGTTTCTTTTCTCCAAAGTTCCTTACCCTCTTATCTTGTAGTAAAGTAATTTCCTTTTAATCAAACACACAGTGTACGGCTCTTGTTTTAACTCTGCATTTAATATCCCAGTATCTAACAAAAATACAGAAGATCTCTCTTACAAAAATGCAGTTTGGTTCTAGGGCACACACTTTTTGTACAGCCAATCACTGCTTTCTAGCACTGCCACCAGGATCCAGTGGTTTCTCCGAAGCAGAACCACTTCCTGGCCAGCTCTAGAAAGGAGGTGGCAAAAATTGCTTAATGTAAGAGCCACACAGAATAAACATCAGGAGTTTGAGAGCCACAAGACATGAATATTCGATGTTTGAGAGCCGCAGGGAAGGAAGGAAGATAGAGGATAGATGGATGGATGGATGGTGGGAGAAAGGAGGGATAGAAAGCAAACAACTTTGATTTTTAATGCTGGATGGCTTGGCTTGCCAAAGTGATTTCAAGAGAGAACTGCCTTCTCCAAGTCAGCCAGTGGGGCGGTGGGGGCTTCAAGAGCCACACAATATGTGTGAAAGAGCCACACGTGGCCCCCGAGCCACAGTTTGGCCACCCCTGCTCTAGAGCCAGGACAGCAAAGAAGCCGCTTCTCCTCTTAAGAACATAAGAGAAGCCATGTTGGATCAGGCCAACCGCCCATCCAGTCCAACACTCTGTGTCACACAGTGGCAAAAGTTTTATATATACACACTGTGGCTAATAGCCACTGATGGACCTGTGCTCCATATTTTTATCTAAACCCCTCTTGAAGGTGGCTACACTTGTGGCTGCCACCACCTGCTGTGGCTGTGAATTCCACATGTTAATCACCCTTTGGGTGAAGAAGTACTTCCTTTTATCCGTTTTAACCTGTCTGCTCAGCAATTTCATCGAATGCCCACGAGTTCTTGTATTGTGAGAAAGGGAGAAAAGTACCTCTTTCTCTACTTTCTCCATCCCATGCATTATCTTGTAAACCTCTATCATGTCAACCCGCAGTCGACGTTTCTCCAAGCTAAAGAGTCTCAAGCGTTTCAGCCTTCTTGACATACAGAACCCCTGTCTAGATAAGCAACTTTCCTAGGGCAAAAAACAACCTTTCTTGCTCTCGATCCTGCCCCTCACCTCCTCCCCCCCCCCTTTCCGCAAAAGCAAATTCTCTTCCGTGAAGCCTGGGCAGAGGCTCTAGAGAAGGTCCCCTCTGCTGCCGGACTCCACAGATGAGTGGGGGCCTTGCAGGACAGGGGATGCCCGCCCCCCCCCCTTGTCAAGGGAAGCAGATGTTTCCAGTGATCAGTTCTGTCTGGGCCCCACTTCATCCACAGTGACCCCCCCCCTCACACATGCTGGAGTCCCCCCCCCCCCCCCAGCCCTAGGCCAGGTCCAGGCAGGCAAGCAGAAGGCAAGTGTGTGTGTGGGCGGGGGTGGGTGTTAGGTCTGCGGTTTGCCTCTTCTGATGCATGACTCAGGGTCTCTTGGCTACACTGGGATCAGCAACACTCCACCACCCAAACTCACCAAACGAATGAAGCAATACTTTAATGCTGAATATGCTAGGGGAGGTTTTTTTGGGCGGCGGGGGGGGGGGGGGGAGAGTTGCAGAGAATTCTCTTTCAGACAGCACTTCCGTGGGAACAGGTAAAGGTGGGGCAGCTCGGGGGCTACACAGAATTCTTCTTCAATCTCTCCCTCCTCTGGGCAAGGTCTCCTCTTCCAAGCCTTTTCTCGCAAAAGGCAAGCCTCTTCTCCCTCCCCCTCCCCAACACACACACACACACACACTTCATCTGGCTGACTTTGGGCCACCTCGACTGGGGAAGAAGTTTTGTCCGGCCCACAAGCGCCCTCCTTGGGGCTGCTCTACAGGACCGGCTCGCCTGCAACCCCACCCCGCCCCCCAGCCGCTGCCGGTGCCCTCTGGCAGGGGGAGCGCCGGGCAGACCTGGGGGGCAGCAGCTCTGACCGGCGCCGGCTTGCCTGTCCTCCGTTGTGCTTCTGCAAGAGAGGGACATGACAACCTCGAGGTCCCCCCCCCCCACCATGAATGATGGCCCCCTTCTCAAGCCTCCCCTGGTGGGGGAAGGCCAAGCTCCCCGCTCTCCTTTGGGCAGCCGGGGGCTGGGGGGCCCGCGCAGGGTCTTCCTCAGAACCACAGGGATCCCCCCCCCCGACAGGTGTGTCAACGCAGACTAATCACTCCAGGTGTGCAGCCAAAGGAGAGAGGGACGCTCCTCGGGCCCCGCCCCCATCGGGCAAAGAACTTCCTCTCCCTTGACCGCTCCCCCCCCTCTTTGGAATCGACCACGCCGCGCTCGCCCCCCCCCACTCCTCCCGCTCCCCAACAACACATTTGAGAATCCCCTCTCCAACAACACGTTTGAGAATCGGCTAAAGGTTTCAAATATACTTTCCAAAAGAAAAAAGAAAAAAAAATCAACGCAAGTTTTCAGCCTCAAAATATTTTGTTTTCTTTTTAAATTTTAGAAAATGGTTTTTTAAAAAAAAGACACCAAGCTTCTTGTTAAAAGGCAGATCAGGCTGGGGTCGCAGCCCGCGCCGCCCGCCCCCCCTCCCCCCGTTTTCTTTTTGGTCAGCAACCTAAGAAGCCGCGATCCCGGATCCCTTAAGCCGGGAAGCAGGACCCGAAGAGCTGAATAGAGAAAGTCAGTGTTCTGCCGGGTCCTTCGGGCCGCGGACGAAGCCAGAGGCTGCCTGGGGGCTGCGGTCCTCCTCGGCAGGGGAACTACCCCCCCCCCGGGGGCCCTAATGAGGTCTAAAAACAGCCGGGCGGTGGGCGGAAGATAGAGGGGTCTCTCTCCGAGAAGACCGAGAGGGGCTTCTCGGCCTAGACTAGACCTCTGGAGACTCCGAGGGAAGGAGTCTTGGGGGCAGAATTGAGGGGCAGCTTCCTCGACGCCCCCGTCGGTCCCTGAAGGAGGAGGGGGGGCTTTTGTTTGCTGCCTTTTTCGTTTTTGCACCTCACATTCGTTTTTTGCTTCGGGGAAATCCCTCTGTCGGATGAGTGTGGTCACTAGAAGAAGAAGAAGCCCAGCAGCATTCTTTCGGAGGCCCCGATTCGGTGCCAGCCTCCGTGGGAGCAAACCCCCTTCGACTGCTGCGGGAAGCGGCGTCTAGTGTCGCTCGCCCAAGCTTCTCCGTGCAAAGAAGGGATCCAGCCCTTCTGTCCCCGACGCAAGAAAGCGGCGGGAAGAAAGAGCTTCTGAGAAGGAGCGTTTCCAGAGCGGGATCCTGCCCTTCCGAGGCTGGGGAGACAAAGGGGCGCGGAGGGAGCCCGGGGGGAGAGACGAGTCTGCTCCAAAGAGCCCCCACCCCACTTCAATACTCTTGATAGCCACGCGTTGACTTGGGCGCACCCAATTTGGGGGTCAGAAACAGAGCCGATCACCGGTAGGGCTTTCTCACGAGTAAATGCTTTTAAGGGAGGGGAATTACAGGCAAAGCCCGCAAAACACAGCCATGCCCTTTGAAGGGGAGCGGAGGAAAAACCAGGGCAAAAGGAGCGGCGATGCTAAACGCCTAGCGTTGGGAGATGAGGTCCCCTTCAAACATTTTTATTTTTAAAAAGGGCTGCTTCCCAGTAAAGATATTTGCATTCTGCATAGGAAGGACTCCTCTCCGTTTGTTTCCACCACAAATGCCGAAGTTCACACTCGACTGTCGTCTTTAAAACACCGGAGAGAGAGGCGCGGCCAGGAATCCCTCCAGAGCCGCCTAGCCAGCTTACTCACGAGTAACAAGCACGCACTGAGTTATTTCCTAGCTGAGTGGAGGCGTCCCTAACACGCTGGTCAGTCTCCTTCCCGGCTTCCCTCCCTGTCCGCCCCCCTTTCCTTGATTGGAAATGCCAAATTAATTTCATTTGCTAATTTAAAAGCCCCAAAGTCCCCGCCCCTCGATTCTTAGCAGGTCTTCGACGTGAGAATATGGGGTGGGGGGAGAGAAGGAGGGAGAAAGAAATACATCCTGGGCTCTAACTAGAGACAGGAATATATCCGTAGCTAAATAGGTATATACAAGCGCATCTGTCAATTTCTGTAATACCGGCACCTATTTTCTTGGAGGTGCCTAGGAGCACGATTAACACAAGGCGAGGTCTCCATCCCTCGCAGAGTTTACTCGGAAGTAAGTTTACTTGGTGGCACTCCTACTGCTTAAGGGGGGGGGAGGGAGTTTGTGCTTCCCGGCGGTTCAGAAACCCACCCCTTGCCCTCACAGCCCCCTGCCCTGAAAGCGAAAGGACCCGTCTAGCCAGCTAACCCCCCCCCCCGCAGCCACACACCTGAAACACCCCCTTTCCCTTCACACCTGAAGACCTGCTTGGACAGAAAGCGGCGTTGCCTTTCCGATCACGCCCCCTCCCCTGTTTCTCACCATCAGGTCTATCTGGGTTGGGGTGGGCGGGAGGGAGGGGGGGAAGGCCCCAGACATTACAGCCCCCACCCCTCTCAGTCTCTCACAAATCCAGTCCTACCCTCTTCTTTCTCTATATTTCCATTTCGCTCTGCTCCAGGGAGGAGATCTTGCCGCCAGATTGCGCCCCCCACCCCTCAATGCTAAACAATGCAAAAACAGCAACAAAACGCTCGAGTTTGAATAAGGTTTGGGGAACTGGGGGGGGGGGGGGAGGAAGAAGAGCAGGGGGGAGAAAAACCCCTCCGCGAAACCTCATGAATACCCGCCGAGGGCGAAGCCGAGTGAGCCGTTTAAAGATGAAAGTGCGAAGCGAATAAAGACTCAATTTAATCTGTCTTAAACCCCTTCAACTTCTCGTTTGTGCGGGGAACCCAAAGAGTGAGTCCTGATTGGGGATAAATACATTTCTTAACATGCCTCGGAGCCATTACGCCCCACTCCAACACCGCTCCCTATTCAAGCGCCACAGTTTTCATTACGGCCGCTAATAAGTCTTAACGTTATTAAATGCCAAGCGGATGATGGCGAGAAACAGACGCCGCCCGACGCCGCCGCCGCCACCGACCGACGACTTGTCTTGTCTTCCTTCCAGCCGGCCGCAGCGGCCGCGCAGGAGTCCGCCCCGCAGCCTTCCCGCGGCCGCCGACTGGGCTGGGGGCCACGGGCCACAAACGAGCCCCCCCCCGCTCCCGCTCCGCGGACCTCTGCGCTTCGGCTTCTCCGCCCTTGAAACGCAAAAAGCAGCCCAGCCGTCTGGTGGCTCCAGTGGCAGGGATGCCACGGAGCTGCTGCGGGCTTACTTTGGAGTAAACGCGGGCCAGACTGGGAGGGGCTGAAAGAGGAAATGCCCCCCCCCCAATAGCCTCTTCCCTTTCCCTTGTCTAACTTCCAGAGCTCCCCCCCCCCACCGGGGCCAAACCCCTCAAAGCAGCCGGCAGTCCAACAGATGGAGCGCGCGCTCTGCCTTGGCCAGCCTTTAAGGGCACGCAGGATTCGGAACCAAAAACCAATGGGCGGGGCGGGGCCTTCTGGCCCTCCAGTGCCTCTTTACTCTCCCCCCGCCCCCCCCCCCCAGCAAACCCCGGAGAGTTCCGCTAAGGGGGATTCCAAGGCAGCGCTAGAAAAGCAGCCCTGAAAGGTGAGTAGGGCGGGTTAGCTGGGCTCTTCAGCAGAGGGCAGCTTTCGTTTGGAGCAAACAGGCTTTGGGTTGCCCGGTGGACAGACAGCGAAGGGGGAAGTCTGCGCGACCTCTTGGGCCTCGCCGGGACCAGACATCCAGCTGTTCTCCTGAGCACCCGCCCCCTAATCCGAGCGCCCTTCGGGGGCTGCCTGGAAGCTCAGGACCGTCCTGCGCGCTCAGCTCTCGGCTGTTTCCCTGGGAAGCAAAAGCCTTCCCCCGCTCGCATTTGCTCTCAAGAAAACGAGCTCTGGATCGCAGCCTTTCCCCGCCTATCTGTGTGCGTCGCGAGGCCGGGAGACCCCAGCGCTCAGATGCCGCAAGAATGGAGAGAAGGCAGCGATCCCCCTCACGTTTACCCAGAAGTAGCGCCCACCGAATTCGTTTCCAGATTTTTGGGCAGGGAAAGGTGGCAGCCTGGTGGGGGGGGGAGGGGCGAGGAAGGGATCGCAGCCAGTTTGGGCGGATCCCCACGTCCTTTGTTTTCCCCACCGAGGACACAGCGCTGCAACCCTACGCGCCTTTACCTCGGTGTAAACTCAGCCTTACGCTGCGGATCTTCGTTCCAAGTAAAGACCGCTCCACTGCGGTCAATGGACCTTACCCGCGAGTAAACTAGACACTTTAAATATTCTATTTAAAAAAAAAAAAACCCTCAAAAACAAACAGAGATACGAGATTTTTTTTTTTTAAAGATACTCGAGAATGTCTAGCAAGTCGAGCCATTAGTAACTTTAACTAGGGCAATTAAAACTTTGGCAGGTTTGAGAGAACGATTTATGGATTAAGGGGCACGGGGCGGGGTGTTTAAAAAGGAATCTGGATCGCAGCTGGAAGGGGGGAGGGAGAAGGAAGAGCGAGCGAAAGAGGCCTGCCGGTTGGTTTGGGCTGGAGCCGGGGAGAAGAGACGCCCCCCTCCCGAAGGAAGCCCAGAGCTCCCGCCGCAAATTTTCCTGGGGGGGGGGGTGTTCAGCAGGAGCCCTTGGGGTGCAGAGAATGCGGCGGGAGGCCGAAAGGCGCCGGAGCGAGCCGCCCGCATTCTCCTCCCGAGTAAACTCCGCTCCCAGCCGTCGCGGCAGAGGCCGGGTCCGTTTTCTCGCGAGTGAAACATATCGGCGGAGAGGGGTCGATGGGCAGGTCGGGAAAAGCCTCTACCTCTACCGCGCTCTTCGGGAGAGCACTAATGGCAAAGAGCAGAGATTACTTTCGAGTAAAGGAACCCCCTCCCCCCTTCCAGAGCTTCAGCTGGCCGCTTCTGGGTTGCCCCCCACCCTTTTCGGGCCCGTTTCTGGGGCCGCCCGGCAGCCCTCTTGGCTCGACAGCCGCGCCTTTTCCCCAAAGTTCATTTTTCTTTCTTTCTTTCAAAAACCGATTCCCTTCCCAAGCCCCCCAGCCCAGATGCGCGGCCCATATGCGGGGGTGTGTGTGGTGTGTGTGTTGTCCTTTTGCTCCTGGAGCCGGAACAAGAGCGACGCTGGCCCCGAAGACGGCGGGGGGGGGGGGGCGGAGAGGGAGAGAAGCCTTTTGGCTGCACCCAGAAAGAAACGAAAAAACCTCGGGCCGGCCGGAGTTTTCTTAAACGCTTGCTTGAAAGGGAAGGGGGGGGGGGGAGGAAATAGCTCTCTCCTCGAAACACGCCGCGTTTAAAAAACACAACCTGGTTAAAACACTCGGCAAACGCACGCCTTTGGGGCTACAAAAGAGCCCATTTCCAACTGCGTCGGAGCAATCCGAATTGGGGGGAAAGACTCGCTGTTTGCTCCCCCCCGGCCCGCCGACAGGGGGGCCGCCGCCCCATATTACAAAACTATCGACCAGCGGGGCACGTTGAATTATGTATCGCCTATTCTTCCGGGGCTTCCTTTTCGCCCCCACCCTCTCTCGAAAACGGTGAATGAGAAGCAACCCAGTCCTCCCCCCCACCCCCTTTCTCTCCGACCCCTCTTTGAGGGGGGAGGGAAAGGAGGGGGTTTTTTTTTCTCCAGGGGGAGGGAGAAAATACAGCGTCGTCTCCTTTTAAAAGAAGTGTTTGCTTTTGTGGTCAAGCTTCAATAGACTTGGAGAAATCTTTGTAAACCGAAGTTCATCGCCAAGGTTAACCGAAAAGGGAGAGGAAAAGACCGAAACGGCCCCTTTTGTCCCCGGCCCCAGTTCAGCCTTTTGCGAGGCAACGTTGGAGCGCTGCAAAGGCGGCGCGGGGGTGGGGGGGGGTGGGGGTTCCAAGTCCACCTTCCACAGAGTTTTAGGGCCGGGTAGATTTTAAAACGAGTTTTAAAAACGCGGCGCCGTTTCCCCGGCCCGCTTAATTTTCAAGACGCACAATATGAAACGCACAAAATAATAATAATAATAATAATAATAATAATAATAATAATAATAATAATAATAATAATCGGAAATTCATTTCGGATCGACGGAAGGGGAGGGGATCTCTCTGCCACTCGCTTCGCCTCATTCCCGCCCCCCCCCCCCGCGGCTGCGAAGACCGCAAAACCTGCCCGGGACCCCTCTAAACTGGGTTTGCGGGAGCGCAAGGCCGCCCTCTCCGATTCAGCCCGGCTGTGCGCGTGAAAACAGCCGTCTGCTAAACAGGAGCTGGGGGAGAGAGAGACACAAGCCCCCCCCCCCAAAAAGAGGAACAGATTCCCTCCCCGGTGGGGACGGAAACAAAGCGAACTCTGCCAAGCACCAGTAACTCGGAAGTAGACCCGACCGGTGTCAATGAGGAGCGCGCCCAGAGCTCAGAGCAGACCCACCCGTCCACAAACCAATTGGGGCGGGTTTTTTTTGTTTTTTGTTTTTGTAAGCTTTTTGGAGGGGGGGGGGAGTCGGCCTTTCCACAACTTCTCCACGCCTCCATCGCCGCAGCAGCACAGCCTTTTGCCTCGTCCTGTGAAGGATTTCCTAGGAGTGACCCCCCTCCCCAAGACCCGCTCCCGCGTGTTCTGCGCGGCTGAAATCGACAAGCCGGCTGGACAGGGACGGAGAAGAAGCGCCTCTCTTCCGCCCCCTCCCCAGTTGAGGCCGGGATGCGCCCCCCTCCCCCCCTCCCGCCACTCCCGGGGCTGCCTTTTGGGAACGGGATCTCTTCCCCCCTCCAACATCAAGTTCACAGCTCTGCCTTCCTCAAAACCAACGCTCGAATTCCCCCCCCCCGGGGGGTCTCTCTCTCTCTCTCTTTTTTTTTTAACAAAAAAAAAATAACTTGGAAAGTATTAAAAATGCAAGTTCATGATTACGCTTCCCCCCCCCCCCTTCCAAACAAAAACACAAAAACCACGAAGCAAGGCCGCTGGTGGATGGATTTCAAAAAGGTCTCAATGCAAGCTGTTTTCCTGACCCTCCTCGATCAACTGCTAGAAAGCTTTTTTAAAACCCATATTTCAAAAGCAAAAATGGTTCTTTTTTGTCCCTACCCCCCATAAAACAGCGGGGGAATCTCTCGCTCCCCCAGTTGAAGTCTTGGCTCCTTCTCGTCCTCCGCAAAACCCCAGAGCCCGGAGGATAATTGAAAACGAGGCCCCCCCATCAGTCAGTTGTCAAAGGAGGTTTCAGGGGAGCGCTTAGGAAACACAAGCAGGCAGAGAGAAACCGAGCCCTTTAACAAATTAATTGAGGAACCTCACCGGCCTCCGTCCCCCACCCCCAAATAAAGCCTGTGTAAATAACTGATCTGGAGTGACTCCCGTTTTCAACCGGAGCTTTCTGTGTTTGCGCCTTTCCAACATGAGAGTCGGGATAGCCTCCCCCTCCCCCTCGCCGCAAATCAAAGGCTTCGTGCCATCCAGGTAACACATTAGCACTTCCCCCCCACCCCCTTCCCCCACCCCACTCCTCTCCAACCAGTTGTCTAATTTTATTAACACCCCCAACGCTCAAGATTTGTCTTCAAAGATCAATCAAGCTTTGAAAAGGGAAAGAGACACCCCCCTGGGGGACAATTTGTGTCTCCTGCAATTTTCTTTTTAATACTGGGGGTGTGTGAAAAATGAAAGGGAGGGCTGTGTTCCCTCGCTGCCCTCAGCGCCCCCTCCTCTCACTTAAGCGGCGCTTTTAAAAAATAAAAAAATAAAATAAAAAAGAGAGCGTCCTTTCAATCACAGGGCTTTAGATAGCGAGAGATTCTTGACGATATTGTTTCAGATAGCCCAACAGACAGAAGTTTTCTGGCCTGGCCGAGGCGCTCGCAATATCTGGCAGAGCAGCGCGTCATATCTGAATGGAGAACTTCACGCGCCCAATGTTATTTCAGACAGTGAAAAATTGACATCGCTCGTGGCAAAACAGGGTTACACTTGATTTAAAGAGCACTTCTGTTTGATTCTCTATTCATTTTAAAATTTGCTCAAGAAAACCCAAAGGGGCTGACCAGATTAAAAATTACTCAACGACTCGCAGCCGGGAAGGGAAAAGAGGCCGGCTGCGTGTGTCTCTCTCCAGCCTTCACACAGCATTGGGGGGTGGGAGGGAGGGGGCAGAGTTGATGTCCCACCCCCGCCCCCTCGCCAACCGCAACAGCGCTCTGTGCAACTCCAAAGCTTGCCCCATGCGCTTGGGACATGGGTCCCGATTTCGAGCAAACAACAAAAAAGAAAGGTTCCTTGTTTTGAATTCAAAATTATCGTTCAGGATTGAGCGTCTGAGAAATGGAAAACAGGAATCCGGTGCACCTTAAAATGTATAAGGGACAACAATCTGCTATTCCAACTTAATTACCCTTCGTTGTTGTTTCAGCCCAGGCAGCATAAACGAACAGTCACCACCCCAACTTGTGACTCTTTTAATCTGCTACAAAACACTTCCATGACTCGGTATACTTAACTCACTGCCCACTTTCTCTGTATTTAGGACTGCCTGCCATTCCATACTATTGTCTGATGGAGTGGGCTTAGAGCACAGGAAAGCGGACATCCTGAATAAAACTTCGTTCGTCTTAAAGGTGCAACTGGATTCTTGCTTTGTTCTAATGTTATAAACTTTTTGCTTAACAGATCATCCGCCACTGTGACCACTGGGCTCTTGGGCTACGGCGCTGCTGCAGGCTGAGTTGGCGGCTCGTGGAGAATTGTCTGAAAGGAGCCATCAATTTCGCACTAGACTTTTAATCCTGTCTCCGACTCTGTCCCCAAGCTGACATTCTGCGCTAAAATCATAGAATCATAGAGTCGTAAAGTTGGTTTCTCTGATTCTAGTGTAGAATGTCAGTTTGGGGACAGAGTTAAACCAGGATTATCCTGTGTCAAAAATGCTGGACTTTTTGTTTGTTTGTTTGTTTGAAGAACTGAAGAAAAGCACCGGATGCGGCTGTGGAGTTTGGATCCCAGAGCACCTGGCGTTTCGAGAGAAATCCTAGCTGTTCTGACTGCGAAGACATACTTTGTGAAAAGTCATGTCTCTGAAACATCTTCGAAGCGAGAAGGGGGTGGCTGAGTCAAACCGCCACAGCCGGACTTGATTTCAGCCTCCTTCCCTGCCACCATTCAGCAAAAGCCAGAATAAATTATGTAAAGTCTGATGAAGCAAACGTGCTTAATCTATACAATTTGCCCAAGCTGAGCGGGCACCGATGGATCGATTTCGCATGCAAATCACACACACCTACATATAAGCAGAACCTCTCCAGAACGGTATCTCAGAGTGGGAGAAACTTTTTCTTTACAGATTCTAAAATACGCACGTGGCGTGGTGGTCCCCCTGTGGCATCTCCTTCTTCCTCTTTTGCTTGGTAAGATTCTTCTTATTTTTTTTTTTTAATGCCAAACGATTCTGCATTTCTGCTCAGGCGCAGAATTCTTTCCTTAAGGAGTATCTGAGCCAGCCAGGCCCTTTTCTGGATTAAACTTCGCCCATCTGAGAATTACTTTGTGGGTAAACGAAAGGAGAAGGGAGGTTGCCAAGAGGCCCAAGCAGGAAACCACCCGCGCCCCTCCAAGCAGAATTATGCCCCTGAAGAGTCCTGGGGCTAAAGAGGGCACATAAGACTGCTTAGGAGACACGCCACGTTTTGGGGCAGGCGCGCGCTCTTCCGCCTCTACCTTTGTCGCCCAAGATGCCGTCGATGCTGTGTTTGGCCTTCTTCTCGCCGTCCTCCTCTTTCTTGTCGCACTCCTCCTCCTCCTCCTTCTTCCCGAACTTGATTCGGAGCACGCGGCTGATTGAACTCACTAAACCTCAGACAGTCAAAGACAGAAGAAGAGAATATAAGCTACGAGGGATGGCGGCGGGCGGGCGGGGTGGGGGGAAGGCCAGTCCGGGTACCCCTCGGCCCAAGCCTCTTCTCTCTCTCTCCCCCTCCCCCCCCACTCCATTTAATTCATCTATACCCGACTTTTCTTGGCAGTATTCGATATTGCCTCCAAACTGCAGAGTCTTTGTGAGCAAAGATTCTACTTTGGGAGCTACTGGCATTAAAGTTAGACCCAAGCGGGCAGCCGGGTTGGTCTGAAGCAGTTGAACAAAGCAGGAGTCAAGTGGCACCTTTAAGACCAACCCATTTTTATTTCGAACGTCAGCTTCCGTGTGCTCTTAAGCACATTTCATCAGAGGAGGAATCCAGCACAGTGAGCAAAGCCATACATAGATGGTAGGCAGTGCCTACCGGCTCTGTATGGCTCTGCTCAGCTATGTATGGCTTTGCTCACTGTGTGGCATTGAAGTGGTGAGCTGCTGCATCAATTAGTTTGCCCTGGGGCTATTTTTCCTGAGCTAAGACAAAAACGTGTGAGTCGGAGGCTAAAAGGCTGTGAGCTGACTCACACTAACTCAGCTTAGAGGGAACGCTGGTGGGGCTCCAAAAGCATCTTATACCTTCCTCCTCTCTTCTGTTTTATCCTCGCTACAACCCTATGAGGTAGGTTAGGCTGAGAGCGTGAAACCAGCCCGATCAACCGGCCAAGCTTCCACCGTAGGAATGGACATTCGAACTCTGCACTGCCAGATCTTAGGTCAATACTGCACGCTGGGTGACTCTGTCCCCCACCCCAGGTCACCTCGCACACACACACACACAAACAAGCACCCCACCCCCACAATATGCCTAAACTTGAGGTCCAGACTGTGTTTGTGTCCTTGTCGCCTGTAGACAGGTTTCTATGGGAGTTGCTTAAGACAGATTTAAACTGGGGAAATTTCTGGCTCAAATACTCAATTGCTTAGCTGGAGGAAGTTGCAAAAAGAGATTAGTCTTCTTTCCAGCATTATGAAGCTTACAACGCCTTTACAACACTGTGCAGATTGAATAAGGCGCCTTACAATGTATACTTTGAACGCTGCTTTGGCTCCTGCGATGCGCCCTTGGAAATGACACAACATCACGACACACTCACTGCCCCTAAGGCACTCTCGGCACCGAGGTGCGCTGAACTCTTCCGCACTTTCTGCCTGAAAGAGTTCAGTGTAACCAGAAAGCCCACATACTTATGTAGCATACTATTGTCTTGCCCATTCAAACCAAACTTTATCTCTATTTCCCACCCCTCCCTCCCGTGGCACCTTGCAGACCAACCAAGTTTAATGCTGGGTATAAGCTTTCGTGTGAATGCCCACTTCTTCAGATCTGAAGTTGCTTAAGAGAGGTGTGAAGAAGCATGTGTGCACAGGAAAGCTTGCACCCAGAATTGGTTGGTCTGCAAGGTGCCTGACTGCTCGAGCGTTGTTCTGCCGCTTCAGACCAACATGGTGCGCCCACCAGACAAAGGGGTCTTACAAAACCACAATAGAAAGATGTCCTTGAGCTGCTCTCCAGA
Organism: Heteronotia binoei; assembly: GCF_032191835.1. Taxonomy (NCBI): domain Eukaryota; kingdom Metazoa; phylum Chordata; class Lepidosauria; order Squamata; family Gekkonidae; genus Heteronotia; species Heteronotia binoei. The sequence continues at coordinate 1,951,582 of NC_083240.1, read as the reverse complement.
GAAAGTTAGGCAGCTTCCAGAGACCCACTGGTTGCTGCGATGCCCAACCGATTTCACCGGGGAGCTGCCGCGCCTGGTCTTCTCCCGTTTGTGCCCTTCGACTGATAAATCCATTTATTTTGCTAGCCAACCAGAGAACTCTCTTAACTTGCTGGCCAGCCCGCGGCTTCCAGGGACAGCGTCTTCCAGGCTAGAGGCCACGTGTGCCCCTTTAGCCGTTGGACTGGGGCGGGGCACCAATAGGAAGGGGACGCCTAAGACTTAAGTGAGGCAACGGAGCGTAAACACCTGTGGCAGCCGCATGAGATGTGCTGGTCCTTTGGTGGAATTACACCAAGCGAGGAGAGGAGAAAGGGGTTTCCTCACTGTTCTTATATTTTAGGAGTTATTTTCAGAAGAACACTTCAAACCAAGAACAACAATTTCTGCTTCCCCGCCTGTAAGGACATAAAAGAAGCCTTGCTGGATCCAGGTAAACATATGAACATATGAAGCTGCCTTATACTGAATCAGACCTTTGGTCCATCAAAGTCAGTATTGTCTTCTCAGACTGGCAGCTGCTCTCCAGGGTCTCAAGCTGAGGTTTTTCACACCTATTTGCCTGGACCCTTTTTTGGAGATGCCGGGGATTGAACCTGGGACCTTCTGCTTCCCAAGCAGATGCTCTACCACTGAGCCACGGTCTCTCAGTTAACTCTATCATGTCTGAAATGTGCATAGCTTGTATTCCAACACCCCCCCCCCCAGTCCAACGCTCTGTGTCCCACACTGACCAAAACTCTGGTGCCATCAGGAGGTCCACCAGTGGGGCCAGACCTTCAGAAGCTCTCCCACTGTTGCTCCCCCAAGCGCCAAGAAGACAGAGCATCAGCGCCCCAGACATAAGAATGCAAGAGAAGCCATGTTGGATCAGGCCAATCGCCCCCTGTCATCCATCCAGTCCAACATTCTGTGGCACGCAGGCTGTGATCACACACACCAAATAACGCACTTTCATTGCACTTTGCAACTGGATTTTACTGTGTGCACTGGCAAAATCCAGTTGGAAAGTGCACTGGAAGTGAATTGAAAATGGATTATTTAGTGCGTGTGATTACAGCAGCCACAGTGGCCAAAACCCAGCTACCATCAGGAGGTCTACCAGCGGGACCAGAACTCCACAAGCCCTCCCACTCTTGCCCCACAAGCACCAAGAAGACAGATCATCATTGCCCCGGATAGAGTGTCCCATAGTGTTCTTAGCAGTAGTAGGAAGTGACCGCCTGATATTGTGGCTTTTCAACCAGGTTGGGAGGACAGAGAGTCTGGTTGCGGCACCACTTGGAAATACAAATAGGGATGGGAACATTTTTGGGGAAAAAAAATCTCCTCCACGCACACCTTTAAGTAGCCCACTGCAAAGAGAAGGCCAGAGCAACAGAGAAAAGACTAGGCGGGGCAGTTTCTTCCTGATGGGCTGGCATTTTCCTTGAGGCTTTGCAAACTGCGTTTCCCCGCTGCAGTGGTACAGTCCTTTTCACCGCTGCAAGGCTTGTGCTGTACCTCCAGCCTCAAATACTTCTGCTGCCAGATGCGAATGCACCCCTCTTTCTGAGTCGGCAGGGAAACTGAGGCAGAGGGAAGCTTTATCTCACCTACAGACATAAAGTATGCAACGTCCGGCGCTCCCTGGGCTCCCCGCCGGCTCCCTCCCCCCTCATCAGGGCTGGGTCAAGCCCCCCAAACTCCTGATGGTTCACCCTAAAGCCCCATGAGTGCACACAGGCCTCACCTATTAGCACCAAAACTCAGGTACTTAAAAGACTACCAAATCCTTCCTTGGTGTTATGGGGTTTTGTCTGTTATTTAAAATTTCAAGAGAATTTTTGGGGCTGCCTTGAGCTAGGTGGAAGTCTGGCGTTGTATCCAGTTTATAAAGAGAAGGGCGTTTTTAAACTGGGCAGGCGCCCGCTGGGGAAAAGTCCTTTCTCAAGTCCTGGTTTTAGCAAAAGCAGCCAAATCCTTCATCGCCGCAATAACAGCCCTACAGAAAACAACGAGCAAGGGGGAACCACCTTTCCCCAGGTAGCTGCTTTTGGACTGGCTAGTTTTAAAGGGAAGGATGCCGGTTTTCAAGTTCCGCAGAACCACTCCCTCAGCTTGATGCAGAGTGCTGAGTAGCCAAGCAAGCTTGCATACGACATGCTTAGTTCAAATGACAGCGATTGTTGAGCTCCCCCCCCCCAAAAGTAAACATCTCCCTTTCTCATTCTCACACCTTCCCCTCCCAAAGTCGCAATTTAAATGCTGTCTTCAATCCATGACTTTACCAAAAGGAAATCCTTCCTTGCTGCCAAATTTAAGCAAACAGCCCCCCCCCCCTATATAACAAGAAAAGTCAGCAGTTCAGATGCACCAGATTGGAGCCCACGAAATGTTGCATTCTGAAAGATGCGAAAACTACAGCTGTCCCGCAACTCGAGGTTTGGGATTTCTCTGAAGCCTCCTGCGGGGTCGCAGGAGCCCCCGCAGTGGCACCTTCGCCTCCCCAGCAAAGGTGGTTCAGCAAAACAAACCGCCTATGGGCAAAGGAGATCGCTCACTAGTTGAGCATTCAAATGCCCTGCCCTGGGTGGGGGGCAGAAGGACACGCACAGCCTTAGCCAATTTGGGGGGGGGGAAGAAGACAGAACGCATGGGGACCCCGACTTTCTTCCATGGTGAGCGCAAGGCAATTTCAATGGAAGTGCCCCCCCCCCCAATCCAGCGGCGGGATCAGACTCTGCCCTGCAATCTGTGCCCCCAGACCTACCTGGGTTTCAGCATTTAACCCCCTCCCCCACCCCCGCAATTCCGTTCCCATCGGCGGAGAGCACCTTCTGGACCAATGTCTTCACCGTTGGTATAATGGCTAAACGATTCCATTTTGACGTGG